>NC_092089.1:50813249-51413249 GCF_045679555.1 Salvelinus alpinus | reverse complement strand
GGGTTTCAGGTGTCTCCGGAAGGTGGTGATTGACTCCGCTGACCTGGCGTCGTGAGGGAGTTTGTTCCACCATTGGGGTGCCAGAGCAGCGAACAGTTTTGACTGGGCTGAGCGGGAACTGTACTTCCTCAGAGGTAGGGAGGCGAGCAGGCCAGATACATAAACCAGGTCAACAGTGTTACAGTGTTTTGCCTCTGAATTAAAAGTGGACACAGCTAGAATGGACCTGTGTTTGCTGTTATTGATGCAGTGTTGTGGTGTGAGATGTTTTTTTAAGGATCTGACCTTGTGTCTAGTGCTTTGTTTTACTGAAATGTATGGTATTGTACACATAAGCCTTACGAAGGCAGTCAGGACACGTACTATAGGCTTATAGTATGCAAGGTTATGTAATGTCAAACTTTTGTTTATAAGGTCATAGTTTAGCCTTGTGCTTTTTCTCACACACAGCTGTTCATTTATTTTATTTCGAGTGAACTGTTGTAGCTTTTAAATGCAGCTGATTTACCAAAATGTTCACGAGAGCCAAATTATTTTAAATAGGGACCTGCAATTAGGTGCCCTGCAGGCTACAACCCAAGAGATGAATTAAGGGCCTTTGTGAGGCAGACTAAGAATAGTAAACATGTTAATCTGAGGTTCACAAGAACAAATCCCAAATCTAAAGTTGCATCTCAGTTTGTTTTTACCCTCAGTCATAAATTGCATTACATTGCCTAACCGGGAGTGCTTTTTGTCTGTGTAACTATCGTTCAATAATAATATACCCCTTTGTTTATTAGTGTGGATATTGTGGTATCAAAACTGAGCTGCTTATTCCTCATTATTTGATGCGGTTGGAAATTCCTAACTCATTAAAGCCTAGGCATTGTGCTTCTGTCAGGATTGTGAAAAAGGATGATGCAAATTATCCCCGGATTTCTTCCCAAGGAGCAGGTCTCCCTGTTTATTAAATTTGTTAAAGTGCTTCTGAGCAATGCACATTTTATCCTCTTAATAGTCAAATTAGTATATACTCCAGCAATTACTTAATGTAGTAATCACATCCCCTTGGAATCAAAGGGGGTTTCACAGTCATAAATAGTGTATGGTGCCCATATGAGGACGGCCTCAAAGTTACGTGACTCTGAGGCTGTCCTAATATGGACACTGCAGTAGAGTAATGGGCTTGGCTTCTTCCGTTTCCACTGCGAATACAGTACCTTCAGAAAGTATTCATATACCCTTAACTTTTTCCACATTTTTTTGTTACCGCCTGAATTTAAAATGGATTAAATCAAGATTTTGTCACTGGTTTACACGCAATACCCCATTATGTCAAAGTAGAATTTTGTTTTTCACATTTTTTACAACTTAATTACAAATTCAAAGCTGAATTGTCTTGAGTCAATAAGTATTCAACCCTTTTGTTATGGCAAGCCTAAATAAGTTCAGAAGTAAAAGTGTGCTTAATAATAAGTTGCATGGACTCAATAATAATGTTTAGCCTGATTCCTAAATTACTACCCCATCTCTGTACCACACACATACAAGTCCCTCGGTCGAACAGTGAATCGCAAGCACAGATTCAACCACAAAGACCAGGGCACCAATTGGTAGATGGGGGAAAAAAATACATTGAATATCCCTTTGAGCATGATAAAGTTATTAATTACACGTTGGATGGTGTATCAATAGACACAGTCACTACAAAGATACAGGTGCCCTTCCTAACTCAGTTGACGGAGAGGAAGGAAACCGCTCAGGGATTTCACCAATGGTGATTTTAAAAGAGTTATAGAGTTGAATGGCTGTGATAGGAGGTAACTGAAGATGGATAAACGACATTGTAGTTACTCCACAATACTAACATAAATACAGAGTGAAAAGAAGAAAGCCTGTACAGAATAATTTCAAAATATGCATCCTGTTTGCAATAGAAATTAACTTTGTCCTGAATTCAAAGCATTATGTTTGGGGCAATTCCAACACAACACATCACTATGTACCACCCTTCATATTTTCAAGCATGGTGGTGGCTGCATCATGTTATGGGCATGATTGTCATCGGCAAGGACTATGGATTTTTTTTATAATGAAAAGAAACGGAATAGAGCTAAGCATGAGCAAAACTTGGTTCAGTCTGCTTTTCAACAGACAATGGGAGACAAATTCATACTTTTCAGCAGGACAATTACATAAAAGCCCAAATATACACGGGAGTTGCTTACAAAGTTGAGTGGCTTAGTTACAGTTTTGACTAAAATCAGCCTGAAAATGTATTGCAAGACTTAAAAATGTCTTTCTGGCAATGATCAGCAACTAACTTGACAGAGCTTGAATAATTTTTTAAAGAATAATGGGCAATATTGTACAATACAGGTGTGGTCTTAGAGACTTTCCCAGAAATCACTGCCAAAGGTGATTCTAACATGAATTGACCCAGGGTATTGAATACTTATCTAATTAAGATATATTAGTGGTTTATTTTCCGATAATATATATTTTTTATCCCACTTTAACGCAACAACATGTGGAAAACATCAAGGGGTGTGAATACTTTCTGAAGGCACTGTAGCAGCAGAGGTCTGTGATTCCGTTGACCACTTGCAGTGACTTGCTGGGGGGTATCAGTAGGCCACAGGTGCTGATTCTGTCTCCAGGCAAAACACTGAAATATTGAAGGGAAGGTGTATTGATCGGAGCCAAGTTTTTAGAGCCTTATTTTGATAAATGCACACTCATGTTGTTTAAGTTTCGAGATATTCTCTAATTGGTGTTTTTGAATGAAAAACAAGAAAAAGCTGATCGTATTTAGTTGTACATGGAAACTTGTTATGCTCCTCATATCTAACTGATACAATATGGCATTTCTATAATACCAAGGGCCCTAAATATAACATGCTCAATTTAGTGATAGTAATAGTGATTTAATTCAATATTTTCTATTATACCTACTCCAAGTTATCTGATCCACCTGTGTTTTAAAGTGAACTAAAAGTGAACCAATGGAGCAGAGAAAAAGCTGAGCTTCAGTTCTGATGGAGCCATTTTCTCTGTCTCCTTTCCACTCTCCTCACTCTCTCCCATTACTGCAGCAGACTTCAAAGCTGCTGTTGGTATTCACAGCATTCCCTGAAATGGAGTGGGGCTTTCTCTCTGTTTACAGAGCAAATCTAATGCCGGCTCCAATGTACACAATCTAGTCCACTGCCAGTGTTTAGTGCAAAACCCCTTAAGAATTTTGGCGGTAGTTTCAGGCAACTGTGTTCCAGACCAGTTGGCCTTGAGCTAATGTGACTGTCTCCTTTTTCTCAGGGGGGATTTTTGAGCAAACAGAGGGACCAGTGCCGCTCGTCAGCCCAGAGGAGCTTGCCTTTAAATTTGCAGTGAACAACATCAACAGAAACAGGACTTTATTGCCCAACACGACGTTAACGTACGACATACAGAGGATTAATATCTACGACAGTTTTGAAGCGTCGAGAAAAGGTGAGTGACATGCACTTTGTTTGCCCAGGGATTGTGGCCAATGGCCACGCAGTCTTAAGGATGGAAGCAAGGCCATTGGACGAAAGCAGACCATAACAAACCAACCTAAAGGTATATTGCAAGTATTTCTGGCAAGGGGTTTCATTAGTCTAACTCATAGTACTTGGCTGTTATAGATAGTTAATAGTGGTATTTTGTTTGATGTTATTTCATTAACTGCACTCTGAAACCAGGATTTATTCTAGTAGACATATAAGTCTACAACAATTTTTCTTTGTGGTGACAAAACCATTATCCATATCGATTTTTGATAATTCACCAAATACATTATTCAGCTCACTTGTTGAACGTCATAACATATGATATGGTGTCTTTCCAAAAGTTAATTCTCTCTCTGTTCTTGCCATTGTAGCCTGTGACCAACTGTCTTTAGGTGTAGTGGCAATATTTGGGCCCTCACATAGCTCGTCCTCAAACGCCGTCCAGTCCATCTGCAATGCGTTGGAAGTGCCACACATCCAGGTGCGATGGAAACATCACCCTATGGACAACAGGGACACATTTTACGCCAACCTGTACCCGGATTACTCTTCTCTCAGCTACGGCATCTTGGATTTGGTGCAGTTCCTCAAGTGGAAAACAGCCACAGTCGTATACGATGACAGTACAGGTGGGAGTATGACGTTTTCTAACCATTGGGATTGGGGGGGTGAGTTTTCCGAAATCTTCGTAGTACTAAGATCAGCTTAAGTCCAATCATAGCGATACAAAGCTTTCTGGAAACCAAGCGTTTGTAATACTCTACAGTATATACTTTTGTCTGGTAAATGTTATATGTGGAACATCAACCACCAAACAACACTTTACGAGAAGCAAAATATTAATTTTGTTAAATGTTTTAGATATGTGTGTGTTGACTGTTGAATGATGTTGTGCGTGGCTGTTAGCTTTCTGATGTTTGTTTCCTAAAGGTCTTATTAGACTGCAGGAACTGATAATGGCCCCCTCCAGGTATAACATCAGGCTAAAGATTCGCCAGCTCCCTTTTGACGGTGAGGACACCAGGCCTCTCCTCAAGGAGATGAAGAGAGGACGGGAGTTTCGCATTATCTTCGACTGCAGCCACGAAATGGCTGCACAGATCCTTAAACAGGTGAGAGCCTCACTGGCACTGTTCAGAGGTGACATAATTTAACTGATCGACACTATAGACAATATCAAATTCATATTCTGCGTTGACATATAGTTGAAGTCGGAAGTTTACATACACCTTAGCCAAATACATTTAAATTCTGTTTCACAATTCCTGACATTTAATCCGAGTAAAAATGCCATGTTATCACCACTTTATTTTAAGAATGTGAAATGTCAGAATAATAGTAGAGAGAATGATTTATTTCAGCTTTTATTTCTTTCATCACATTCCCAGTGGGTCAGATGTTTACATACTCAATTAGTATTTGGTAGCATTGCCTTTAAATTGTTTAACTTTGGTCAAACGTTTCGGGTTGTTGGTGAATTTTGGCCCATTCCTCCTGACAGAGCTGGTGGGTGTAACTGAGTCAGGTTTGTAGGCCTCCATGCTCGCACACGTCTTTTCAGTTCTGCCCACAAATTTCCTGTGGGATTGAGGTCAGGGCTTTGTGATGGCCACTCCAATACCTTGACTTTGTTGTCCTTAAGCCATTTTGCCTCAACTTTGGAAGTATGCTTGGGGTCATTGTCCATTTGGAAGACCCATTTGCGACCAAGCTTTAACTTCCTGACTGATGTCTTGAGATGTTGCTTCAATATATCCACATAATTTTTCTACCTCATGATGCCATCTATTTTGTGAAGTGCACCAGTCCTCCTGCAGCAAAGCACCCCCACAACATGACGCTGTCACCCCCGTGCTTCACAGTTGGGATGGTGTTCTTTGGCTTGCAAGCCTCCCCTTTTTTCCTCCAAACACTACGATGGTCATCTTGGCAAAACAGTTCTATTTTTGTTTCATCAGACCAGTGGACCTTTCTCCAAAAAGTACGATATGTGTCCCTATGTGCAGTTGCAAACCGTAGTCTGGCTTTTTTATGGCGGGTTTGGAGCAGTGGCTTCTTCCTTGCTGAGCGGCCTTTCAGGTTATGTCAATATAGGACTCGTTTTACTGTGGATATAGATACTTTTGTACCTTTTTCCTCCAGCATCTTCACAAGGTTCTTTGCTGTTGTTCTGGGATTGATTTGCACTTTTCGCACCAAAGTACGTTCATCTCTAGGAGACAGAACGCGTCTCCTTCCTGAGCGGTATGACGGCTGTGTGGTCCCATGGTGTTTATACTTGCGTACTATTGTTTGTACAGATGAATATGGTACCTTCTGGTGTTTGGAAATTGCTCCCAAGGATGAACTAGACTTGTGGAGGTCTACAGTTTTTTTTGGAGGTCTTTGTCTGATTTCTTTAGACTTTCCCATGATGTCAAGCAAAGAGGCACTGAGTTTGAAGGTAGGCCTTGAAATACATCCACAGGTGCACCTCCAATTGACACAAATTATGTCAATTAGCCTATCAGAAGCTTCTAAAGCCGTGACATCCTTTTCTGTAATTTTCCAAACTGTTTAAAGGCACAGTCAACTTAGTGGATGTAAACCTCTGACCCACTAGAATTGTGATACAGTGAAGTGAAATAATCTGTCTGCATACAATTGTTGGAAAAATTACTTGTGTCATGCAGAAAGTAGATGTCCTGCCCGACTTGCCAAAACTATAGTTTGTTAACAAGAAATTTGTGGAGTGGTTGAAAAACTAGTTTTAATGACTCCAACCTAAGTGTGTGTACATTTCCGACTTCAACTGTACATTCTGGAATTGGTCTTATATTATTATAAAGTTGTCTTACAAAAAAATTGTTCTGCTTTGAGTCATTCTGAAACTTTTTGGAAAACATTATTGCAACAGTGTCAAAACTGAGTAATGTATATCTGTTTTTCAAAGCCAATATTATGTGTTTTGCTGTGCTTATTTTGCCTTGATATTTATTGTCTTTTACACTACAGATGAAATGCTGTTATGTGATGTTCTGACCCACACAGCAGGACCACTCTTTGTTGATTTTAATATTGATATTGAAGCACATACTGTGGTTTCTGATGAAAATTGCTGAATTTGGCTCATGTATCTTCCGCTGTAATCTGCATACAGTGGTTACAGATGCATATCAGAACAATAAACTGCTAAATATAAACCATCACAGATTTGTCGCTTACAGTATGTGGTGAGGATACAGAATGTAATCCAAATTCATTTTAACATAAGTAGTTCAGTTTACGTTTGATGTTATAAAAATGTGTTGATGGTTGAAACAGAATAATATATTCAAAAGATTGCTGGCCTTATACGTCATACCCCTTCTGTTAGATATGACTCTTCTGAGGACGAAGAGATGTTCAGCAACTCTAGTTAGGGTAATGGAGGTTTACGTCAAAAATGTATCTTGTATTTTTAAACCCTCTTTAAAATTAGACATGTATAACACTACGTTTGAACTTTAATATGGAGTTTGCTGATAGTCCCTGGCCTCCCCACAATGCCCTGCTTTATACCTATCTGTCTGCACTCTGCAGCCTGTCTGCTGTTCTCACCTTAAAGCAACCTCCCCTCGTCAGTTCATATCCCCCCTCCAGGTGTAGAGAAAATACATGGAAAACATGGCAGGACCAGACCTTCTGTCTGGACCTGTCCCAGAGCTATATCCCAGGTGTCTCTTAAAAAGCGATGACCCTTTAGCGACGGTTCCATCCCAGAAGCACTTTTTGTCACGTTTCTTTAAGTGGTTTGGCCACCGGGGGAGAGAGGGACAGATGGAGGCCAATGAAATGAGGTTGATGAGGATGTAGTAGAGTCAGGCGAGGGACCCAAAACGCACACATCTTAATGTGACTTTGAAAGTTGCAGGTTATATATTTTAAAAATCATACGCTCTTTATACTCCCAGCCATTTAATGAACATTTAATTTGGGCGCTATAATTTCCATAGGCTGGCATTCATCCAACAATAATGTCATGCGTTGGAAATATTTTTTATTTTCTGACATCTTATAGTATTGATAGTGTCATAAATTGTATTTGTAGTCGGTAGGTGCGTTAAATGGAGAAGAGACTTCCACTTCCAAAAAACACAGCAACTTATTTGCATTACCTTGGGTATTCTTCACAACAGATGGTACAATTAAACAGGAAGTACTGCCGCCATGGGAACGTAGAACATTCGAATGTAGATTGAGTGAAATAAGTGGTGGTCGTGATATGGGGATGGTGCAATAGGAGGAACAGATTACTGCTCAATTCTTTGATTGAAGGCCTCCTTTCTCCAGGGAGGGAGTCCCGTGATCAGAGCAATTGCAAACCCTTTAAATGCATGGTGTTGAAAAAGCCCTCAGGCAGCGTGGAATCACAACTTGCTTTTACTTTATTATCCAAGGGTCACATTTGCGCCATATTTTCAACAAAAACAGCATCACGAACTTGACAACGACGACGACACACAGCGATGGTCAATACACTCATTAAGACCTGTGGCTTTCCATTGCTCCTAAACAGCATCAATGGCGTTCGCCGTTTGTTTGCCATTGTTTGTTTTGACTGTGGATATTGATTGCAAATTACCCCAGCGTGACACAGTGACCTTCTTCATTGTCTTGTTTCTCCAACCCCCCCCCCCCCCCCCCCCCTACAGGCCCAGACGATGGGAATGATGACAGAGTACTACCACTACATCTTCACCACTCTGGTAATTTACATTGCTTGCTAATGCAAATTGAGTCACATTTTTCCCCATCTCCCCACCATTAGATTTTCTTTGATGAATGCTGCTTAATTGCCGATGGGGGTTTGGATCCGGTCCACAATACCAATTTGGTTTGACTAACTGGCAGCGTAATGGAGTCTTCAATAATTTGCCACCTGTAAACACTTCTCTCGCCGTTAAAGTCAACAGAAGTCTTTGAAAAGGTAGCACAAAGGCAACAGATTGGAAGTAGATGATGGAGAATGTTGCTTGAGAGTTTGATAGAGGAAACATATTCATGCAGATAACCTACAATAAATCTTGAGGGAAGGTAGATTACTGATTAGGCCTATTGTGTAATATGTCAGATTATTTTGGACATTATCCCCCATTGTGAGACATATTGAAGGAACACTAACACGTCAGTGTTTTGACTGTAGAACATGCACAAACAGTTTTCAGGTAGTGCAGCCGTGTCCTTTCCACCCTTTTCAGTGCTGTAGTCTAATGGCCCCTTTTAAGCTACATGTCATTTTGTTCAGAATAAGCACAGGTGTTTTCCATTTACATTTCTTTGGAGTCACACCACAATTTGAGTAAGACTTTGGCTCAGGACATTTTGTTCAAGGGTTATACTGTATATGCACATTCTGTGTCCTTTCATCAACAAACTATTCACAGTTCCACCTTGAAAATCCCCTACTGCCATATTGAAATTGGAGGACGTCAGAAACACTAACTCACAATACAGAAACACATTACTAGGAGGCGACGACCTCCCTCGGGTGTGTTATTGTGTCCTGTGCCCAGTCTGTTCACTGCTCCCAGTAGAGTACAAGGCTGGGCAGCACAGATTTAATCTTTCTGTCTGGTGACAAAAGGACAGGGCAGGATTAATACAGTGGTCCCCATGGTGATGGTGTTGATGGTGCTGTATGTGTTCCTATTGGACAGAACTCTCTTTATTTCTCTCTCTCTCTCGCTATCTGTCTCTATCTCTCTCACACACTCACACGCTCGCAAACACTCACTCATACTGGGGATCAGGAGGATGGGGGCTAGACAGACCCTAGCATGATGGACTTGGCCAGTCTGTTGTGATAATACAATGTGGCATACAGGGCCAGGCATGTCACGTGTCATCTTGGCATTGTTCTGCCATGCGTCGTCATTTGTGTAGGCCTATCACAACAAACATTTTAACAGTACCCAAAGCTGTCCCTGTCACACTGTATAGGTCTCAACCAAGCAGGAGAGAAACTGGTTGAGTTATTGATGGTTGAGTACATCTGATATGATATAAAATATACAGACACACATTTTAGTGATCTATTTTACATTTCTCAAAACATAGGATTTATTAATGGAATGATATGGGACCGCTAGATCCATCTAGAGCAGTAATACACTGTCATACTGACGGTCATGCCATTTCAAAGATTATACCTGCCTGATTATACCTGAAATGATGAATACATCTATGGCATATAGGGCAACAATATTCCCCTCGATAATATTCAGTGATAATGTTCATGTTTATCATCCTGGGTGAGGGGAACACCAAATGATTAGAGCGTGAACAGGTAATACCAGATTGGCAGCAGGGTAATATAGCAGCAGCCTTGTCCTCTGAAATGAGGCTGTCATGGCTTCAGCCCTTTACACCCTACAGGGTTATCTCCAAGAATCTGTGCTGAGAACTTTATGTTTCCCACCTTCCTGCATTAGTGTATTGTCAGTGATATAGAGCATTTTGAAGGTACAGAGGCACAGAATGTGTGGTACTGTATATAGTCTAATGTTGATTGACAAATGCAGAATTTTCCCAGTCAAGTAATTGAATTCAAAGATTACTGCAACTCTCATAAATGGTGCATGTTTAGTTTGAATCCATTACCTGATGGTATTTTATACTTTGCAATGGTTGACATTGCCCTCAACAACTCACAGTCTTCGAATGGCTGTTTGAATGTGTGCTTGAGTTATAAAATAATTTACAACATCACAATTTCTTGTCAAAACATTATTTTTAAGGAACTTGTATGCTTCGCAATAAACCTGGTGCACATAACCTGAAGAAAATGGTTTCCCACAAATGGCATTTAGTACGACAGGGACTTTTAAAAAATTGTGCCATATGAACCCTACTGCTTGTGGAGAGAAAAAAATAAAAAAATTCTGTATCTGGAGGCAAGCGGTCTTCAGCGTGTGTCTTACACGCTCCCGTTCCCCCAGCACTAACACCACAGGGTGCTAATGAAATATCTATTATGTTCCTGCAAATGTCTTTTCCGAGGCCCCGTGGCACATTCCAACATGATATGTGTCGACATGTGACTTCACACTTGAGCCGGGATGGCTGCCCTAGAAATTACAGTTGCTCAGAGAAATCTGTGTTTGCTTATGGGTTGCGGAGGGACTGTAGCAGCTGCATTATTAATTGGATCCAGCAGATGAAGTGGTTCCCCTTTTAGGCGATGAACGTCGTCTGCCTCATTTACTCAGGGAATATTTAGGATGAGCCACAGCGGCAGAACACAGGGTAAAAGGTCATGCCTTCAGGTTTTACTTCTGCACAACAACCAGCCAACACAAAGCTTTGAGACATGATAAAGGAGTCAAAGCACAGTTTTACCTGGTCCCTCTGTATCATGGTAATTCGCATTAAAGGGTTTTGTTTATACTTGCAGTTGGGGTTGGGTATAATCATGAAGGTTCAGGTTGAATTACATTGGAGGAAGTCAATTTGAAATGCCATGTTAAGGTCAAACATTCAACATGGTTTCCATCTAGTATTTTAAGTGAACCTACCTACTGTACCATACCAAAATGCCTTTGTGAATGAGGATTAGTGAATGGCTTTAACCACACTGAGAGAGACTGACACCAACACCTTGTGTTTGGCTTCATTGACTGAGGCACACACTACACTTGAAACACCATACCCTTATCCTCCAGACGGCTCAAAGCTCAATCCTTTCTTTCACTTTAATACATCTCCCATTTACCCCCCTCTCTATCCTCTCTTCTCGAACAGTAACAACGAGGCCCCAATCCCAGCCGTCCGAAGCTAAACAAGATCATCTACTCTTTGTTTCATCCCTCTCTTTCTGAAGGACCTCATGGCTATCGACCTGGAGCCCTACCGTTTCTGTGGCGTCAACATGACCGGCTTCCGCATCCTCAACGTGGACAACCCTCAGGTGGCGTCCATCGTTGAGAAGTGGTCCCAAGAGAGGCAGATACCTCCCAAGCCCGACTCGGGTCTCCTGGAGGGGATCATGACGGTATGCTTTTGGTCTTCTGTTGTGGAACTCTGAGGCTGATAGTATTCTAAAATCAGCATGAAAGACATCCTATTGATATCTATATACTGTGTGTCTTTCACCAGCCCTACTCTGAACATTTTATGTCAATAACAACGTTTTGGGGGAAAAAATGCAGATAGAACATTATAGTCTCATCTGTCGTAACAGTACTACCACTATATCGCTACTATTAGTAACAGTATTACTACTATTACTACTACTGCTACATACCACCAATTATGCTAATAATAATGACAATGGTGATACTTTTGGGACCTATTATCATCATGAAGTCAGATAAGAAGCGCTTGGAAGCAGGATGTTCACAGTCTACTAAATTCTGAACTAATTCATTCAATGTATTCAGGGGAGCTCAAAATCATTCTCAAATCCCATCACAATGGTCTAAATCCAATAATCGCAAATCCCATCCCTGATATTCCAATAAAGCCTCCTTTTACGCTCTAACTTAATAAGCGAGCGTCGCTAATGGAAGATAAAGAGTTATACATGCGTGTGGTATATTCAATATGAATATTAGATTGTTGCAATCCCTCACTGTTTGTTTATCTATTAATGGATTTGACTGGGGTTCAGATACACGGCACTCTCACAGGTCTCATTATTTCTGTATGGAGAAGGAGGGGTTTTATGGAAAGGAGTGCGCTCGCTTCGTGTAGTATGCACTTTTAATTGCTCCCGGAACTCCATAAGAGATAGAATCTAGGTGACACAAACATCAAGGTAGGCTGCCTTTAATTTCGTCTTACTCGCCTGGAAAGCTTCATATACATATTTACAAAAGGAATTGAGCTCACTTTCTGGGGCATGCTATCTGGAAAATAAGAAACGTCTGAGCACTTTGATTTCCCTTTGTTAGCTTTCTCTCAAACACTTTTGCTGCTACTGGTGCAAAGGGAGTGGACTCCCCTTGTCCACAGCCGTCAGCTGAAATAATGTCCCCATTTATTCCAGACAGATGCTGCTCTGACGTACGACGCGGTCCACATCGTGTCCGTCTCCTACCAGCACGCACCACAGATGACGGTCAACTCGCTGCAGTGCCACCGCCACAAACCATGGAGGTTCGGCGGACGCTTTATGAACTTCATCAAAGAGGTGATGCTGAGCGTTTTGTTTTCATTTGATGTTGATGTTTGATCTTGTGTGCGGCGTCCGTATTAGGAGATTGTGGATGCCGTACTGTCTCGGAATCCATTCGACAAATGCAATTACATTTGGAGAAGAAGGAAACTTTGTGTAATCACGGAACATACATTTTACAGACAGAAGCAATGTTATCTGGGTAAATCTCTTATTCATGGATAGTGTCTCAAAGTAATGAACTACTCAAAGCTGTGTTAATGTAATCTCTCCAGCTAAATTCCCTGTATTCATAACCTATTTACAGATGGCAAAACTCACAGTGAGTCATTGTGTCCTATTTTTACTGAAAAGGGAAACTGGTGCGCCCTTCTGTGCACTGTTCACAGTAAGACTGTTTGAAACAGGCGAGTCGTATAATCAGCTCTTGTTTCATTTCACAAGAGAGTGTGTGATGACTGACTCAGAATAGTCAGATTAAGGCTGTAGAACATGATGCCATTGTGACACGGCACCTAGTGTACCGAACATCACAAGGCCAGAGCCCAGAGTATAAGTGAGGGGAATGTGTTAGCTCCATAGCTTCATCAGTAGCTCCATCATTGCCAGGGGTAACAGACACATCTCTGTGAGCGCGGAGAAACAGGAGGAGGGCTCTGGTGGGAGGGAGGGAGGGAGGGGGGAATATCAGTCGATCATAATGATGGGCAGTTATGTGTTTTTTTTCTCCCTTGTGTGGAAACAAGTGAAGGACATGGTCTTTAATTAACACTGTGGTCTGGGAGAAAATGTGTCTGAGGCGTTGGGATGTGAAATGTAATTAAAAATGAAATGCAGCCCGGTGTGTGTGCGTGTGTGTGTGGCCTCGGTGTTTGTTTTTACATGTGTGCGTACTCACATGCTTTAATGAATGAGTGTTAATTTGCGGTCGTGTGTATTTCTCTGCAGTCTCACTGGGAAGGCCTGACGGGGAGGCTGTCGTTCAACAGGACCAGTGGCCTCCGCACAGACTTTGACCTGGACATCATCAGCCTGAAAGAGGAGGGCCTGGAGAAGGTAACACACCTCATTCCCGACCACAATGTTTTCAACTATCAAACTAACCACACTTTAAAGAAGTTTAGTGTTACGTAATAGTTTCGCTTTTCACTCAGTCTGAGGACATAGGACATGAATGGAAATGTAAAATACATACAACAACAAAAAATACAACAATAACCCCAGGTGATTTTACACCTACACAGATTTATTTATCATCTCCACAATATACTATACTCTCTTTTTCTCTTAGGACATAACATTTGTTTTGCATATCCCCTGTTAAATCGTCTCGAGTGAAAATCTGAAATCCATTCCAGTTTTCTTCTTTAATATGGAACAAATAATGCACAACGGTCTCCAATTGACAGTATCATTTACCTCCTAACAAGGAAGCCAATGGGCTGTTCAAACATAAGCATACGTTAATGGCTCATAAAGCAAATTGGATGAGGGAAGACATTAAAGTGTTAATTGCAAGTCTCAAATGGTAATTCGAGTTGTTGCCCGAAATGCAGTTTGCTAATGAGGTGTATAAACCTCACTGTTTAACCCACAAAATAAAGTCAAAAGTTGGTAATGAAGAAGGATAATAATAACTTCCTGTGTTATTTTAAAAGGCAGAGTAGCACCCTGCGGACTATAACTGCTTTGTGGTGATATGGGTTAGTCATGCATTATGGAAACATTAACTTGAGATAAGTGCCATTATGACTTCCTCAAGCGCTCCCGTATGGCAGAGCCTGTATGAGCCTGTATAATAGCTAGGACATGTCAGCTCAGAATATCACTGCAGCTCCAGGCTGGAACAACCACAATGCGCCAAGCTATTTCCGTATCTCATTCTTCTGCTGTGCTGGGTCTACTGTTCTATTTGCACATCTTTAGTGTGCTAAAACCAGCATGAAATACATGCTATATAGGCCTACTGTGTTTTTCTACATCCCTGGTCTCAAGCTTGTTACTTATCCCACAGTACTCAATGGATTGCAGGATTTTGTCTCTTTATATCTGTGGAATCGGCTTTTGCTAACTGTTCTAGCCAGTAAAGATAGCGACTTTTAGGCCTAATCTGCCCTAATTGAATATTAGCCCGAGTTTGAGCTCATACTGGAATTAGGAGAGGTTTCCAGTCGGAGTGGAAAATTCACTGACATTAAAATAAAAGAGGGAAGAAAAAAAGTCAGAAGCTCTCTTTTCCCTGTAGTGGCACGAGTAAATAACTTCTGAATTGCTTCATTGGCTATACACATTTAATGAATTGAGTTAATTGGCCACAATTAGTAAGACTAGGCTGGCATGCAGAGTGGAAGACATGGATATTTTTTAAAGCAGCTCTTCTCTTCAGTTGCATAGTCCTTTTGGGGGGGGACTGTTTCACACAAGCTGTAACTAATATGCTTTTCAAATTCGAGCATATGCTCCTCAGTGGATCAGACAGAAGGACTTTATCAGGTGTTTTTCACGCTGGCTGCGATGCAGCGCGTTTGTGTACCTTTTAAACGGATCCACCTCGAGTGCCAGCCAGCCCTGTGAATATTAAATGGCACTTTGGTAGTTACGCATGAAGGAGAAAGAGAAGAGGATGGGAAGGAGGAGAGTAGGGAAAGCGAGTGACTGCGAAGTAGACATGCAAAATTAGATCGTTGCCGACAGTCTACAGGACTGACTATTTTTCTGGTAATGATATGTTCCAGAGTTGTCACGACAGTATGGAAGGGGCTTTTTTTTGCCCAGAAGGCGCTACTCTAGTGCAACTCCTTGTATTTGCTCTGATCTTTTGGTATTTATCTTCGTGAGATTACTCAGAGCAGAACTTCTCTGCCAGCATTATCAAGCTTTTATATTTCCATTGCAGAGACAACCCCATGCTGGTCTTTCTTTTCAAAATGAATTGTAGGATTAGTGTTTTGCTACGTTCCTAAGGGCACAAAACTGCAAAGATACCAGACCTGAAATAACCATATGATAATTGCGCTAGGATGCTTATCTAGTTTGCTATTTTTAATGCTCTGGTTTCTGTATGTGTTTTAACCACTGAAAGGAGTAGATTATGAAGCCTAAATGGAAGACATTGATCAGGAAATTATATTTGATTGCTCTCCCACTTTTCTCTCACACATACTACACAGAAACTAACAACCCATCTTCTTTTCCTACATTCAGAAAAGTGCTCCAATTACCTATTGTGTTTGTTATCAGAGAAGCGTTGCAAGTGAAAATAATGTTTGTTGTAGGAGTTCAACAAGGCTGTGCTCCCTCTTCATTTCAACTATTCAGAAGCTATGATATTCACAAGGTATTGGTATTTTTAGAACAAGGCCAACAGAAGGGGTGACAGGTGACAGTTTGGAGAGTCTGATATCTTTTGATACGCTAAAGTTGCAGAACACAACACAATGTTTTCGTGTTAATCTTAGAGACTACTACTGAATTAATGTTGTTTAAATTCGATTACATTTTAGACAAATTTCACATTTTTGCATATTATTTATGTACAAAACCGTAACACCAGGACGAAGTGAAACATATCCATCATAATTCCATCATTCCCAACAGAACGATTTGATTTCTTAGACTTCTCTCTCCTACAATGTCAATTCATTTAGAACCTGCCTCCACATCCCACCACCACCTCTCCCAATAACCTCATGGCGTATAGTGTGTCCAGAGGTGACACAGCCAATCAGCTAATGGAAATGTGTCCCGGTGGGCGCTATTGCAGCAAGGCTTGTGGGAAGTCAGGGTCATGAGTTGCCGCAGTAGAAAGGTGAAGTCGAACTCTTACACGCTTTTCATCTTCCCACAGGTGGGGAAGTGGAGTGCGTCCGGAGGTCTCAACATCACCGAGTTACCCAAGCGGAAAGGGATGAACATCACAGACTCACTGGCCAACCGTTCCCTGGTCATCACCACCATCCTGGTAGGTTAGCTGACTTTGATCAGCCCTTCGTGAAAGCTCTCTCTCTCTCTCTGAGATTTGAGCTTTTCTGCTTGACAAGCTACTCAAAACATTACCTTAGGAGATGGTACTTTATATATCAGTGTCTTATTATTCACTATTTTACAGGGAAACCAATTATCCCTTGCGAGTTATGTATAATTTACATTTGGAAAAATAACATCTTTAAACATGGTCCATGTTATAAGGTTGAAAAAGCATGTTTGGCATTGAGGCCCTCTCCGCTACCACCACTCAGACGGGGAAATCAGAGATATCTGTCAAATTAATCACAGTGAATTAACTGAACACCACCTGGAATTTACTTCGCCAATCTGAATCCAGTTTGGATTGTCTAGGGATGTACTGTAGAGCATCATTATGTCACATTAAGATCACCATGGGGATGTGAGGCACTAGCAGTGCAAGGAGCCTGTAGAGAAGAAGACAGGGAGCCACACTGGACCAGTCTATAAAATATCCATTAATTACATGTTAGGAAATAAACAAGTGTTCTCTCCCACCAGCTTTCCACATTCATTCGCAGATCGTCTATTGTGTATTCATACGCCTGTGAACTGGGAGGTTAGAGGGTCTTTGTGGAGCTATCACCGAGGTGCTGACAATGAACATCCCCCACGAGCTTATTCTGGACGGACACACAAGTTATCAACAATGATAAACACTCTCATTAAGCCTCGATTGGAGCGGAAGGCTGTAATTATGACCGAGTGAGGTTTAGAAGAGATATAATCAGTGCCTTCTGGTGCTAACCATGGGGAGTAGCAACTTCAATCACAAAGACAAGAAATAGAACCAAAAAACAGGTGTTGTTTAGAGCTGCAGCCAAAAATAAATACACAAAATAATAAGATTTAGGGTCAGTTTCTTTGAGCCAGATTAAGCCTATTCATGGACTAAAAAACATTTCCTATGGAAATTCCCCATTGGACATGCTTTTCAATAAGGTTTAGGTCCAAATCAGCCACTTGCATGGATCACCTGCATCTTTTGACAGTGTATGATGGTTTAGGAGTATTCTAGAAATCAACACTTTTAGATTGTGAAAGCAGAATGAGAATAGAGCATCAGCAGCAATAATATCAGTGTCTGTGTTTTTTTCCCTCCATTCTGCGCTTAATGACATTGCATCAAACTGATCGCAGCGATCCGCGAATAAGACGTCTGACAGTTTTATGGCGATAACTTCTCGCATTCCACGACGAGATTAAGATATTTAATGTGTTTCCCAGCTCTCGCATTAATTGTTTTCACTCCATTGCCTGCAACTGTGTCTGCATATCTCCTTCCCCGTTTTCTTATGTAAACCCATGCTGCATTAGAGAGTGTGAAACTGGTTTAAACACTTTGATTTGAGTCCAAACCTTGGGGAATTTAAAAAGTTGGGAAGGCTAGAAACAGATGGTAATGACTTTTTTCTTCCCCTCTCAACATTCAAACTTTTGGATCAAGATAATTGGACAACTTCAACAAAGTTTTCCCACTAAGCTCTTGCTTTCTATCTAAATGCATTATTATCAAGTATTCCTTGGTTATCATTTATTTAAAGGTATCGTCCTAATTGCAAACGGCCAACTAGCTACATGTTAGGATTGCAACCAATTATTTACTTGAACATTTTCTGTCCCTGAGATGGTGTTTTGGGTGTAGAAAAGGACACCTGTTAAGTGTCAGACTAGGATGTGCTATACCAGGGGTGTTAGACGTGTTTTGATTCTTCCACCAAGACCTCCCTTCAAGGCATTTACCATCAAGACAACATGATTTGAAACAACAGTGATTTCCATATTTTCCCACAGCTTTATTATAATATACATCAATCGCTTTCTTTGCCACCATAAGCATAGCTAACCCCACCCTGTGAAACACACGTTTTTCTGACCGAGTGGTAAACCGTGTTATGACTGGTTATTTCCCCCTCTTTAACGGCTTTTCTAGCAGCTTTGTGTAACACAAAGACGTGACCGATGGAAATACAAAAGCAGAGGTCACCTTGACTGGAGAATCAATTACTCTGCTTATGAATAGACTTCATTAATTGTATGTCTGACCATCGGAAGCAATAAATAAATAGCCCATGAGGAAGTGGACAACCATGTCTTTATAAAATGCACAGTGGGATATCTATGGGCCCTATTTTGCAGACAGATACTGGCAGACACTAAATAAAGGGAAATATCGAGCCATCCGCCATCCTTTATTTGAGAGTTTAGTCATTGTTCATGCAGGCAATAGGCATTACCTGGAGACAGCAACATTTCAGGCATGGTCCATTTCATTGAAGCATTCTATTCCTGATCAAGCTTTTCTTCAACCTGATATTATGAGGAGCCAGGGAGAATATTACAGGGCAGTAAAGACCGCTAGCTCTCTGACCATAAACTGCATCGCGCCGTAGTATACAATGTCTACAAGGGGCAGTAGGCAGGGATGTGGGAGGGGGAATGGCCAGGGAAGGTTGGCTGGCTGCAGAGGCTATTTTGGAGTGCCTAGATTCACCATCTATTGTACATCAACGAGACTTCCTATTGCATGCTGTGCATTTCTCAGATTGCACAGCAGAACCGTCACTTGAATCAGTTAGATTTTCCTGTCGACATACAGTGCATTTGGAAAGTATTCAGACCCCTTGACTTTTTCCACATTTTGTTGCGTTACAGCCTTCTTCTAAAATGTATTAAATAGTTTTTTCCCCCTCATCAATCTACACACAATACCCCATAATGACAAAGCAAAAACAGGTTTTTAAAAAGTTAGCAACGTTATTAACAATAAAAAGCCGAAATAGGACATTTAAATAAGTATTCAGACGATTTACTCAGTACTTTGTTGAAGCACCTTTGGCAGCGACTACAGCCTCGAGTCTTCTTGGGTATGACGCTACAAGCTTGGCACATCTGAATTTGGGGAGTTTCTCCCACTTCTCAAGCTCTGTCAGGTTGGATGGGAGCATCGCTGCACAGCTATTTTCAAGTCTCCAGAGATGTTTGATTTGGTTCAAGTCCGGACATTCAGAGACTTGTCCCGAAGCCACTCCTGCGTTGTCTTGGCTATGTGCTTAGGGTCGTTGTCCTGTTGGAAGGTGAACCTTCGTCCAGTCTGAGGTCTTGAGCGCTCTGGAGCAGGTTTTCATCAAGGATCTCTCTGTAGTTTGCTCCGTTCATCTTTCCCTCAATCCTGACTAGTCACCCAGTCCATGCCGCTGAAAAACGTCCCCACAGCATGATGCTCCCACCACCATGCTTCCCTGTAGTGATGGTGCCAGGTTGCCTCCAGACGTAACACTTGGCATTCATGCCAAGTGGGCTGTCATGTGCCTTTTACCTAGGAGTGGCTTCCGTCTGGCCACTCTAGCCTGATTGGTGGAGTGCTGCAGAGATGGTTGTCCTTCTGGAAGATTCTCCCATCTCCACAGAGATCTGGAGCTCTTTTAGAGTGACCATCGGGTTGTTGGTCACCTCCCTGACCAAGGCCCTTCTCCCCCGATTTCTCAGTTTGGCCAGGAAGCCAGCTCTAGGAATAGTATTGGTGGTTCCAAACTTCTTCCATTTAAGAATGATGGAGGCCACTGTGTTCGTAGGGACCTTCAATGCTGCAGACCTTTTTTTTGGTGTCCTTCCCCATATCTGTGCTTCGACACAAGCTCTACAGGCAATTCCTTCGACCTCATGGCTTGGTTTTTGCTCTGACATGCACTGTCAACTGTGGGACTTTATATAGACAGGTGTGTGCCTTTCCAAATCATGTCCAATCAATTGAATTTACCACAGTTGGACTCCAATCAAGTTGAAGAAACATCTCAAGGATAGTTAATGGAAACAGGATGTACCTGAGCTCAATTTCGAGTCTCATAGCAAAGAGTCTGAATAGGGTATTAATTTGTAGTAAAATTTAAAAAATGATTTTGCTTTGTCATTTTGGGGTATTGTGTGTAGATTGAGGAGGGAAAGTATTTATTTATTACATTTTAGACTAAGCCTGTAACGTAACACAACGTGGAAAAAGTAAAAGGGTCTGAATACTTTCCGAATGCACTGTACATTCTGTTAATGCAAGGAAAACCATTCCGCTCGTCCATATTTAACATACAGTGCAGCTAACCACACATTGGACCGGAGTCTCCCTGTCTTATCAGCACTTATCAGCCCAACAACGACTTATCAGCCCAGATCACTTTGCCTCAATTAGGTGCGTGTGCCGAAGAACAAATGGAAAAATCTGACCTCAACGCTGGTTTCCATTAGATTTTTTTGTGTCTGCGCAGGAGGAGCCATATGTCATGCTTAAGAAGTCTGACAAGGCGCTGGTTGGCAACGACCGTTTCGAGGGATTCTGTATCGACCTGCTCAAGGAGCTGGCCAGCATCCTGGGCTTCACCTACGAGATCCGCCTGGTGCCTGATGGGAAGTACGGATCGCAGGACGACAAGGGTCAGTGGAACGGCATGATCAAGGAGCTGATGGAACACGTGAGTTGGACTACCAGTTACCTTCTGACTGTTACTATTACTGTCTTACTATTGCTTATAGCTAGTGTTCAACATTTAAATTATTTAATCTGTAGTCAAAACATCTAATAATTTACGTCTTGTTTGTTGGGACTCTGTTTTTGTCTGATAGAATCTGATTTGAACCTTATCACAATCAAACTTAATGTGGTTTTTTTACAACAAATATAAGGATTTAAGACATATTATGAAGAATACAAGTATAGCAACATATTAAAGTTGGTTTTGAACGCATCAGATGAAAGCATCAAAGGCTGTTAAAATATAGCTGACATTGACAACAAGGACAGTGCCCCGCTAGCCTTTTGAGAGTGTCCCTCCCCATCGCCCTCTTCTTGTCCTCAGCCCCCCTGGTCAACGATGTGCTCGGGCTGGAAAAGTTGTAATAGCTTAAGTGGCATTTAGAGAAGGGAGAGGGTGGGAGTCGGACGGTTCGAGTCAATGGCTAGGTGCAGAAAGGGTTAGGAAAGGTGGGCTAGTGCCGCAGCACTTAATCTCTACCTTAGCCAGATCCAGCTTGATATCTGTAACCTTGAGGGGGAACTAAGAGATTAAGGCAGGAAATGTTGCTTATAGAAATACATGCTTTCTTCTTAATGAACAGTAAACATAGGCTACGCATGTATGTTATTGCAGCTTACTATTTTTTTGATGCGATTATTATCATTATCATTATTGTATTCTGCATTGTTGGAAGGGCCTTTTAGTGAGCATTTATTTCACTGTTAGTATACACACGTTGTTTCCGAAGCATGCGACTATAAAGTCGATTTCATTTGATTTGACAGAGTTGACTGTTACCAATAGACACTATCTAGACAATAGCCTGGATATACACACTGATTTCAGTCTTTCACGTTTGTTTTAAGGGAAACAATGTGATTCAGTCTGGGCTTCAAAGCTATCTAGACAATACAGTAGAGCACATTTGAAAACAACAAAGCAAGTTTCAGAGCACCTGTATCTATCTCCATATATCCCGTGCTGTGAAATGTACTTTGTACTGTACTCAGTGCACTCCAACACATTTGCCCCCTATAGTGTGTTATGGGCAACATATACTTAGTACAATGCAGATTAATTCAAGCGGTCCTCCATGTTTTGTTTTATGGTTTGAGTTCACTCTCAGCAGTTCCTCACAGTTAAATAGTTGGCTGAAGAGGTCTCTGTGCCCAGTAATTCCTAAACACTTATCTTGGCTTGGGTAGAACTGAGCATGCTACCTGATGTTTTCTACAGTTCTACTGTATTTGGGTCTATTGCTTCCATGTCAGCTGATAGTAGAACAATCAAGAACACCAATGTTCCATTCCGATATTACGTACTGTAGGTCTACCTATTATCCTCATCATGGTTGTAGAATACAGTAATATAGGACTAGGTTTTGATCTAGTATGTTCCTTGCACAGTATGTAAAGGGTAAGTGTGCTATAGACTGTCTCCCTGTGCTACTGCTCTTTATTTGAATGGCCTACACAGCATCACCACTGCTACAGTGTATGGATTTATTTAGCTGGTTCTATTTCCTTCCTCCTGTCTATACTGATAAGCTGATCTTGAATCAGCAGACAGGAAAAGGACACTTTGGAGTCAGCTCAAGAGAACTGACCTAAGATTGCCATGAGAAGCTTGGATGGATATTGGTTTCCATACAAGTAAATTGTGCATATTGTTGTGAAATTGTTAGATACTACCTGTTAGATATTACTGCACTGTTGGAGCTAGAAACGCAAGCATTTCGCTACACACGCAATAACATCTGCTAAACACATGTATGTGACCAATACAATTTGATTTGACAACCTTATCCCAAGGATTGGAATCATGGACCGTGGTGCTGCATTCTGTTCATCCCAAACCAGAATCACCATGTGTCATTGGCTAATGTGCTGGCCGGTTTGACATCCAATGAAAGTCATGGATATGTTTCTGGGATGCTTTTATGCAAATTAACAGAGGTATGAGCTCAGATGACAGTGACAGCAAACAAATCTTTCTGAAAAATTAGTACACAAAAATAGTACACAGGGAGGGGGTGCTTTATTAATGGACAGTGTCAATGTTATTTATCGGTTAAATGTATTTCCTTCCGATATTTTTTAACCCCCACCATGCTACATTACAATGCCGCCGTTTACTATTGACAACTCACCCAACGTATCACCTAGTTAGACTAATTAATTGGTTTAAGGAAGACAACAAGCAAAACAAAGCCGTCTGCGGTTGTTTTTGGCTGATTCATCCTGTCAGCCCACAATCTCACATAAATCATTGTTTCATTACTCAACGGTGCAGTACTCGTGTGGGTTTATTAAAAGCAGTTGTAAGCCTTCATTCATCTGTGTCGGTCACCGAGCCCTGTCAAACAAAGAAGCAAATGTGGAATGACAAAAATAAAGTCTGTTGTTATGTCTGATGTCAACGCGTAGGAAGGAGCGAATGGTCTCTGATTTCTAAAAATTAAAAACATGCATGCATGTAGCTGGGTTAGTGTGTTTATATACATTTCCTGAGATTGTACTATTGAATGAACAAAGAAAGAAGTATTGCAGTGTGTCTCACCTACAAGTCCAACTTTGTGTGCATCACGTGAATATCTTTCTGTTTTTGCATACACATGTAAATGTGCATAATATACATGATTAATTGGCCGTTGTGTGTAAATACAAATGGGATAAATCTTGAATGAGAAAGAGTGTGTGTGTTGTGGCTAATTAAATAGAAAAAAGCCTTCCGTGCCCATGTAGCATAGCGACCTTTATTTTCCTCTGAGTCGTTAAAGCCCACTACAAAGCCAAAGGGCATTGTGGGAAAGGCGTTAAATTATGCAACAGGTCATGTTAAACTTGATTTAGTCACAATAGATGATCCAATTAATCATGATGTTGATGCCGGTATTAATTGCGAGCTTAACACATCATTTGTTTCTGTTCAATTAATCTCTTTCGCCGACAGATACACAGGAAGGTTACGGCGAAACAAATGCACGCCACGGCTAGCCACGCATCTCATTGTCCACAAGTAGAGTTAGCAGACTGGATTTGGGACCGTGGCAAGATTTTGGATTGAAAAAGGGCTTTATTTGCAGTCCTAGGCACGTACATGCACGTGGGTCTCTATCTGAGGGTCGCAGACCTGATTGGTTTTACAGTGGAACAGGGAGGGGGTTTTGACTACTGAGGGCGGGACAGTGGTCAGAGCTGTCATTTTGACGGACGGGCAGCATGACTTTCAATTGCATCAACAAACACAGCTACATTATTCTGCTACATTATAGTATTTTTGTGCTTTAGAATTCTACTTGAAGGATAGGATGATGTTATAGTCATGCAAATTCCATTGTCACTCTGCAATCCTTTGCTATTCAAGGGGGACGTACTGTAGAGTCAGACGATGGAATTACCAGGGACTACATTTCTCTAGTCATATATGCAAATTGAAACAGTGGTGGACAATGCAGGCAGTTGGAGCACCGTATGCAAATCTTTGTAAAACAATCATCGGGTTAAGAGGTACAGGAAATGTGGCGAACTGTGTCATTTGTGAGACAAATGTTCTCCGGCGCTGTCCAAGATTATCATTCAATACAACTATAAGACTAAACAATCAAACCCCACAAACGTTAAAACCAGTAAATGTCAAGGGACTGAAAGTAACACAGATTGTTACAGTTAACCTCTGACGGGAGTGTTGATCTAGGTGTAATTGTATGTATCCTACAGAATGTCATCAGGTGTGGTAGTATGAAGGTAGCACAGCTCTAAGCTTACAATACCATCTGCGCGCCCACAGATAACACAGAGCCATGTGGCACTCAGCAGGGTACTATCAGGTTATCACGCGTGTACTCGGCAATACGTGTCTAAGCAGAAAATAGCCGTGCAGCGTGTATATTAGCCCACCATAGGGATGGCTGAGATTGGCTGGGATCACCTGCTGCTAGGTATTCCGGTTGAGTGGCAGCTAGCTTGAAAAGCGGCAGTCGGCGGCAGAGAACAGAGGAAGCGGGTGTGTGTTGTAAACGTAAATGTTTAATGAGGGCACAGTGGATTGCACCACATGATAGATTGCCTGTGCCCACACTCTCTCTTTGTTAAGCTTTCTTGTGTTTAGCCACCACAGTGTTGGCCACAGGCACAGGTATAATCCAAACGGTCACACGCGGAGTTTCGACCATTTTCTTATACTGACCCCCATTGACTGCTCTGAATGTTAGAATAGTAATACGTCATTTTGTTGGAAGGGGGGGAGTGACTGAGCTGTGGTAGTGACACCCCAAAAATTATGTCAATGACACCACAGAAGCATTTTTATTCTTCAAATTTTGGTGGTTATTGTTCTACATTGTAATGACAGCATGTCAGCTAAGCAAATAAATGAAGGGGATTGATTAGATGCATTGCCAGCCTTGTCCATACATTACAAATTACAGTATGTCTTTGATTGTCCAAATAATGTTGGGTTTGGTAGTACAAATCAGCTACATTTGTTCCTTGGAATACTTATGAGCATTTTCTTTATAGGGAGAAGGGTTCTGGTAATTCAAACGTTCATATGATCTACAGAACTAGACATCCTCCACACTTGCCAATGTACACACTAATACCTAATTTAACTGACCTCCATCAGGGCCATTCTGGTGCTGGCACACTGAGCGCTGTTCCTCTGCCACCACTCAAAAAGGAAGAAAAAGAGATTGGCCCAAACCCCATTGTGAGTTTCCTTCGGTTCCGAGGAAGGGAGTTATCCAAGCGTGAACCAAGCAGCTGGTTTCATTAATCTCCTGTCCAACCCTGATGTGTTGGAGGTGTGGGGGGAGGCAATGTAAATGGTGACCTTCTGAATATGCAGCCAGACGCAAAATCACGGGCCGCAACGTTCACCGTCAGACCCTGCCAGGGCAGTATTTCAGAGAGCTATATTAGGCTAGTCAGAAGGCACCAGGCTCCAGATACTGGAGGCATGGGGAGAAGCTGGTGGGAAAGCATGTGGGAATGGACCTGGTTTCTTGTGATTCATTGGGGCAGGTGTTCGTCGTTTATGTAGAGAGCAACAACAAAAAAGATTTGGGAAAATTGGAGGGAGGGGGCAACCTGTGATCTCCGCTAAATTACTTTGGTGTAAAGTTCAAATTATGTCATATGTTACAGGACTTAATGCAGTGCCTTGCAAAAGTATTCATCCCCCTTGGCGTTTTTCCTATTTTGTTGTATTACAACCTGTAATTTAAATAGACAAACCTGCCAAGAGAGGGCCACCCACCAACACCCATGGACCAGGCAAGGAGGGCATTAATCAGAGAGGCAACAAAGAGACCAAAGATAACCCTGAAGGAGCTGCAAATGTCCACAGCGGAGATTGGAGTGTCTGTCCATAGGACCACTTTAAGCCGTACACTCCACAGAGCTGGGCTTTACGGAAGAGTGGCCAGAAAAAAGCCATTGCTTAAAGAAAAAAATAACCCAACACCTCTCATCACCCTGAGAACAACATCCCCACAGTGAAGCATGGTGGTGGCAGCATCATGCTGTGGGGATGTTTTCCATCGGCAGAGACTGGGAAACTGGTCAGAATTGAAGGAATGATGGATGACGCTAAATACAGGGAAATTCTTGAGGGAATCCTGTTTCAGTCTTCCAGAGATTTGAGACTGGGATGGAGGTTCACCTTCCAGCAGGGCAATGACCCTAAGCATACTGCTAAAGCAACACTCGAGTGGTTTAAGGGGAAACATTTAAATGTCTTGGAATGGCCTAGTCAAAGACTAGACCTCAATCCAATTGAGAATATGTGGTATGACTTAAAGATTGCTGTACACCAGCGGAACCCATCCAACTTGAAGGAGCTGGAGCAGTTTTGCCTTGAAGAATGGGCAAAAATCCCAGTGGCTAGATGTGTCAAGCTTGTGTGACATACCTCAAGAGACTTGTAGCTGTAATTGCTGCAAAAGGTTACTCTACAAAGTATTGACTTTGGGGGGTTGAATAGTTATGCATGCTCAAGTTTTCCGTTGTTTTTGTCTTATTTCTTGTTTGTTTTATAATAAAAAATATTTTGCATCTTCAAAGTGGTAGGCATGTTGTGTAAATCAAATGATACAAACCCCCAAAAATCAATTTTAATTCCAGGTTGTAAGGCAACAAAATAGGAAAAATGCCAAGGGGGGTAAAGACTTTCGCAAACCACTGTACTTGTTATGAAACTAACAATGTATTTTATTTTCCTCAAACTGGTTTTCAAGTTTCATGTACCTTTTTGGTGTAACAACAATGGTTCATGCAGATCTATGATTTTCAAACATACCTGAAGAACATATGAAAGTCCCAGCAAAAGAAGCTCAAATCAAATGTTAGTCACATGCGCCGATCTACAACAAGTGTAGACTTTACTGTGAAATGCTTACTTACGAGTCCTTTCCCAATAATGCAGTTAAAAAGTAAGAAAATGAACAAAAAGATACAAATAAAATAGTAACAAAATAAAATAACACTAAAATAACAATAATGAGGCTATATACAGGCTATATACAAGGATTACCAGTACCGAGTCAGTGTACTGGGGTACGAGGTAGTTGGGTGATTGATTGAGGTAATATGTACATGTAGGTTAGGTTAGGTTAGGTGATTGATTGATTGATTGAAGCACTATGTGCATGTACTGTAGGTAGGAGGTGAAAAGCACAAAGTCCGGGTAGCCATTTAATTAACTGTTCAGCAGTCTTATGACTTTGGGGTAACAAAGGTAATAAAGCTAGCGAAAGGATCTGATCATTTGACTGATCGTCCCTTCTCTTGTCTCACCTACAGAGAGCCGACTTGGCTGTGGCCCCTCTTACCATTACCTACCTGCGTGAGAAGGTCGTGGACTTCTCCAAGCCCTTCATGAGCATGGGCATCAGCATCCTGTATCGCAAGCCCAACACCACCAACAACGGCTTCTTCTCCTTCCTCAACCCCATGACCCCTGACATCTGGGTCTATATCCTGCTGGCCTACCTAGGCGTCAGCTGTGTCCTCTTCGTCATCGCTAGGTGAGTCCCAGACTTTTCTTGGCTACTTCCTGATTTGCCTGTCTGTGTGTGTTTGTGTTTATTGAACATTATTGAGAGTGATATCTTTTGTTTATTCTACTTGTAGGGCTAAGTTACAGTTGCAGGCACTAAAAAGTTAGTTAAAAAGATAACTTGTATAGCGATATAGTTTTTTGTGACAACACTGTCTCTCACTAGGAGAGCACCATGTTGAACATGCCAAAACCAAGGCGCAACCTAACGTTTTAATGCCCGCAACTGTGTATGGTTGCAGTTATGTGGAAATGTTTTATCTGGGAAGATATAGTGCACAAAAGGAGGCTGGCCAATCCGAATCTCTGCAGAACTGAGTCAGTCAATGATCGTCTCAAGTGATTCCATCATTTGGGGATAAGGAGAGGTCTCTGCTCGGCAGTAGGTCCATGTTCAATTGGTACAAGTCCAACATTTTGTGTGAGCTGGTGGGTAGTGATCAAGGCAGTTATGTCAGCGTGGGCTCTCTGTGGAGCCCAGCAGTGGAGGAAAAGGATGAGAGTAGCAAACCACCAGCGAAGTTATGCTCTCCAATTCAAAGCGTTTCCTGTATAATTTCTCTGCAGTTGTAATGCTTCTTTGAAAAACTTTCCTCTTCGAAATGTCTAAAAATAAATACCTGTCGATACCTGGCGAAAGAAATTTGATAATAATAAAAAAGAAATGTCCCTCATGACATTTACTTGTGCTTGTTATCATTTCCACATTCCCCACAAATCATTGAAAATCATTGAAAGTTGAACCTATTAGTAAATGCATGAAATTAGTATAGATTGAGATCATTGAAGAGTATCTCTGATTTTTTCAATATTTCCCTATGTGTTCCAAATGTGTTCCTGAGACTTTCTGTGTTGCATTCTTTACATAAGAGATAAAGAAAAGAACCCATGTGCCACTTGCAGGCATCCTCCTCGCCTTGGGTGGTCATTGTCACTGCTTCTCACCGCTTCCTGGTGCCTCCAAATGCAGAGTGGTGCTTGAGGAAGTTCTGAGAATGTGGAGCTTTTGAAGGGGCTTGGGGTTCTGAGAGGAGTCAGCTGCACTCCTCAAACCTCTCCCATTATGTCTTGAGACACAAGCTCGTTTTAGCACCCTGTTCTATAAGTATAACAAAAAAATTATCTCTGACTGTTGCATCATTCTTTGGAGACCTGCCCAGAAAGCGAGCAGAAGTGATTTGAGCCAAAAGAAGGCTCAAATAGCAGTTTGATGTATGGGTGCTTGAGATGTTAGAAAAACCAGAACGCTTTGACGAAAGAGGCAAATGTATGTGTTCAATATCAGGTAGGCACGTACTGTACTGATAGTCTATAGTTGAAAACAATTCAGACAACTTTGAAAACCAAAGCTTTTCTGGACAATCACAATCCATGTCACTGAGCAGGCACTCATGAGAAGAGAACTATGAAAGCGCTAAGCCTTATGTTTTGCCACAGCCATCTTGGAGTCCATGACTATAGGTCAACAATATGGGAAACCTACTCGAGTGCTTACAGAAGCGTGAAAACAGAAAATGAATCACAACCATGCTCTAAGTACGAAAGAGAAAACATTGAGCAGTGCCCGGTAGAGTATATGCACTTGCCTTATCAGTGCTCTTAAAACCTGGCATCTCTTTAAGGATGTAACTAGGGGGGTAGAAATCATCACACGCTTCAATGCTGCAATACACTACCCAGGACCTGGAAAATATATCTTTGAAATTCCATAAGATAAAAATGGGAAGTGGAATACAGATTACAAAATAAGACTCCTTCTATACCATGCCAATGTTGATAAGAACTTACGCTCTAGCAAGTGTGTAATAATGGAGTTTTTCCCCAGTCATCCTTATCTTTTCAAATAGCAACACATTGGTCAAGTTTCAATTTCTTTGAGTTACCGCTTCAGGTGCTTCTGCTATATCTGTCTAGCTGCCGAGAATGAGGGAGAGGCGAGGGTTTGCTTTCTGAATCTCATTCAGGCTATTTAGAGGACTGATTTTTTGGAGAGATTGTTGCATCACTGGAGTGTGACCTGATTTAATGAAAAATACACAATGAGTGGCGAAGGTGCATAAAGATTTTGGAATTAAAATATGACGTCATGGTTTTACAACGACAGTGCGTGACATGATTCAATGCGCCAATAAATCAGCACAATCGACATTTTTTGTTTTTTTTAAATGGTCTGCTTAAATTGTGTTCATGTATACTGTACATACTGTGCTAATGACGATACAAAAATATTGTAACAGAGCAATGTACAATACAGAGAATTAGGTAAACAACGAATTTGTATTAAGTGCATGGATGTCGCCATCTTTAAGCACCTTCACCATTAAATGGAGGCAAATGGAGATGCAAAGTTATGTGTTCCATTAAATCAGGTATTCCCCCCAGGGGTACGCGCAATGCCACATTTTCAAACAGTACATTTATATTTTCCAACGGGACTATACATTTGGGTGAGTTTTTTTTCTTGCCTGAGTAGCCTCGTTTCACTGTCAAAAATAAAATTAAACCATCTAGTCTTCAGCAAAATAACAACACAATGTCAAATACAGGTAGCCTAGTCAAATAATTAACATCCAATCACATTAACCGTTACTCTCTCGCGGGAAACCTTCACTCTTGTGCAGGCATTTAGAAACAAAACATGAACATTTGAAAAATAAGCCACGGGAGTGTTTTGAGCGAGAATAAAGATGACTTTCGAGTAGTAAGATAAGCAACAGATACCATTAATAAGAGGTGAGCTACTGAGTGGCTAGGACAGGCAAGCCCCATACTATTTGGAGGACTTAATTCTTCCTTTTTTGGCGGATATGGCTAGGACAATGCTGGGGGAAAAGGCCAAAAAAACTATACAGACATTGCTTCATCAAACAACTCTGTTTCACGACGCATCAGTTACATGGCAGGAGATGTTTTGAAACAATTACTGCTTCGCATACCAGGCAATGAATTCTATGCGTTACAGCTGGATGAGTCAGACGTGGCAGGCCTGGCACATCTCCTGGTATATGTCCGTTACGTTTATGGGGGTCAATTAAGGAAGACATCCTCTTCTGCAAACCACTGTAAACCAGGACAACATGAGGATATTTTTAAATTACTGCACAGCTTTGTGACATCAAATGGACTTTGGTGGTCAATATGTGTTGGTATCTGTACTGATAGCGCAAAAGCAATGACAGGGAGACATAGTGGAGTGGTAACGCGCGTGCAAACAGTTGCTCCCGACGCTACTTGGGTACACTGCAGCATCCACCGAGAGACTCTTCCTGCCAAGGGAATGCCTGACAGCTTGAAAGACATTTTGAACACTACAGTGAAAATGGTTAACTTTGTTAAAGCAATGCACCTGACCTCTCATTTATTTTCTGCATTATGCAATGATATGGGCAGCAACCATGTAACGCTTTTACAACATACAGAAGTGTGCTGATAATCAAGGGGCAAGGTATAGACATGTTTTTTTAAATTGAGAGACGAGCTTAAAGTTTTTTTTACTAACCATAATTTTCACTTGTCTGACCGCTTGCATGATGATGAGTTTCTCACATGACTGGCCTATCTGGGTGATGTTTTTTCTCACCTGAATGGTCTGAGTCTAGGATTACAGGGACTCCCCACTACTATATTCAATGTGCAGGACAAAATTGAGGCTATGATTAAGAAGTTGGAGCTCTTTTCTGTCTGCATTAACAAGGACAACACACAGGTCTTTCCATCATTGTATGATTTTTTGTGTGCAAATGAACTCAAGCTTACGGACAATGTCAAATGTGATATAGTGAAGCACCTGAGTAAGCTGGGTGCGCAATTACGCAGGTACTTTCCCGAAACGGACACCACAAACAATTGGATTCGTTATCTCTTTCATGCCCTGCCTCCAGTCCACTTACCGATATATGAACAAGAGAGCCTCATCGAAATTGCAACAAGCTGTTCTGTGAAAATGTAATTTAATCAGAAGCCCCTGCCAGATTTCTGGAAAGGGCTGCGCTCAGAGTTTCTTGTCTTGGCAACTGATGCCCTTTGGAACCACGTACCTATGTGAGAGTAGATTCTCAGCCCTCACTAGCATGAAAACTAAATACAGGCACAGACTGTGTGTGGAAAATGATTTAAAACTGAGACTCTCTCCAATACAACCCAACATTGCAAAGTTATGTGCATCCTTTCAAGCACACCCTTCTCATTAACCTGTGGTGAGTTATTCACAATTTTTTATGAACAAATAAGGTTTTATATGTAAGATGGCTAAATAAAGAGCAAAATTATTGAATATTATTATATTATTATTTGTGCCCTGGTCCTATAAGAGCTCTTTGTCACTTCCCACGATCCGGGTTGTGACAAAAACTCACACTCATTCTTAAGTTTAATAAATGTATCGTATAGTGTGTGTGTGTGTGTGTGTGTGGGGGTGTGGGTGTGGCAGGCTTGCAATGATGGCAAAAAAACATTTGAGAGTGCGCTGACCCTGGTGCTAGAGGGGGTACGCAGCTGGAGGTTGAATGTTTGAAGGGGTACGGGACTATAACAAGTTTGGGAACCACTGCTGTAAATAAACTAATGTTTCAGAAGACACTTTATTGACACTGTATATGGTCCTCACACACAAATATCGCTCAACATCAATGTCACAGTGACTGATGAGGTCAAAATAGATCATTGGCATTTGACATCTAACTTGAAGGTCTTGATTGAGTTTCTTCTTTTTGAAAAGAGACTATTTTCGGGATCATTTTTGGTCACACTTTATTTGGATAATCTGTAGAGCATCATACTATCAACAAACTATTTGTTGATAGCAGCTGCTAGCTAAGGTTACAGTTAAGGTTTAGAATAAGGGTAAGGGTTAAGATTAGGTTCAGTGCTAGGGTTAGTAGATATTACGTTTGAAATGTTACTGATGGACTATCAAAATCAAGAGTTACCTTATTCTCTCCACTCATTGGCCAACTTTCACGAAAGTCAGTAAATAGAAGCAGCATATTTTAAGAAGAGTTGCTATCTGGCTTCGAAGGATCTAAGCCTCCTCTTCCTCTGCTCTGACAGCAAAACACCCTGAATAAATCAGATCGTATTTGAAAACATTTTCCAAATTAATTTCAGGAAGGGAAAGCACTGACATTTACCATGTTTTATCTCTCCATCTGCCTTTAAAAGTGACTGTTTCATCTATATTAAAGGATTTATGGTGTGCAGCACTTTGAAAAGATGTTACACTAAATGCCAGAGTACGTGGATCCACGGGCTTCGCAGGTTTTATACGACTATATTTTCAGCGTTGCATGCCTCACGTTCTATCACAAAATGACATTTCAATATCTGTCGTCCTGAAAGTGGCATTTTTGTGTACAGTTCGCTTTGAAGTTACCTTTGAGCACAGAGATATATAAAGGTACGGCAAACTTTTTGATTTGAACAGGGTTGACAGACAGCTGTCATCAAGGACACATAAGAGCACGTTAACACAACTGACAAATGCTATGTCCAATGTACCACGAACAATCAATTTACTGAAAACAATACATGTGGACATCTTTACAGCTTGTCTTTTGTTGGTATAGTGAGTAAAAATCCAAATGAAAATATGGCTCCTTTTGCACCCCGTAATTTGTGCCCACAGTTGCACAGTTCTTTAGGGACACTGTAGGCTAACACTTCATGGGTGGTTTTGTCAGGCGGAATTCAGGTTAAGTGCTAGGCTCAAGGACACATCAGGAGTGCTCTATCCAGCGGAGAGGCCTTCCATGCAGAGAACTAGAATGTATTATTAAGCACAGCTTCTGTTCCGGTCTTATTAGAACCAATTTGAGATGCATTACTATTGTTCAAACCCAAAAGCCACAGGATTACTGGCCAAGAGCATGAAATTAATCCAAGATAGGTATACCCATGCATAAAACATCTAAACTTGGGAGCAATATTTCAGATCTGTGTAAGTCCCTATATTACCCCCATCCCCATATTACAGTGTGAACACAGTTATATCATTGATTGCTTTGAACTCAACTGCTTTGAGTCATAGTTTTCCTTCAAACACATCTTTCTCTTTGTATATAACATCTGTGTGCAAACATTGGTGGGCTACATGAGTATCCATTATTTCTATATTGATGTTTATGTTGGTGAGAAAGGGATTGAATTCTAATGCACATTATCTCTTTCCCCATGCCTCATCAGTGTTAACTGAGCCCCACAGTAACAATACACTATTATGCCGAAATGGTGGTACACTGGAGCCTTTGTTCCTGATATCATTCTCCACCCGTCTCCCTGTAGGTTCAGTCCGTACGAATGGTACGACGCCCATCCCTGCAATCCCGGATCCGATGTGGTGGAGAACAACTTCACCCTCCTTAACAGCTTCTGGTTCGGTGTGGGCTCCCTCATGCAGCAAGGTATGGTATAGCCTAGCTCGTTCCCTCTTTCACCTGTCAAAAGCAACAGTCCCCCCCTCCGCTCCCTTCCTCCTCTGCGCAGCCACCCTCCCTCTCTTCACCTCTTTAACTGACACGCTACCTAATTTCCATTGTTTTAGAATACACTTGCCTGTCAGGAACAACTGCAGCTCAGACGTACATTACAAAAGAAAGCTGTTGTCACCTCCCTGCCTGCTCATAGAAACAGGAGTGGTGAGAGAAAGTAGGTGTCAGACACCTGTCAGAATGTGGCAGGTAAAGACAGAAAACACGGTTGCATTTGTTTCCCCATAACACAGCTGTTTGTGTTTTGGGACGAAAGGGTAAGTTGGAGAACGTGTCTGACAAATGCCAGCTGTCACTCCTCGCTGGCGTTGGCTATGGCCACAAGGTTGACGTTTATATTGTTGTGTTTCCCGAGTCCTCGTAGCAAAGACCCATTTTCAAAATCTATACCCTCCACACAGCTCAGCTCTCGGGACAAATTACATTTTGTTAAATGCCACTTGGGCCTTTTATGGTGCTGGAGTAGTACATTGTCATAATTGTCCTTTATGCATAATATGAAAGTATGTCAATATGAAAGTATGTCAATTCTCAGCATCTTTCTTATGCTAGAGCAGACAGTTAGCTTTAGTCTTTCCCCAACCCCCAAAATACCTATTTGAATTATTCCACCTTCTGTGTAAGCTTACACAAATCTGAGGAAGGTTAGGGGAAGGATATCACGGCGACACCAAGCTAATGCGGTCCTCTCGTCCACCCTTAAAGGCATTCGTAAGCAAATGGAGCCCCATAAATGCTTTGACGTAATGAAGTCAGCCGAGGATAAAACATTTTAAAAAAGAGCTACTAATAAAATGTTTAACCTCAATGTAACAAGACAAATTAGGGAGGCTCAATGGGGCTCGACGGTGGATCTCTACCGGTAAGGAGAGCAAATGCGGCAATCCATTAAGCACAAAATCTGTGCTCCTCGGCAGCTCTCCCGCGTAGCTGCATGGTATCTCTGACAATTTGCATTATGAGTGGAGGCTAACAGTACAATATGAGAGGGAGGAGAGGAACGAGCAAAACAGAAGGAAGTTGGTGATTCATCTTTGAACAAGACTGATGGTCCTTTGTCATTGGGATGGTAGGTCAACCACTTGAATCTTGAACTTGTTCCTTTGATACTGTCCTCCTGTAAGCAGGTTAATGTTGTTCCCCCAGATTACATTACTATACAACAGGATATTTTACTTCGACACAGCAAAATAGTCTAAGAGTTAACTAGGTCACAGAAAGTAAAGTGTACCGGAGGTGGTTCACTGAACTCCACTTGCATTATGAGTATAACCTTCCTTGATAGATAGAAGCTTCATTGCCAAATCATCCCAAAGTGTCTAAAATGTATTTTTTAACTCTATACAGTTATTTTAAAATGATTTGGACATCAAACACGAAAAAATGATTTTATCTGGGATATTGACTTGCATTGTTCTTTGGACACAAGTGCAAAAGAAAAATGCATTTAGTGACAGTAGCAAGGTTAACAAAACCAAAAGGATATCTACTTTTGGAATTTGAGTGAACTATCCCTTTAAGATCATAGCGCTAACGTGGTCTGGAATCGCTTAGAACAATTACGTTAACAAGTTACAATTACTCTTTAAACATGTTGCCTTTTCCCAATCTAACTTAGTTCCCTATGACGAAGGGAAAAAAATAAAATAACCTGCATCATTTGCAGTTAACTAAAAAAGTAGGTCAAACATTGATTCTCTGGAAGACATTCCCACTGAAATGCTTTTTTTTATCTCTTTATAGCAAAACCTTTATACTATCTAATCGATTGATCATGTAATTTATCAATGCAGCAATAACATAGTCTTCACCCTGGAGCACCATGTGCTGCCTGCGCACGTTTATCTCTGTTTAGATGGACTAGTATTGAGTAATTGTGGCACCTATGTGTTCTGTAGCCAGAGGCGGACTGGCCATCTGGCATTTCGGGCAAATGCCAGATTATCTGTCTGTAGCAAAGACGTTTGAGGGTCTGTGCTCAGGCTAAGGGGAATTGTGGCCGGTGCGTGAGAGAAAAAAATGACCATGGAGTTCAGCAGGTACTCACACTCGAACCATTAAAAGGAAAAACCATGGAGGCCGAGAAATATACTTCATTTAATTCCATGCTGGAAAGAATACAATAAGTGCCGGTGGAAAGTGCAAAAAGTGCTATGTGTTCTGCCCTGATACAAATGGACCAAATATGTATCCAAAGGGGTCCATTTTGTTATACAAACCAGACACCTTATGCTCTGCAGCCAAACTCACCGACAGTCGCTGAGGAGGAAGCCATTTCATTGACATGTTTAAAATGCAAATGGCCATGTTTGGAAGAGGAAGAACAGCCTAATAAAACAAAATCCTGCCAGTGCTTCAAAAGAGGTGCGCTCCAGGCCATGTGAGGCTTCTCTCATGACAAACATAGTGTCTGAGGTGTTGCAAAACGGGTGAAACAGGAAAATAAGTTGCTATATTGATATGCAGAATGTGTAAGTAACATAAGCTATACAACATATTGCATTTATAGTCATGGGGCACTGTTTTGACCTTATCTGTGTTAGTTATCTTATCTCGATATGGAGAAGAGAGTTTCTCAACTTGGAAAACATTTTTAGTTTTTTATGACGTTCAGTTTTTAAAAGAGATTAATAAGCAGTAACAGCCTCTGGTGTAGAGAGTGTGTTTTTATGTGATGAGGCCACGAAGGAGAGAATGTTAAGTGCAGGTAATGATTCTCACGGGAAGAGGTGCCTCCCTGATGTTAAGTTGAAGCTTTGCTTGTGGGGAAAATAACATCGGGAGAATGCCAGGGCATTGCATTTAATAGTACTCAGTACTTCTAAATCCACAGAGAATATAACTCTCAAGCATGTGTGCTTTTGTCAAGGCTGTCATAAGGAGCCACGAGTAGTTATGAATGCTTTTTGCTAGTCGTATATTGTATTATGGGTGATAGAGGGTACTGTAAACACATGAATTTCACACAGGTGGATCACAGCAAATGTTACTACTGTATGTAATATTACAAGCATCAAGAATTATCACAGAATCATCACAGAGAATTCTTGTAATATTTGTTTGTGTCAATTAATCCCATAATGGATGGGTTGCCAACTGGTGCTTTGACACAAAAATTCAGCATCCCTGAGCCTAATACCTTTCTCAATAAAATTGCCATTTTGCCGTAGTGTGTATTTAGAGTCACATCCACCATCCTGTAACATACTTTAGATTAGAATGTTTTGTCATAGTGTTTTGCAAGGCCTTTCACTGTACCTGTGCACATGACGTTACAACTTGAAACTATGACGTCAGCACCTAGCCATTCTAGCTGCAGCAGCACCGCAGTCACTGAGATTGTGTCGCTTTGTTGACTGGAATTGCATCATTATCTTCTGCTCTGAAAGGACGTTTATACTTCTTTGGCTTAGAAGACATCAAATCAAATCAAATTTATTTATATAGCCCTTCGTACATCAGCTGATATCTCAAAGTGCTGTACAGAAACCCAGCCTAAAACCCCAAACAGCAAGCAACGCAGGTGTAGAAGCACGGTGGCTAGGATAAACTCCCTAGAAAGGCCAAAACCTAGGAAGAAACCTAGAGAGGAACCAGGCTATGAGGGGTGGCCAGTCCTCTTCTGGTTGTGCCGGGTGGAGATTATAACAGAACATGGCCAGGATGTTCAAATGTTCATAAATGACCAGCATGGTCAAATAATAATAATCACAGTAGTTGTCGCTTAGAAGACATGAAGTCCTTCTTCAAGGAGATGCATAGTGCATTGACAAGGTTTTATTACCGCGGCGGCACTGTATGACCAATCCGTTTGTAGTATTTATTTGAGTGTTCTAGGTGCCGTGCGCTCCAGCTGACAACAGCATTTTATGGCCTGTAATCCAATTGGGCTACCAGTTGTTCCAGTTCCTTACCAGTTTGACTGCTGAGCTGGGTGTCCTCCTACACTTAAGTGATAGTTCTTACCTTGGAGTGTTACAGTACTGGCCTTGTTTGCCACCGTGTAAGGCGGTCAAATCGCAAAGGACAAATCCAATCAAATTGGGTAAGGAAGGTTAAAAAGCTGACCACTTTACCTCCTCTCAGTGGGGTGGTTACTCTTCAAAATTGCCCTCATAAATCTTCTCAGTAAAGTAGTGGAGGGCACTGAACTCAACCTCTGGTGGAGAGGTTGTTTTAGACGTCGACAGGGACAGAAAATAAAGTAGTCAAAAAGATATTGTAAACAAGATATATGGGAATTGAACTGACAGAGGACCTCACAATGTCATACTAAATGCTGTGGGAGGCAGTCTGGCCAACCTAAGTAATTGAACATTTATGTCCAGAGACTGATAAGCCATTTTCACCCTGTCAAATGTAAGTTGTCACAAATGGATGTATGTTATGCATGCATTATTTGTGAGGCACTGCTCAACACAATTCAAAATCATGCAAAGAAGAATACAAAACACAAAATCGACACACTGTAATCTCAAAATGCATACAACAGCCCAAATAAAAGAAAGCATATAGTGCATGTATACTATGCAAGCCATTTTACGGGTGCAGGGAACATATGGCTGTGGCAAAGGAGGTGGAACATTTCAAAGGCAGAGAAAGAGCAGAATCACATTTAGATGTGACCTCTTTGTCTCGGTGACACTATTTTAATTGGACACATGCCTAGTGGCAGGGTTCTTTATGAAACCCCCACAACGAAAAAGCAAACGCGTGTCACTTTATTATTTCAAAAACACCAGAACAGATTCCACCATCAGTTTGTGCTTTCTGTCTGTTAAGCTTGGTGGAATCAGAGGCCACGTTCCAGGCTGACTACATTGCAGATGCATGCCAGATCTCCAGCCCAGACCACTCACTCCATTGACCTCCTCCTGACAAGTCGGAGATACTGGACAATTAAGTGTCGCACCATGTCCTTCTGGAGGAGTTTCATCCCGGGGGCTATCACTATAGTGAACAATTCTATGTGGCTTCCCTCTATGGGCAGGTGTGGCTGTTTCTTGCTGTGTTTTATGCGTTCATGTGTGAGCTGTGCTAGGATTTCCCTCTTGTACGACAATAAACCTGATTCTGATATCTCGCAGTGCACGTATAGGTGTTTAACATTTCAACTAACTTCATCATATGATATAGCAATCAGATAGCTGACTCTGCAGTCGAGGACTTGCACACAACCATTGGATGGTGCATGCAACACAACTGGAATATTGTCCGCTTGGAACATGACCATTATTTTCAAATGAACTCTCAGCCCAGACTGAGGGTTTGTTTGGATACAGGAATCCTACTCTATCTGGCGTTCGAGTTTGGGATCGCACCCCCAAAAAGTTCTGCTCATCCGCTTCCTTCATAGTCGGCCAATTGTAGTCAAATTAAAATATAAGGCTGCCAGGTACCTAGATATGCCCCTTTAGTTGTTTTCCATCTGTGAATTTGAGTAAGACCAAGAGTGTACAGTATGTGTGTTCCATTGATCACCTTATGTGAAAAAGCAACCATATAACCATTGTGTTTGTTATATTCTGTAACAGTCTTACATAAAGAAGATGCGTATGTGATGTCAACCATCTCCATTATAGAGGCTATACTAAACTTTTACCTCTGGGGGTACCCTTGAGTTAAAATGGGTCCCCTAAATTGACAGAAATATTGTCTGGAAATGACCTAATATATCATGGAATATGTATATGAACCATACAGCCACAATTCAAGCCAAAATGTGAGCTAAACAATTAGCGACTGAATACCTATAGTGTATCTGTAAGATGACTGTTGTTCCCCCTCTTCCTGTCTGCCATCCAGGCTCTGAGCTGATGCCCAAAGCCCTGTCCACCAGGATCATCGGAGGCATCTGGTGGTTCTTCACCCTCATCGTCATCTCCTCCTACACGGCCAACCTGGCCGCCTTCCTCACCGTGGAGCGCATGGAGTCGCCCGTGGACTCTGCCGACGACATCGCCAAGCAGACCAAGATTGAGTATGGTGTGGTCAAAGACAGTGCCACCATGTCTTTCTTCAAGGTATGTGTCTTTGCTTTGGTTTTGAGTTGTGCTTTGTTTCATGTTGATTTCATTACTCATGTTAAATGAACAATCTGCCAAGAGCGTTATCCGAAAGAACAGAATTAAATCTCTTCATTTAATTTCTCCAGTATTTTTAAGTTGTTTGAATGCAGCCCCATTCATTGATTGAAGCACACTGAGTACACGCAGTTATATTGTCATACAACGTGTTTATGAAGAACTGAGACAAGATGCTGAATCAGTACTTTTTTTATATACAGTATGCTTCTCAATAAAATACTTTTTTCCCCATTTTTTTTTAAAGATTCCCAGTTAGATCTTAATTCCCACTGCAAAAGCAAGTTCTCCACTTCTCCACATTGTTTTATGTGATCCTCAAATTATTTTTTTATTCCAAAGTTTCAGCTTTTGCCATGCAGGGTTCTCAACTTTATTTTATTATTTTGAGTTTCGCCTCAGATGCTGTTACTGTGGTGCTGAATAACATGTACGAGTTTGCTGTTTTTCTGTGTAAGAAATGGAAAACATTGGACACAGTTCTATGGAAAATGTTTTATGGACAAGGGAAAAGTCCATATGTTTATGGCACACAATAGCAAGGAAAACAGATTATTTTACCCAAGGTGATTGTCCAATTTTAACACTTTCAAATATTCTCTGTTGAATAGTCCATAAATACTTTATGTAATATGTGTGCCTCTGCTAAAGAGTGTATCTTAGGAGTTTCCCATGCCCTGACAATATAATTGAGGATGTATTTTAGTTGACTTCTCTCTGGCCCATTTGCTATTTCCGTCATCCCTATTTCCTTTATATTGGTTTATTCATATTATATTAAATTAAATTAATATTATGCTTATATTATATTCATATTATATTTATTGACACTTTGGTTTTTTGAAAAGTGTGTTACAAATATTATTATTATTATTATTCATAATTTCTCTTACTGCTCTCTGTTAGCATTGTCTCAGCTGCTCTATGACCCGGTCAGAATATCCACCAATAGAATTTTCACCCACATAAAGATTCCCGGTGACCAAAAAATCCACTAGGGGAGAAAGAGCACATTAGTACCCGTTCTATTCCATAAGGATTGATTAACATGGAGTTCAATGAGGGATTAGGCATGGTCCATGGAGTAACTAGAATTTGTGATTATACCAAATTAGAGTCATCAGTTGCCTAACCATTGGAACTACTGGCTATGGTGTAAACCAGGGGTGGCCAACTCTCTTCCTTGAGAGCTACTGAGTGTTCAGGCTTTTGCTCCAGCCCCTACTGAAACCTTATCCTACTAATCATCTACTCATCAGGGCCTTTAGTTCCTGATGGCTGCCTGTCTACTCTGAGCTATACCCATCTATTTGAATCTTCTCTAAATGAAAGATTGACAATTAGTCAAGAACTTGCTGTAAGTTCTCGGCACAGTAAAAAGTGGATTTTACTCCTTAAGCGTGTTTACTTTGATTAGTGACAGATATGATTGCATTGTTATTAGTCAGAGGAGACACAGGTGTCTATAATTACCTCATCAATTGCAGAGCTCAAGTGCCCTCGGTTCCTTCTCGTTATCACTGGGAGGGCTAACGAGCTCGACTGAAGCAGATGAGGGAGCTGATAAATACTGAAGAGGTCGGGGAGTAGCTGTAGATTTGTCAAATCACACTGCATGGAAGGGCACTGTAGGGCAAAGTAAATCTTTGCACTGTAATCTCTGGCACACTTACAGTAGCACTATGCTATCTTGACAATCAGATGTACTGTATGTGTGTCACCTGCACCTACAAATAAAGTTTTTCACATTTTAACCAGGAATTGCAGGAATTAAGTAACTAAAGAGCTTTGACATCCTACATATTTTCAAATTACTATGGTGATGAGACAGTCATTATCTCAAATTAGGTATGGAATAACATTTGACCCCTTGTCTCAAATAGCATGAAATATCACATAGACAAACGCAAGGCTAATAGAGAGGAACTCAATTAATCCAGACTTTTTTCTTATTTCACGTGGGTGAAAATAGATGTACATTACCTCCCCATACTAAATGATTGTATCCAGTGGCACAAGTCACTTTCTATATTAAAAATTAAATAGATGTATATACGTGTCAAAATAGATAGAGTACTTGAAAGCTGTGAATGTTAAAGTGGCATTGCACAGTTTATTCGTTTTCTTGGAGCTCAAGGCTCCAATACGTTCCTTTATTTGTGCATTTATATACCTCGAGATGGGGAAGTGTGGGAAAAGGATAATAACAGCATGATAGGTGCTCAAGATTGGCAGATTATTTTCAACACCAATACTATGTGCTACAAAGATGAGGGCTATATGTGCAATGGGATCAACACATGGTAGAAAACATGTAAAAAATAAATAAAGTACTGTGTAGACTCAATGCCCCTTTGACCAGCTGTAATGCACAATCTGAGGTTCAACATTGATTGTACTTTCAATTCTTCCCCTTACAGAAATCAAAGGTGTCTACTTTTGAGAAGATGTGGGCTTTTATGAGTAGTAAACAGAGTACGTCGCTGGTCAAGTCCATTGAGGACGGCATCCAGAGGGTTCTGAAGTCTGACTATGCCTTGCTCATGGAGTCCACCACAATTGATTACATTACACAGCGGAACTGCAACCTCACCCAGGTTGGAGGCGTCATTGACAGCAAAGGCTATGGAATAGGCACTCCCATGGGTAAGATGTAACAAAATCTGTCATTCTTAAGGATTAGCCCCTTTTTTTCAATTTTCGCCTAAAATGACATACCCAAATCTAACTGCCTGTAGCTCAGGCCCTGAAGCAAGGATATGCATATTCTTGGTACCATTTGAAAAGAAACACTTCGAAGTTTATGGAAATGTGAAAGGAATGTAGTAGAATATAACACAATAGATCTGGTAAAAGATAATACAAAGAAAAAAACAACTGTTCTTTTGTATTTTTTTGTACCATCAACTTTGAAAAGCAAGAGAAAGGCCATAATGTATTATTCCAGCCCAGGTGCAATTTAGTGTTTGACCACTAGATGGCTTCAGTGCATGTGCAACGTTTTAGACTGATCCAATGAACATTGTATTTCTGTTCAAAATATTGTATCAAGACTGCCCAAATGTGCCTAATTTGTTTATTAATAACTTTTCATGTTCAAAATTGTGCACTCTCCTCAAACAATAGCATGGTATTCTTTCGCTGTAATAGCTACTGTAAATTAGACAGTGCATTTAGATTAACAAGAATTTAAGCTTTCTGCCAATGTCAGATATGTGTATGTCCTGGGAAATTGTCTTGTTACTTACAACCTCACGCTAATCGCATTAGCCTACGTTAGCTCAACCGCCCTGTGGAAGGGACACCGATCCCGAAGAAGTTTTAATAGATATAATAGGTCGTTGATGGTATGAATACTCTCCAGCTCTCCATAACTCCTGCAACAAGCACCATCCCCCACTGATACATTGGTAGGAGGTGGTCCTTCGAGCTGGACAGAAACAAATAACACATTAATTCTATATCTGTGCTTTCGATGCAAAGCATTTTGTAGAACTACTATTGTATTTTACTCTTGTTATTTTGGGAATTTCTGGACTATGTGTGTATTGTTAAATTATTGCTGCACTGTTGAAGCAAAGAAACATTTCACTGCACCTGCGATAACTTCTGCAAAACTGTGTACGCGACCAATAAACTTTGATTTGATTTACAGTACCAGTCAAAAGTTGACACACCTACTCATTGCAGGATTTTTACTACTTGTAGAATAATAGTGAAGACATCAAAACTATGAAATAACACATATGGAATCATGTAGTAACCAAAAAATTGTTAAACAAATCAAAATATATTTTACATTGGAGATTCTTCAAAGTAGCCACCCTTTGCCTTGATGACAGCTTTGCAAACTCTTCACATTCTCTCAACCAGTTTCATGAGGTAGTCACCTGGAATGCGTTTCAATTAACAGTTGTGCCTTAAGTTAATTTGTGGAATTTCTTTCCTTGTAAATGCGCAAAAATAAAGAAAAACCCTTGAATGAGTAGGTGTCCGAACTTTTGAATGTATATTAATATGCAATGACAACATATACATTTCAGCCATGTGTTGTGAAAACACCCCTGTGGCCTCATCAGCGAGGTCCAGCTATTGGTTTATCTTATCTTTCAACCAGACTTAAGCAGACCTGTTGCTTGCCTTACAGGCTCTCCATACCGGGACAAAGTGACCATCGCCATCCTGAGCATTCTGGAGGATGGCCGTCTGCACATGCTCAAGGAGAAGTGGTGGAGCGGCAGCAGCTGTCTGGACGAAGAGCGCCGTGAGAAAGCCGGCCCCATGGGCATTCAGAACCTGGGAGGGATCTTTATAGTGCTGGCGTCTGGCCTGGTTCTCTCCGTCTTTGTGGCTATAGCCGAATTCATATACAAGCTAAGGAAGACGGCGAAACGTGAGCAGGTAGATATTATACCCATGAATCTGATTCAAGATTGTTGATCAGTAATTTATGTACTTGATGTGATTATTTTATGGATGACATTGTTTGCATGATGTACAGTATATATATTGGTTAATTTTTAGATCCTTCACTTCCATTATTCAACTTGCCTAACTGTGTTTATGTCTGACAATATGAAAACAACTTTTAAATTCAAGCTGCACTCTGTCCATTTTAGTTCCCTTTATTAAAGGGATTTGCATTCCCTCAAATAATCCCTGTGCTATTTGGCCATAAAATAGAACATTTATTTCATTTTATCAGGCATAATTGTAAATTGGAGCATGCCGAATTAATCTGTTATTAGTCATTGCAGATGTCAGAATACCATGAAACTCAAGTTGTAAATTGCAGATTGGAGTTGTGCAATTTAGCGGGTTGTGTCAAGCATTCTTGTATAGTTAATGGGGTAAGAATACGGCTCTGTGTTCAATCTATCTGACAGAGCAGGAACAGTGCACATTGCGTGGGTTGCATGTGGTGGGGGTTGCAGTTTGACATGGCTGTCAGCGACGGGAGAGGAACAACATACATGACTGTTTTGTGGCTAATGTCTTTTGTACTTTTGATTGTTGTTGACACTCTATGTTCTCGGAACCATTTAAAGCTAAGGCATTTACCCCCCATCCCTTTCCCCCCCACCCTTCTCTCCCCTCCTCCTCGCCCTTTTTGCCCAGAGGTCTTTCTGCAGTGCCATGGTGGACGAGATCAGACAGTCGTTCACCTGCGGGAGGCGTGTGAAACACAAGCACCGCCACCAGGTCCCGGTCAAGACGGATGCAGTGATCAACATGCACACGTTCAACGACCGACGACTCCCGGGAAAGGACAACATGAGCTGCACCACTGGGATGACCCCCGTGTTCCCGTGACGGTTTGCGCCTCCCAGAGAAAGAGCCTCCTGGGCAATGTGGAGGGCGTGATTGGTCCCGAAACCTGGGACAATGGAATCGAGGGGATCACCAGATTCACCATCAACCACAGCGACATAGGGACACTAACGAAACATGGAACACTAACTCAACATGGTACTATCAAAATGGCAGCATCGGCGACACAGGTATGACAGCGTTCACCCATGTATCTCCAAATAATCTGTATTCAAGTCCGATGTTTACGTAAGTAACACAAAAATACACTCACCAAGGAATCACAAGATATCCAAGGAATCCTTGATTGACAACAATGATTCAACCTTTTTATTGGACATATGGCATAAAGACAGAGTTGGCTTCGTTGAGCATGGCAATAAAAGAACTACAGACAGACATGGGAAATGGGGTTTTGATGGGAGATCAATTATGTCACACATAGCACATCACGATCATTGAAAGTCAAAGTTCTGACCGATTCTTTTTTATCTTGTCTGGAGGTCCTTTGGCAGCAGAAAAGTATGATACCTCAAACCTTGTACAGACACAACATTAAGTTCTTGATTCGCTCTCTTTGAGTCACCGTCTATTTTGTGGGAGGCGTTTTTAAACGCATGGCTTGGACCACCGGACTTCTATAATTCCACTAGAAGAAACACATCCTTAGTACATGCAGATGACAGCAATGGAATCCCAACAGTGAGCAAATCCCATAGTAAGAGAGAGCTGAAGCTATCCTGAGGTTTTAATGGGGAGACCTTGATTTATTGGTAATAGATTACATTTACACATTGTGCCATTTTGTTATTGTGACTAAACACAATGTAGGGCCCTATTTGTTTGCGCTTCTCCACATTATTTGCAGACGTATGTTTTGTGGACATTAAGTTAATCTTGTACGTGAAAAAAAAATAAGAACAATGAGTTAGCCAATTGCCAAAGATCTGCCCGTAAAATAAAACGAAACATTGGATGTGACTGCTCATGCAAGTGCTTCATGAGATACTGATCCCAAATGTGTAAATTAGACTATGCTGATGAAGAATATCCATGGCCTTTTTCCTCTTTACAACACAGGGTAATGTGTTCCTATCAGTAATGAAGGGTTATGGTTAGGGTTATAGCCAGCTAGCTAGGGATAGCTAGGCTAATTGGTTATCTCTAGTTGGTTATATCTGCCCATGTCCACTTAATAAACATTTCAGAGAAATGTGTCTACATTGGCTTTGAGTTGTTAAAAAAAAAACAATGGCAATATAACATTTTCAGAGGGCAATCAGCCATCTGTTTCCATTTTGTGAAAGTGTCTCTACAATAAGGCCCCTCAGAAATAGCCATGTTATAATCGCACAACGTCCATTGAATTGCTCTTGCTGCTTGCGATGAATTACCTTCTGACTGCTAAACAGATACTCTAATCTAATAATATCAGTGATATGAAAGAAATGCAGAGAGCACAGAACAGATGTACAGACTGCATAGTCACTGTTTTAAGCTGGTTGGTTTTAGTTCTGTAATTGCAGGTGATTGTAAATGACTAGGTTTAGTATTGTGTTGGGCGGAGGACATTGGACAAGGGACCTTATAAGTAAGAAACAAATACTGTCATCATTTTGAATGGTACTACATACTGTTCCTTCTATGTGTGTTTACTTTGTGGCCACGGCAACAGTGAATGTCCTTGGGACTCGCAAATTATTTTGCTTATTCATATTGCAGGGCCAATATTAAAGCTTTGTGGCAGCGTTTTCCGAACGCTACGCTACCGTTACGGAAATGAGATAGGCTAGCTCTGAGCGGCTGATGAGACCCTTTTGGTTTTTGCATTTGATTTTCATACTGTGCACTAGAGATAGATATCATTAAATGAATCATTATCATGAATCAATATCATGCTCAGATGATGAGATGAACAAACAGACGGAAGATCTGAAGTTTGGGTTTTCTGGGTTTATGTTGTCTGAAACGCCTATAAACTGTATATCTGCAATGAGTATTGAGCTGTAGGATGCTAGGAGTCTATATGTGAGCTGCCGGAATAGGGAGCTGAAGAGACAGCATACCTCTGTGAGGTTTACAATATTGATTAAAAAAAAGGCAAACTATCTTGGGTTCCTTTTTTTTCAACATTAACAATGTAAAGATTCAAGGAAATTTACATCTGTGTGACTTATTATTGTTTTGGTAGAAACTCATTGTATAAATGTTAATCAACTCCCTTCTGCAAAGTAGAGTATATGTAGATAAGATGAACAGGAGAAAATGTATTTTGCTAAATTTTTACAGGTAAATACATAAATATTTGCTCTCAGCCAAACACAATTTTTTAATTTAAATTCGGTTTCATATGCCACTTTAACCTGTACCCCACTCCCACTTCCCCATCCTCCATATTCATTTATTCGATTGGAATGGATTATAATATATTATATTGGATTATGATCATCAAGAGTAGAATATTATATGTAAATCTTATTTTATCGCACCTAATATATTGATATGAGGTGTATGTGACGTTGTGATATTGAATTTCCCCAAAACTGTAGAGGAAACTTCTTTAGAATAGATTTTGTATGATCTCTTTTCTTCTCTTTTGAAACCCATGATGCAGTTGGGCAAAGACTGGTTGTTACACCACACGTTAGACTGGCTTCCAGTTGAATTCCCCTTCGACTGCAAAACACAAGTTACTTTAGTGCTTTTTTAAATTAATCCATATACTCTCCGAAATAATTGTGGTGAAAATGGACATCAGTGATCCATTAATAAAACGATTTAAATTTACTACCAAGATTTGAGTTCAGTTAATTCAATCAATCCCAATTATAAAAGCATACTGTCTTTTTTTATACCAAAATGTGAATCCAGTTATTTTACAACATTTTATTTTATTTATGTTTTGTTTTTGAGTTGAGTTGAATTGTCTACTTCTATCGTTTGACAGGCAACCTCTCAAACAATAGGATTAATATGTTGGTGCCGACCAGGGTTTTCTTTGTGGACATGCAGAATTTCTATGAATATAGTTTTTTGTAACGTTTTGTAACATTTTCTGTTTACCTAATAACTGTATGTGTTAAGAGAATACCATTATTAGAATAAACAAGTAAAACATGGGGAAATACAAAATCATAGAGAGGCTATTGCGTAATTTTCTTTTTAACACACTGTGAATAATTCAATTGTACAGTTTGCTGTATGGGTTATATGATTTTAATGTTTTAAATAAAACATGTAAAACTATATTACTCTTGTTTGAGTCCTATTATTCAAAGACACCGTGTCAGTTGATAGAGACTAGATTCATACAACTAAACCTGAGAATACAAAACTCTCTCTGCAGAGCTGGCTCAAGGAGAACTTTGTTGCCATTTGCCGTATGGATCCATTCACTCGGGTTGGAATAAACCTTTGAAGTCATGCTTTACCTGAGCTTGCTGATACCGAATCACTGAAGTATAAGTGCACGGTGACATGAAAGACAGGAGGGCGCCACAGAGAAACGTGCATTTTTAAACCTGCTATTTACAAGATTACCATTGTGACTTGCTAAGACATGCACATCAAGCAGGGAGAGTGGCGAGAGTCGTGCATGTTGGAGTGGTAAGTGACTGAGCTGTCTAATGTGTGGGGAACTTCTGCTACGCGAAAAGATGGATAGAGGCCTTCTGAAGAGAGTTAATCTGCAGTGACCGCATCTGAGACTCCAGGGGTAATTACTGATACACACTGAGCGATCATTTGTCTATTTCATGACTATCACTCAATGGCAAACATCCATACATGAGAGCATAGAATCCTTCTTAGAAATTATCTCTTCTGCTCTTGTCTGTTACATTTAATGAGGATCAGCAAGCAGAGATACCTTTTTATATAATAGTATTTACCTAGGCCTTGATAGAGCTTGCCAATCATCAACCCTTATACTATCCCAGTAATAATCATCATCATCATCATCATCGTTTGGCTGCAGAACATTTGTATAAGCGACATAACAAGTGCCAGAATGAGTGACAGAATGCAATATTTCAAGAAAGGAAGCACATAATACATAGTCTGTCCATTGAATAATGGCCCAAGATACACGACATCACCAAAAGTATGTGGACACCTGCTCGTCGAACATCTCATTCCAAAATCATGGGCATTAATTAACATTATTCTTGGAAGGCTTTCCACTAGATATTGGAACATTGCTGTAGGGACTTGCTTCCATTCAGCCGCAAGAGCCATTAGTGCGGTCAAGCACTGATGTTGAGCGATTAGGCCTGGCTCGCAGTCGGCCATCCAATTAATCCCAATGGTGTCAATGGGGTTGAGGTCAGGGCTCTGTGCTGGCCAGTCAAGTTCTTCCACACCGATCTCGACAAACCATTTCTGTATGGACCTCGCTTTTTGCACGAGGTCATTGTCATGCTGGAACAAGAAAGGTCCTTCCTCAAACTGTTGCTACAAAATTGGAAGCACAGAATCGTCTAGAATGTCATTGGAAGCATTTAGATTTCCCAGCCCGAACCATGAAAAACAGCCCCAGACCATTGTTCCTCCTCCACCAAACTTTACAGTTGGCACAAATAGTTTTCTCCTGGCATCCGCCAAACCCAGATTTGTCCTTCTGACTGCCAGATGGTGAATTGTGACTCATCACTCCAGAGTCCAATGGCGGCGAGCTTTACACCACTCCAGCCGATGCTTGGTGATCTTAGGCTTGTGTGTAGCTGCTCAGCCATGGATTCTCATTTCATGACACTCCCGACAAACAGTTACTGTGCTGAGTTTGCTTCCAGAGGCCGCTTGGAACTCGGTAGTGAGTGTTGCAACTGAGGACAGACAATTTTTATACACTTCAGCACTTGCCCGTCCCGTTCTGTGGCCTACCACTTTGCGGCTGAGCCATTGTTGCTCCTAGACATTTCCACTTCACAATAACAGCACTTGCAGATGACCGGTGCAGCTCCAGCAGTGCAGAAATTTGATGAACTGACATGTTGGAAAGGGGGCATCCTATGACGTTGCAAGTCACTGAGCTTTTCAGTATTTTACCTTTCTTTAACTAGGCAAGCCAGTTAAGAACAAATTCTTATTTTCAATGACAGCAACAAACAGTGGGTTAAATGAAAGATTTTAACCTTGTCATATCGGGGATTCGATCTTGCAACCTTTCGATTACTAGTCCAACGCTCTAACCACTAGGCTACCTGCAGCCCCACAAATATGGGCCATTCTACTGCCAATGTTTGTCTATGGAAATTGCATAGCTGTGTGCTCAATTTTATACACCTGTCAGCAACGGGTGTGGCTGAAATAGCCGAATCTCCCCAATTTCGTGGTATCCAATTGGTAGTTACAGTCTTGTCTCATCGCTGCCACTCCCGTACAGACTCGGGAGAAACGAAGGTCGAGAGCCGTGCGTTCTAAGAAACACAACCCAACCAAGCCGCACTGCTTTTTGACACAATGCCCACTTAACCCGGAAGCCAGCCGCACCAATGTGTCGGAGGAAACACCGTACACCTGGCGACCGTGTCAGCGTGCACTGCGCCCGGCCCGCCACAGGAGTCGCTAGTGCGCAATGGGACAAGGACATCCCTGCTGGCCAAACCCTCCCCTAACCCGGACGACACTTGGCCAATGATGCGCCGCCTCATGGGTCTCCCGGAAGCAGCCGGCTGCGACAGAGCCTGGACTCGAACCCAGAATCTCTAGTGGCACAGCTAGCACTGCGATGTGCCACTCGGGACACCCCACAAATCCACTAATTTGAAGGGGTGTCCACATACACTATATATATAAAAGTATCTCAAAACAATTAACAATAGTCCACAGACTGTAAATGTCTGACTGGTGTGTGTCTGTGTGTGTGTGCTTGCATCTGATCACGAAGCGAGCCAGCAGACAGACTGAACTGCGACAGAGAGAGATTAACCTTGCTGCCGTGGAGATGCCAGACGTCAGTGTTAAAGGAAGCAGGGGAACCCCGGGCCTCGGCGCTCAGGAGCAGCTGGTGCATAACGAGCGATGGGCAGGGGCCTGCTCCTAATGGGAAGATTTATTATCTCTCACTATCAATTAATCCCTGCGGACAGGCAAGGACCAGGAAGAGAGCATCAGGAGTATGTAAAAGAGAGAGGGACAGAGGGAGGCAGGGATGGATAGAGGGAGTGAGTGGGGGAATAAAGGGAGATATGTGAAAAGATGTGAGAGGTGGTGGAGGGAGGAGTGGACTGAGAGGTAGTGAAATCAGAGGTATGTAAAAGAGGGTGAGAGGAAGGGATGGAGGGAGGGTGGGAACTGGCCATATGAAAATAGAAAGATATGAAAAGAGACATGAGACTCATGAGTGAAATCATGAGTGTGTAAAAGAGAGAGGGATGGAGTGGAGGGAGCTGGCCAGATAAAGAAAGATGTGAAAAGATGCAAGATTTGGAGGGAGCAGTGAAAGGTAGAGTGAAATCAGGAGTATGTAAAAGAGAGAGGGATGGAGGGAGGGATAGAGGGAGGCAGTGGGGGAACTGGACAGATGAAGAGAGAGATATCAAAATAAACGAGTGAGGTGGAGGAGGGAGGAGAGACGGGTAGAGTGAAATTAAGAAAAAAAACAGACAGTAGGAGGAGAGTATGAAAATGTTATGGGGGATAAAGCCCACGATTGAGAACGATGCAAAGGGGAGAGAATAAATGATAGTGAAGGGTTAAATGTGTGTCACGTGAAAGTGTAGTAGGGAATGATGAGTATTAAGATGGGAACAAAGGAAGCCAATGCATGAAATAGAAGCGAGAGGGAGAAGGGAGAGAGAGTTGAGGAAATGTGTCAGCTAAAGTGAGAGACGGAACAGAGGTGAGAGAGAAAAAGAAGCCAGGAGGATGGAGAGAGAATTGGAGAGAACGAGGCAGTGAAGGGAACAGGAGGAAAAGACGAACAGAGAAACACATAAAAACAATGAAGACATTATGTAGCTAAGTATAGAAGTTTTGTGGGAGTGATTAATTCACATTGTAACATTAATTCAGATAACAATCGCTCAAAAGGGGAGAACATTATACAATTTTTATGATTATTAATTTAGTTATTTAATTGATTTAATGAATTAAGTCCTCCCACTCAAAGGGATACATATTATGTCAAGCAAAGACTTAAATATATTTTCCAGTGATAGCTTTTATGGAAGGAGGCAATATGTTTTAGGTGATGCAAAGTCACTCTTTAACGCTACCCTAAAATGTGCAAGCTCTGCTGTCGGATATAATACACTGAGTGTACAAAACATTAGGAACACCTGCTCTTTCCATGACAGACTGACCAGGTGAATCTAGGTGAACGCTATGATCCCTTATTAATGTCACCTGTTAAATCCACTTCAATCAGTGTAGATTAAGGGGAGAAGACAGGTTAAAGAAGGATTGTTAAGCCTTAAGACAATTGTTTGTGTGCCATTGAGGGTGAATGGGCAAGACAAAATATTTAAGTGCCTTTTATACGGGGTATGGTAGTAGGTGCCAGGCGCACCGGTTTGAGTATGTCAAGAACTGCAACACTGTCACGCCCTGTCTATAGAGGTTTTTTATTCTCTATTTGGCCTGGTGTGGTTCCCAATCAGAGGCAGCTGTCTATCGTTGTCTCTGATTGGGAGCCATACTTAGGTAGCCTGTTTTCACATTTTGAGTTGTGGGTGATTCATTTCTGTTTAGTGTGTGTTGCACCTGACGGAGCTGTTTCTGTTGTCACTTTGTTGTTTTTGCCTTTTAGTGTTCAGTTTCTATTAAACATGACGAACACTTGCCACGCTGCGTTTTGGTCTTCACCTTCTTCCGACGACAGCCGTTACAAACACTGCTGGGTTTTTCACACTCAACAGTTTCTCATGTGTATCAAGAATGGTCCACCACCCAGAGGACATCCAGCCAACTTGACACAACTGTGGGAAGCGTTGGAGTCAACATGGGCCAGAATCCCTGTGGAATGCTTTCGACACCTTGTAGAGTCCATGCCTGACAAATTGAGGCTGTTCTGCGGGCAAAAGGGGGTGCAACTCCATATTAATAATGTTTTGTACACTCAGTGTATATTTACCCATAGTTGTTTTTACGTCCTTCCTACTGTTCTTTAACTTGTGTTACGAATGTAGATGTAAATTACAGTAAATATTAATCCCCTCCACAATGTATTTTATACTAAAGTGTATCACTTCATCCATGTTTCTCCTTTTCATAAAATGTGAGGGCGATGTATATATTTTGTAAAGTTGAGAAATACAGACATATAATAAACACTATCATACTCTGTGCAATATGAAGCTTAATGCACAGTTTATGTCTATACACAGTACATTGAAGGCCTTACAATCTTTTACTATTAGATTGATGTGCTCTGTTGCTCATGCATGGTTGTGGTGGTGTTCTGGCTGTAATGGCAGATGTCCAGCATTTCTCCCGATGACATTGACTGGGCCGTTCCACGGGTGTTCCACATTCTGTCCGGCTCTCTGGGGTGAGCTGCCGGAGCCCCACGGCCATGCACCATTGACCTGTTAGAGGGTGAGTGGAGCTGCCACAGCCCTGGCCGTGACCATCTCCCTGGGCCTATAGGGCGAGACCCATCTAAAATGGAGCAGCATTTTTTTGCTTTGATAGGGGACAGTGTGCACCGAACCTTAGCACGGACTATGACTGCACAGAAAACCAAGCTCCCTACAGGAATATCAGGATGTAACCTTGAAGGGCATGGCTAAAAAACAAGATTGCCCAGCGCTAGCATCTAAAGAATGTACTGTAAGTAGCTAGTGCCTTACTTGTTGAACACATAGTTGAAGGAGGAGTGAATTACAAATAAAAACTTGAAGTTAAACTTAAAAAGCCATGACAGATGAAAGGTTCTTGACTTAGTCCTGTACTGGCAAATGTAATTTGGAAGGATAGATATCATGAGGGCAAAACATTATGCATTTCTTTCATACAAGCATAAAATCTAACCTTAGCCCACAGGTAAACAGCGAATACCAGAGAAACATCATCAGGAGATTGTAGTAAGCTGGAATATCGGTATACAGTATTTCTTTGAAGTTTCTAGGCTGGTGCACATAACTAGCCTACTGTATAAGATTGGGCCCAGAACCAGTACATTTAATACTGGAGTGTAATAGAAGGTGGCTTAAGCCGCCCATCACAATAAAATGAGTAACGGTGAATAATTGATGTGTGTAATTACAGTACACCATAGTCCTCCAATTGAGGAGTCCCATGGAGGGAATAATCATGCATATTCTTCTCCCCAAATGAGCCTGGCATAATATGCATCACTCGTGTACTGGGAGAAACCATATGGTTGATTATTGGAATGAGAATAAACTATTGTCTATTACGTAGTCTTCGTCTTCCAATGTACTGTAGATAGCCAACACAGGCTGGTATCAGAGCTTGGTCCTCAGATAATAATGTGACTGTTTCACCTTCAGTGAGAACTGAGAAGCCTCTTGGACTCTTGGAGATGCCAATTGCAGAGATGTCTGGAAGAAAATGAATAACTCAGTGACACACACAAACCATTCAGAGACGGACTTTGAAAGTGCCATGATTTGCATTGAGAAATGTACAACATTTTGATACAGGTTGTTGTTTGCACATTCAATCAACGTCCCTATTGTAGAACGAAGGTAAAAAAGGATATTGATATGGTCTTCTTAGAATGTATTGTATGCATCTGGTATCAATTCAGACCGACTACATTTCAAACATTGCATAAAAAAATATATATATATTTAACCAGGCAAGTCAGTTAAGAACAAATTCTTATGTACAATGACGGCCTACACCGGCCAAACCTGATCACGGCCGGTTGTGATACAGCCTGGATTCGAGCTAGGGGGTCTGTAGTGACCCCTCTAGCACTGAGACGCCGTGCCTTAGACCGCACCGCCTCCACCATTCGGGAGCCCGAGAACTTATAGATACAGTAAACATAAACAATTGGATATGGGGATAATTTTGTATAATTTTCACTGAATATATCAAAGTGTATCTTATTTAAGGTTTATATTTTATTGTGTGCCTAGTAGTATTGCAACCTCATTAAACATATAAAAAGTATTGAGTTTGTAACAAATTCCCAAATTAATTGAGTTTGGAAGCGAGATTGATAATGTAACTAAGTGTCTGTAGGGTTTTGTAACTATAGTCTGTACTTTTACTCACATAGCCACCCTTTGCCTTGATGACAGCTTTTGATGACAGCTTTTGCACATGCTTGGCATTCTCTCAACCAGCAGCTTAATGAGGTAGTCACCTGGAAAGAATTTCAATTAACAGGTGGGCCTTGCTAAAAGTTAATTTATGTAATTTTTTCCTTCTTAATGCTGTTTGAGCCAATCAGTTGTGTTGTGACATGGTAGGGGTAGAATTCAGAAGATAGCCCTATTTGGTAACATATCAAGTCCATATTACGGCAAGAACAGCTCAAATAAGCAAAGAGAAACAAAAGTCCATCATTACTTTAAGAAATTAAGATCAGTTAATCCGGAGAATTTCAAGAACTTTGAAAGTTTCTTCAAGTGGAGTCGCAAAATCCATCAAGCGCAATGATGAAATTGGCTCTCATGAGGACCCCCACAGGAAAGAAAGACACAGAGTTACCTCTGCTGCAGAGGATAAGTTCATTAGAGTTACCAGCTTCAGAAATAGCAGCCCAATTATAATTCTTCAGAGTTCAAGTAACAGACATATCTCAATCTGTTCAACTGTTCAGAGGAGACTGCGTGAATCAGGCCTCCATGGTCGAATTGCTGCAAAGAAACCACTACTAAAGGACACCAATGAGAAGAAGACACATGCTTTGGCTAAGAAACAAAATCAGTGGACATTAGACTGGTGGAAATCTGTCCTTTGGTCTGATGAGTCCAAATTTGAGATTTTTGGTTCCGCCGTGTCTTTGTGAGATGCAGAGTAGGTGAACGGATCATCTCTGCATGTGTAGTTCCCACTGTGAAGCATGGAGGAGGAGGTGTGATGGTGTAGGGGTGCTTTGCTGGTGACACTGTCGGTGCTGTATTTATAATTCAAGGCACTCTTAACCAGCATGTCTACCATAGGATTCTGCAGCAATACACCATCCCATCTGGTTTGCGCTTAGTGGGACTATAATTTGTTTTTCAACAGGACAACGACCCAACACACCTCCAGGCTGTGTAAGGTCTATTTTACCAAGAAGGAGAGTGATGGAGTGCTGCATTAGATGACCTGGCCTCCACAATCACCCGACCTCACCCAATTGAGATGGTTAGGGATGAGTTGGACCGCAGAGTGAAGGAAAAGCAGTGCTCAGCATATGTGGGAACTCTTCAAGACTGTTGGAAAGCATTCCAGGTGAAGCTGGCTGAGAGAATGCAGAGAGTGTGCAAAGGCTGTCATCAAGACAAAGGGTTGCTACTTTGAAGAATCTAAAATCGAAAATAGATTTTGATTTGTTTAACACTTTTTTGTTTACTACATGATTACATATGTGTTATTTCATAGTTTTGATGTCTTCACTATTATTCTACAATGTAGAAAATAGTTGTCATGCCCTGACCTTAAAGATCCTTTTTATGTCTCTATTTTGGTTTGGTCAGGGCGTGAGTTGGGGTGGGCATTCTATGTTTTGTGTTCTATGTTTTCGGCCGGGTGTGGTTCTCAATCAGAGGCAGCTGTCTATCGTTGTCTCTGATTGAGAACCATACTTAGGTAGCCTTTTCCCACCTGTGTTTTGTGGGTAGTTGTTTTGTGTTTTGTGTTTCTGCACCAGACAGAACTGTTTCGTTTGTTCCGTTTTTGTTATTTTTTGTTCTAGTGTTGAGCTGTATTAAACATCATGAACACGTACCACGCTGCACCTTGGTCCTCTTCTTCAAACAGTTGTGACAATAGTAAAAATAAAGAAAAACCTTTGAATGAGTAGGTGTGTCCAAACTTTTGACTGGTACTGTATATTTAAGTACACATTCTGATGTTAGTAATTTATTCTGTGAATACGGCCAAAATCTATCATTACCCCTCAGAAAGTGACTGCATGTACAGTCTTGACCACTTAGTCCCAATATCTCTGCCCCAGAATGTCCGAGCCTCACAAGGTAAAGTGATTATTGATCAAAAATGTCTCTATGAGAAGTTAGTGGGAAGCTGTCAGAGAAAATTATTTTTGTTTGTTAATGCCCAAGTTTGACAAATTCTGGAACAGATGGATGCTTTTTGTGTATATGCATGGCTTTAAGCATTATACTTATGCCAAAAGCAACTATACATATGTTTTTCCATATTCTAAGTATGTATGTATGATTAAATAATCAGCTTGTATTGATTTGCTAAGTCAATTTGATCAAAATCTGTGACTATCATATTTGGTTGCTTGAAAAGGACATTACAGTTGCAATATCTCTGCCCAGGAAGTCACCTGGTACAGTGGCGTCTCCTGCAGTTTTCTGAGAGGTTCTTCGTGATCCAACAGATCACAACTGTAGCTGAACATGTGGTTTTTCATATTTTCTATATATTTGCATGTCATAAAGCATAATAACTATGTGAAAAGTAACTATTAATTGATCCATTCTGCAGTCTAAGTGTTTATGTTTGATGATCTACTCAGTCTTAGTTAAAAATGTCAGGATATTTGCACTAAATTAGAGGACTGCATTCCCGCAGGATGCCCATGGGACTTGCGGGTCCCAACAGAGATCATTGCAACAGAATCAGCAGAATTAATACAGCCCGGATCACACGCAAACACAGTTCACTTTCATAGCAGCCACATATTACAAACATCATGATCCCTTTGATTGTTGTATAATTCCCTCTCACATCTACAGTTGAAGTCGGAAGTTTACATACACTTAGGTTGGAGTCATTAAAACGTTTTCAACCACTCCACAAATGTCTTGTTAATTAACAAACTATAGTTTTGGCAAGTCGGTTAGGACATCTACTTTGTGCATGACACAAGTCATTTTTCCAACAATTGTTTACAGAGATTATTTCACTTATAATTCAATGTATCACAATTCCAGTGGGTCAGAAGTTTACATACACTAAGTTGACTGTCCCTTTAAACAGCTTGGAAAATGATGTCATGGCCTTAGAAGCTTCTGATAGGCTAATTGACATCATTTGAGTCAATTGGAGGTGTACCTGTGGATGTATTTCAAGGCCTACCTTCAAACTCAGTGCCTCTTTGCTTGACATCATGGGAAAATCAAAAGAAATCAACCAAGGCCTCAGGAAAAATAATTGTAGACCTCCAAGTCTGCTTCATCATTGGGAGCAATTTCCAAACGCCTGAAGGTACCACGTCCATCTGGACAAACAATAGTACACAAGTATAAACACCATGGGACCAGGCAGCCATCATACCGCTCAGGAAGGAGACGCCTTCTGTCTCCTAGAGATGAGCGTTCTTTGGTGCGAAAAGTGCAAATCAATCTCAGAACAACAGCAAAGGACCTTGTGAAGATGCTGGAGGAAACAGGTAGAAAAGTATCTATATCCACAGTAAAACGAGTCCTATATCGACATTGAAAGGCCGCTCAGCAAGGAAGAAGCCACTCCTCCAAAACCGCCATAAAAAAGCCAGACTACGGTTTGCAACTGCACAGGGGGACAAAGATCATACTTTTTTGAGAAATGTCCTCTGGTCAAAAATAGAACTGTTTGGCCATAATGACCATCGTTATGTTTGGAGGAAAAAGGGGGAGGCTTGCAAGCCGAAGACCACCATCCCAACCGTGAAGCACGGGGGTGGCAGCATCATGTTGTGGGGCTGCTTTGCTGCAGGAGGGACTGGTGCACTTCACAACTTTTTACTCTGATTAAAAGTCAGGATTTGTGAAAAACGGAGTTTAGATGTATTTGGCTAAGGTGTATGTAAACTTCAGACTTCAACTGGAGGCGCTCTCCACTTCTCACCTTTTCCTTTTGCTTGTTGACTTCAGGGCACAACACATCAGCTGTCTGACCAGGCGAAAAATCATTTCCAAGCCAAACCTTCATATCATAACGGCTAACTGCTACACACAGCCTACATCGTTGTCAACATATTAGCTAACGTCATAGTCAACATAGCTACTGGAACACTTTCGTAAACCCGCTACAATCATGCAGTCCAGTGTACAGGAATGACGAAATGTTAGAGGAAATCCTGGTTCAGTCTTCTTTCCACCAGACACTGGGAGATGAATTCACCTTTCGGGCAGGGCTGTAAAATACAAGGCCAAATCTACACTGGAGTTGCTTACCAAGAAGACAGTTATAGTTCCTGACTGGCCGAGTTACAGTTTTGACCTAAATCTTAATCTATGGTAAGAACTGAAAATGTTTGTCTAGCAATCAAACAAGCGAAATGTCGGTACAGGGACAAGGCACAATTCAACAGCTCAGACACGAGACGTAAGTGGCAGGGTCTACAGGAAATCACGGACTACAAAAACAGAAACAGCCACGTCACAGACACCGACATCACGCTTCCAGACAAACGAAACAACTTCTTTGCCTGCTTTGAGGATAATACAGTGCAACCGTTGTGGCGTGCTAACAACGACTGCTCCCCCCTCTCCTTCTCAGTGGCTGACGTGAGTAAAACATTTAAACTTTTTAACCCTTGCAAGGCTACTGGCCCAGACGGCATCCCTAGCCTCGTCTTAAGAGCATGCACAGACCACCTGGCTGGTGTGTTTACGGACATATTTAATCGCTCCCTATCCCAGTCTGTTGTCTCCACATGCTTCAAGATGGCTACCATTGTTCCTGAACCCAAGAAGTCAAAAATAACTCACTTCTATCATCATGAAGTGCTTTGAGAGGCTAGTCAAGGATCATATCACCGCCACTTTACCAGCCACCCAATACCCACTTCAGTTTGCATACCGTCCCAATAGGTCCACAGATGACGCATTCGCCATCACACTGCAGACTGCCCTATTCCATATGGACAAAAAGAATACCTATGTAAGAATGCTGTTCATTGACTACAGCTCAGCATTCAACACCATAGTACCCTCCAAGCTCATCATCAAGCTAGAGGCCCTGGGTCTCAACCCTGCCCCGTGCAACTGGGTCCTGGACTTTGATGGGCCGCCACCAGGTGGTGAAGGTAGGAAACAACATCTCCACTTCGCTGATCCTCAACACTTGTGCCCCACAAGGGTGTGTGCTCAGCCCTCTCCTGTACAACAGTAGTGGGCTTGATCACCCACAATGACGAGACAGCCTACAGCGAGGAGGTGAGGACACTCGGAGTGTGGTGTCAGGAAAACAACCTCTCACTCAACGTCAACAAAACAAAGGAAATGATCGTGGACTTCAGGAAACAGCAGAGGGAGCACCCCCTATCCACAAAATAATTATCAGCAGTGGAGAAGGTGGAAAGTTTTAAGTTTCTGGGCGTACACATCACAGACAAATTGAAATGGTCCACCCACACAGACAGTGTGGTGAAGAAGGCGCAACAGCGCCTCCTCAACCTCAGGAGCCGGAGAAATTTGGCTTGTCACCCAAAACCCTGACAAACTTTTACAGATGCACAATCGAGAGTATCCTGTTGGGCTGTATCACAGCCTGGTACGGCAACTGCACCGCCCTCAACCGTAAGGCTCCCCGTAGGGTGGTGCGGTCTGCACAATGCATCACCGTGGGGCAAACTACCTGCACTCCAGGACACCTACAGCACCCGATGTCACAGGAAGGACAACAACCACCCGAGCCTCTGCCTGTTCACACCGCTATCATCCAGAATGCGAGGTCAGTACAGGTGCATCAAAGCTGGGACCGAGAGATTGAAAAACAGCTTCTATCTCAAGGCCATCAGACTGCTAAACTGCAATCACTAACTCAGAGAGGCTGCTGCCTACATTGAGACCCAATCACTGGCCGCTTTAATAAATGGATCACTAGTCACTTTAAACAATGCCACTTTAATAATGTTTACATATCTTACATTATTCATATCACATGTATATACTGTATTTTATACCAACTATTGCACCTCGCATATGGCGCTCAGCCATCGCTCATCCATATACTTATATGAACATATTCTCATTCACCCCTTTAGATTTGTGTGTATTAGGTAGTTGTTGGGGAATTGTTAGATTACTAGTAAACGTATTACTAATGAGGTTTCCTGTTGCGGACAATTACTACTGTGGACTGTAATTTGGATGGCTATTTCTAAGGCCTACTGTGGACTGCAATTTTGGAAGGCCTACTGTGGACTGCAAGTTTTGAAGTCTAGCTTTTAATGTTTGAACTGGTAAGATCATTATTTTTTTCATTATTTGCAGTGTAATTTGTTGGATTTTGCTTATATTTGGGATTATTTCTTGATGGTCTTCATATTGAATTGAATTGATGCAACAGTTGATTGCAACAGTGACTGAGATTTTATTTGTTTTGGGGAATTTTGGTTGCATTCTGTATGCAAGCTGCTGTATTTGTTAAAACACATTCTATACATGGTATTTGTGCTGTCCCTTATTTTTCTATTAGTGGCGTTAGCTTCAGTGCTAACTAAAGTTATAGTACTGCATTGTATAACTGTGAAAACTAATTGTGCTTACACAGCTTGGCAAGTTTAGATGCAGTATGTGTTTTCCTTGTGCAAGACAGGTTTTGCTCACCATCCAATAGCAACTTCTGATATTTTCGTTCATTTCTACCTAAGGAGAAACTGTCAGTGTTTTTATCCCAAGGTTGTTTGCTGCCTACAGCTAGGCTGTTTGAAGTCTGCCCTGGACCATCCTCTCTCCTGTTCCATAGGCGGTAAAAAGTACCCGAGGAGGCGTTTAACAATTCTGCATCAAACCCCATGCCAGATTTTCTATATCCCCATCCCTGCTTGAGGAGCATGCAGTGCATCCTCTACTGTACTTTCATATAACCATCCTAAAATGTGTGCTTGCATAAGAACGAGTAGTAGGCCTAAAATACTGCGAAAGAACAAAGACAATAGCTTTGTGTAATAGTTTGGCTTAACCCCTGCTTTTGTAGGTAGATGGAGCGCTTGTTCCTTCTCTTTATTGTTGTGAAGGATGTGTTCAAATGTGAGTCACCTCTACTTGTAAAGCTTTTGCTATTGCAGGTAACATATGCGGTCTGACATCTCTTGGCAAACACTGGAGTGTACAAAGCCCACATACAACGCATGCAACAACAACATTTGGCTAATTTCATTCAAACCTGCCAGAGGTCAAGGTTTAGGTACAGTATTTACATGCAATCACATGTATTATTTTGAACATTTTAATAATTTACTGTACCTGTGAGGGGATTCTAAATGGTACTTATCAACTGTATGAACAGTATGGAAATACAGAAAATAGCCATGTTCAAACTGTATATGACAGTGTAAATATCGCAATGTGGGGTTGATTTTGCCCTTTCCCTGTGACTGTCATACGGAAAGAATCATTAGCAATATAAGTAGGAGGTTGCTCGCGCTTTATTTATCTAGTGCACTTTATATGGCCAGTCCGCAAGGAAGAGTCGGGAGGGAGGTTAGCTAGGGGGAAGTTTATGGCCTGTGAAGGCCAATTTGAGCAGCTCGCGGACGGACTCCCGGCCTGCTGTGTCACCCCCTCTTCCATGGTTCCTCCATCGCTCTCAGTCAGGACCTCGAAGGCAACAATATCCCTAATGACACACAGTCTCCCGCTCTGAGAAAACTTGGCACTGTGCTTTTGACTACTTGGGATGTGGACGGGAGGTTTGTAGCTTAAGCTGCTCATTAATATTGAATAAGGAAGTGACAGTTGGTGGAGGCTTGGCACAGAGTCCTTGTGCTGTGTGTGGGGGGGGGGGGGTTTGTTTGACTCAGTGTGTTGGTGTTTCAGTCAAATAGACGTTTTAGACTTCTAAGAGATCTCTGGTTGGCAGTATGATTTTAGACTTATTTGATCCACTGAAACATGAATGTTAGAGGGATATCATCTTCATCTCGTAAGGAAGGATCCATGATGTACTTCGAAGAGTGTATGAATATTGAAAAATGGCAAATCAATCAAAACCATCAGTTAAGGGATAGGCGTCCCGTCAACGGGGTAGTTGGAAATCATGCAGAGCCGTGTGTCACGATCACAGATTTTAGAGAAACAACAAATGTTGGTACATATAAGTGTCTTATATCGGCTGGAAGCTTAAATTCTTAATATAACTGCACTATCCAATTTACAGTAACTATTTCTGCGAAAAAATGCCATGCTATTGTTTGAGGAGAGCTCCTAACAACAAAACACTTTTTTCACCGCAAAAGGTGTGATAAAGTCACCTCTGAAGGTGAAATGTGTACTTACATTCTGAAATCTTGCTCTTATGTATCATCCCAAGGGTCCCAGCGATAACATGAAGTGTCGTTTTGTTAGATAAAATCCTTTTTCATATCCTAAAAAGGTTCAAATTGCAAAGAAATTAATCTGTGAAAATCTAACCCCAAACGTTGTTCAACCAGTCAATTACGTTTGTATGTTTCCCTCAGAGATCCTAGAACGTAACCAGACTTCACTATATCATTAGGAGTGTAGTATATTCTATAGGACACCAAATTTGGTCAGAGAGCGACGCATTCATGGAGCGCCGATGACATGGGCAGTCTTCACTTGATTGACTGTAACTTTGTCAAATAAGTACCAATCGGGGTCAAACAAAGCTAGCTAATAGCCAATGAGCTGGGTTTTATGGGAGTATGCGGAAACCCCGTATCTGTCGCACAAATTTGCTGCTAACCTTGTGCAATAGCAAGCCTTTTCCTTTTGGACAAAAATTGCAAGAATATGGAGAGTTATGAAGTTATGAAAACTGGGTGTTTTGCAAATGTTGAGCTTACAATATGGCTACTAATACTGGAAAAGCTCAATCAAAGTCCAAGTACACAGATTTGCAGAAAATGTGATGTAAATGTAAATGTGTCCTTCACGATTTACCCAAATGTTCCTGAGTGACTTCACACTAAATGTCATGTAGCTTGCTCATACTTCAAGTTATCAGTCTGAACCTTTGCACATACACTGCCACCCTCTTGTGGACACCATCGGAATTACAACCAGAGTGATGGCTAGATGTGGGACCTTTCTGTTTTATTTCAAATATCGTGGTAGAAAAAAATACAAAAGAAACGTTTGGTATTTTCTTCCACCAGATGTATTGTGTTATATTCTCTTACATTCAATTCACATTTCCACAAACATGCATATCCTTGCTTCAGGGCCTGAGCTACAGGCAGTTAGATTTGGGTATGTCATTTTAGGCGAAAATTTGAAAAAAAGGGCTATCCCTAAGAAGTTTTAATAAATACTTTTTTCTTCATTTAAACGGATCTTTACCAAAAATATGTCAGTGACTTGTATCACTCAAAACCACAGTTTCAGGTGAAAACATTAACATAATTGGAGTAATTTGGATCTTTCCAGTGAGTATGATTGCAGATTCGGTATTCATAATTCTTAGGCCTACTGACCTCACACTCTCATAAACTAATTACTGTCCCTATTAGCTTGAAAAAAGATTTGTCTTCGAGACCTGGTGGTATACGGCTGAATAAAATGACTTTGGCAGGAGGGCATCTGCCATGATCAGCCAGTAAACAAACATTTGTGAAAGAGGGGCTATACTACACCAATCTAAAATATACACTTGTAAATAAAGCCAAACACTTAATGTAGTGGTTAAACACATTTTTGAAACATGTACGGCTCTGTATAATTGGCCAGCTGTTTACGACATCCTACGACCTCCGATTGCTTACTCTGGATGTGCTAGGCTGGTTTTAATAGCTGCTCGTTGCTACAAAATGTTAATGCTTGGCCGAAACATGATTTTATGAGTACAATGTGCATTAATACTTTTGTAGTCTTCTGTTCTCTCTGTGTCAGTGGGATGGCCTGAATTAAAAGTCATATTTAATAACAGTGCGTTATTGCTCAATGAGGCTTTATTAATGTATGCTGGTGTCTCCAATATAAAAGTTAAAGTGACAGTACTCCTAGCTGTGCATAAATGAGACCATTTATATCCACCTTCCTGTATGACTAGGAAAAACCCAAATAAAGTAAAATACACTCTTTAATCGGTGCGCCTAACTCAAATAGTTCATGACCTGAGGCAAGACATTAACAAACAAAATGTGTTGAAATTCCAGATTAGCAGTGTTACTCTGATGCATACAGGGGACTTGCCAAAATGCCTATGCCATTTTGAACAATGCTAGAGTAGACTAAACACCAAAGCTTGTCCTTGGGGGAGTCTTGAACCACAACACACTCTCCCCTGTTATGGTTTCTCTCCTTTGACTTTTCAAATTGAAATGGCCGTTAGGAAAGTGTGTTTGGCATGGAGCGGAGTGGCAGAGCGGCAGTGGCGGTTTGTGCCGTTGCATATGGGAAGTCTTTCAAAGTCGCCCGTTGTGCCGCAGGCAGCATTCTAATGAGGTCATCAATAACCTGCAACAGCTGCTTAAAAAGAGACACTCATCTGTTGCAGCTACAGTCTTTTCTAACTCAAAAATATCGACAAAATAATTTGATAAATTTAAGTGTGGCAGTATTTAAATCCTCATAGTAAGTGTCTATTTGATTGTCTAATGACTTTCACTGTGAATTTATTATGCTTTCTCTAAAAACACCTATCATCCAAACTAATTAAGATATTACTCCATTGCATGGATGTTTTCCAATGTAAATGTCTTTATGTAAACGAGTAGACTGACCTTTTGCTTTTATTTGTTGGCAGATATTTTGAATGGATGACTTTTGATCTGTGAACTTATCGTTCATTATAGTCTTGTCTGCCTCACTATATTTTCTATAATTTTTACCATGGTTGTAAGGTTGAATTCCGTCTCATCCCCCTCTTCTTCTCTGTTGAATATGACTACACACTAATCTATTTTGGTGACATTTGCAGCATGGCACCTGTAACCTAAGAGGCTTTCTTTGTATGCCTCTGTTGCTGCCCCGAGAGAAACAGGAACAATGACAACAAGAAGTGTGGTTTCTCTCTATCTTTCTCTCTCTCCCACTCCTTCTCGCCCTCTCTATCACATTCCCTGTCTTGCTCTGCTTGTAACTCCCTGACCAAACAAACAGGCCTGTTGTAGATTTAGCCTGGCGTCCCTTCCTATTTGGAGACAGACAGCAACTCTGAGACACAGGTGCAGCTGCTTCCAAGTTAAAATCCATCTGCTCACCCTCTCCATGTTTGTGAGAATGCCCGGTCAAATTGATTCGTCTGTATATAGTAACCTAATCTGTTAGGGAGTACTATCTTTTGAACATGAATTTTGAGGAGTATTCTACCATTAATAGCAATGCCTGATTTGTGAATAGATCCCTCAATTGAAGGATACAATTATACATTTCTGCTACAATTAAAGAAGAGAGTACCAGCCAACTTTCACTTGACCATTTCGTCTGTAGTTGCGCCAATACGGTTCACGTGGCAGGGAGAATTGGGGAGGTGGTGGTAGCTGCGGCTGTAGTAAGGCTGAGCCTCTGTGAGAAGGCCATCTGTGGAGACTGCTGGATGGAGTGATGCAGGCCGGCAAGTTGCCAAGAGCCTCACCTCAGATCAAGAACCCCTTCATTACTGTAGAAATACACTGTGTTTCTAACAAACAACTGGGGAGACATCCAGCTCTGCTCAGCATTCATTGTAACACAGACACACACACACAGTTTTGTATTGCTATCTTTGTGGGGACCAAATAATTGATTCCCATCCTAAATTCAATTTTCCCTAACCCCTAAACCTAAATCTAACCCCAACCCGAACCTTAACCTCTCTAGGGTACGTGAGACGGTAGCGTCCCACCTCTTCAACAGCCAGTGAAACTGCTGGCCGCAAAATTCAAATACAGAAATAGTCATTATAAAAATTCTGAAAACAAAACATATTTTACATAGGTTTAAAGATGAACTGCTTTTGAATACAACCACGGTGTCAGATTTTAAAAATGCTTTACAGCGAAAGCATACCTTACGATTATTTGAGAACATAGCCCAGCAGACAAATCATTACAAACAGTAACCAGCCAAGTAGAAGAGTTACACGAGTCAGAAATAGAGATAAAATTAATCCCTTACCTTTGATGATCTTCATATAGTTGCACTCAGCAGACATTCATTTACTCAATAAATGTTCCTTTTGTTCGATAAAGTCTCTTTATATCCAAAAACCTCTTTGTTCGCGCGTTTTCTTCAGTAATCCACAGGCTCAAACGCAGTCAAAACAGGCAGACAAAAAATCCAAATTGTATCCGTAAAGTTCATAGAAACATGTCAAACGGTGTTTATATTCAATCCTCAGGTTGTTTTTAGCGTAAATAATCGATAATATTTCAACCGGACAATAACGTCGTCAATATAAAAGGTTAACAAGAAAGGCACTCTCTCGGTCGCGCGCATGAAAAAGCTCTGTGACACTTTAGGGTCCAGTCATTCAGACTGCTCCTACTTCCTCATTTTTCAGAATACAAGCCTGAAACAATGTCTAAAGACTGTTGACATCTAGTGGAAGGCATAGGAACTGCAATTTGAGTCCTAAGTCAATGGATACTGTAATGACATTGAATAGAAAACTACAAAACCCCCCAAAAAACTACTTCCTGAATGGATTTTTCTTAGGTTTTCGCCTGCCAAATCAGTTCTGTTATACTCACAGAAACTATTTTAACAGTTTTGGAAACGTTAGAGTGTTTTCTATCCAAATCTACCAGTTATATGCATATCATATCTTCTGGGCCCGAGTAGCAGGCAGTTTAATTTGGGCATGCTATTCATCCAATATTCCGAATGCTGCCCCCTACCCTAGAGAAGTTAACCTAACCTAACCTTAACCCTAAGCCTCACCTTAACCCCAAAGCCCTAACCCTAAAACTATACCTAACCCTAACCATAACTCCTAACCTTGACCCTAACCTTAATTCTAAGCCTAATCCTAATTGTAACCCTAACGCTTTGAATACACCGATAGCGTCATTCCATTTTGGTACACCAGAATGACATTCATTTCCAATTAAATGTTATGTTTGCCTTGCAGCATTGCGTTGCAGAGGGTAGACGGCTTGACAGAAATGGTATCAGAAGGTGAATGTTGAACTTTTGTTGCACACATAGCTAGATGATGCTGTGTGCTATTTTGCTCAATGACGCTGTCGGTGTGTTCGACGCGTAACCCTAAACATAACCCCTAAGTCTAAAATAGCATTTTAGCATGTCCCCACCAAATTTTCATTGTTTTACTATCCTTGTGAGTACTTCTGGTACCTACAAGGATAGTTAATAAACACACACACACACACACACACACACACACACACACACACACACACACACACACACACACACACACACACACACACACACACACACACACACACACACACACACACACACACAATCCCCTTGAGTTTCATTATACCATCTTTAACATCAATGTAGCTCACCTGGCCCACTTTGATTGCAACTTTATTTACTTCCTGGAATGTACTTAGTACTAGCGTTCATCTTTAAATGGTGTATTACTCTTATTGATAGACTTATCTACTTAAACTGTCTCTGTGTTCCAACTAATAGTGTCCATTGATTGTTTCGTTTTCAGTCATTAGTGCCTCCCTCCTCTAAAGTGTACTGTACAGAATATCAGTGTTTCAGTATCACCTTCCTTCTATCCAAATCGATGTGTCAGATATATTGGCTATACTGTTTATGTGGTATGTTTCTTTCAAAACAAGATACAATTTATGTTGACACCACAAAGAACTTTCTCTGGAACATAATGTGCTAAGAGACAATATCCATGTTAGACAGTGAATCCACTCTGGTTATGATGAAATAAGTCATTTGTTTCATCAATAATGTTCCCCATGTATCATGGATAAAGCAACATTTTTGAGCTGTTGAACCTTTTTCATTATACACTGCTCAAAAAAATAAAGGGAACACTAAAATAACACATCCTAGATCTGAATGAATGAAATATTCTTATTAAATACTTTTTTCTTTACATAGTTGAATGTGCTGACAACAAAATCACACAAAAATTATCAATGGAAATCTAATTTATCAACCCATGGAGGTCTGGATTTGGAGTCACACTCAAAATTAAAGTGGAAAACCACACTACAGGCTGATCCAACTTTGATGTAATGTCCTTAAAACAAGTCAAAATGAGGCTCAGTAGTGTGTGTGGCCTCCACGTGCCTGTATGACCTCCCTAAAACGCCTGGGCATGCTCCTGATGAGGTGGCGGATGGTCTCCTGAGGGATCTCCTCCCAGACCTGGACTAAAGCATCCGCCAACTCCTGGACAGTCTGTGGTGCAACGTGGCGTTGGTGGATGGAGCGAGACATGATGTCCCAGATGTGCTCAATTGGATTCAGGTCTGGGGAACGGGCGGGCCAGTCCATAGCATCAATGCCTTCCTCTTGCAGGAACTGCTGACACACTCCAGCCACATGAGGTCGAGCATTGTCTTGCATTAGGAGGAACCCAGGGCCAACCGCACCAGCATATGGTCTCACAAGGGGTCTGAGGATCTCATCTCGGTACCTAATGGCAGTCAGGCTACCTCTGGCGAGCACATGGGGGGCTGTGCGGCCCCCAAAGAAATGCCACCCCACACCATGACTGACCCACCGCCAAATCGGTCATGCTTGAGGATGTTGCAGAACGTTCTCCACGGCGTCTCCAGACTCTGCCACGTCTGTCACATGTGCTCAGTGTGAACCTGCTTTCATCTGTGAAGAGCACAGGGCGCCAGTGGCGAATGCCAAACGTCCTGCACGGTGTTGGGCTGTAAGCACAACCCCCACCTGTGGACGTCGAGCCCTCATACCACCCTCATGGAGTCTGTTTCTGACCGTTTGAGCAGACACATGCACATTTGTGGCCTGCTGGAGGTCATTTTGCAGGGCTCTGGCAGTGCGCCATCTGCTCCTCCTTGCACAAAGGCGGAGGTAGCGGTCCTGCTGCTGGGTTGTTGCCCTCCTACGGCCTCCTCCACATCTCCTGATGTACTGGCCTGTCTCCTGGTAGCGCCTCCATGCTATGGACACTACGCTGACAGACACAGCAAACCTTCTTGCCACAGCTCGCATTGATGTGCCATCCTGGATGAGCTGCACTACCTGAACCACTTGTGTGGGTTGTAGACTCCGTCTCATGCTACCACTAGAGTGAAAGCACCGCCAGCATTCAAAAGTGACCAAAACATCAGCCAGGAAGCATAGGAACTGAGAAGTGGTCTGTGGTCACCACCTGCAGAACCACTCCTTTATTGGGGGTGTCTTGCTAATTGCCTATAATTTCCACCTTTTGTCTATTCCATTTGCACAACAGCATGTGAAATTTATTGTCAATCAGTGTTGCTTCCTAAGTGGACAGTTTGATTTCACAGAAGTGTGATTGACTTGGAGTTACATTGTGTTGTTTATGTGTTCCCTTTATTTTTTTGAGCAGTGTATTTGTTCAAGTATGAAACAGCAATACAAGACAGATTTCACTCTGAATATTATTAGCAGGCCACAGAACTTAAATGACGCAGCAAAAACGATGAGAGGAGGTTTGACAAATCAGGTCGGGGGAAAAGTGAATGTTACATGCTGTCTGACCTCTCCCTGTCCTCCTGATAACTTCAGCAATACTTAACATCATGATGTTGCTATTTATGGCACGTGTTAAATAAGGCAATATCTCTGGATCGATTTTGCTGCCGCTCTCTCTCTCCCTGACTCCCTCCTCCAAAACATTGTGGGTGGATTTGATAACTCAAGCTCCATTGATTTTTCTATAAGCAAAAATAGTCTGAGTAGGAACATCAACAACATACTGTAGTGGTGACAACCTGTTTTTTGGCAGTAGTGTCAGAATAATGACAGTTGTTTGTAAGGAGGGCCTCATTTCCTTGTTGCTGCAGATGTAGGATCTTAATTTGAGCCAGTTTGCTACAGCAGGAAAATAATCCTGCAGCAACAGGAAATGTTAATTATTATGTGGATTATAAATAAGGTAAATATTCTGCAGATGTTGATACATTTTTTGGTATTGAAAATCAAGCCTGAATTTCTTTGGAAATTACAAACTTCCGAAGCCTTTTTAAACCTCCAATCCAAGTATAAATGTCCTCCATTGCAGGAAAATTCTCCTGCAACAGGGTGATCAAATTAAGATCCTACATATGTATATCCATTTCAAGGGTTAACTCACACCAACATGAAATGGCGACTTAATAAATCAATAGAGTATAAAAGGGACAAAAACACATCATGTCATTGTATTTAAAGGATGGCTCCTGACTGAGGTAATATAAAGCGTTGCCCGTTTGCTTTGACCAAGAAAAATGTATAACGCCACAGAATCATATCACAGCGGCACAGGCTCAAGACAAGGTGTTTCAGATAATATCAGCCCTCAAACTGGAAAGCCTACAGTACTTTAAATATGTGTTGTTGACAACATGCTTTCTTGATGTGCGGGAGATTGCATGTCCAGACACGCATATGTCTGCACAAAATGAAATAAGCAGAGCACAGTAAACGCACAAAAGTTAATGGTATGGCAGCATTTGGAAAGGACTTAAAGGAAAAAAATTAATAAATAAGACATAGGAGGAGAAGGAGGGAAGGGGAGAAAGAGATACAGGGAGCATAACATTCAAATGGCAGATAAGGATCTGGCTTCCTGAGTTAGACTGACAGAAAATAATGGATTTCTGTGCCTGGTGTGATTAAGAGGCTGTACTAAACCTGCAATAATGTGCTGATATCTGTGTGGAGCTGCTTGACGCCGGGCTGATCCTAATCACCAGTGCCCGGCTAGAGGATAGTCAAGCAGCCACTTGCCCCCTCTCTGTAGCCCTTGCTGCATTATGCCCATGGTTCTGCCTCAGAAACACCATTTTGTTTTCCACCCATCTCCTCCTATTAAAGAATGTGATGTTGGCTTAGTTAGCGCCAGGGCTAGCTCTCGGGTAGCCTGTCTAGATGCTAGTTCCGATCCATCTCTTCCCCGCAATGATAATAGATTGCCTTTAGATAGTGTGCAGTATTTCGCCGTAGCATATTAAACCACACAGATAGTTGGAGAGCTTGTAAACACTCCACTCTGCAGTCCTCTCAGAGTGGTCTCTACCAACAACAAAAGATGTAGACTGTTAACATGAATGCTAATTAGCTTACACATTAACATGCTAGCTAGCTAATACATGCACATGCTAGCTAGATAGTACATTTACAGTGCTTTCAGAAAGTATTCATATCCTGTAACGTATTCTACATTGTTGTGTTACAGCCTGAACTCAAAATTGATTACATTGATTTACAAACAATACTGCTTAATGACAAAGTGAAAACATGTTTTTAGAAATGTTTGTACATTTATTGAAAATTAGATACAGACATATCTAATTTACATAAGTTTTCACACCCCTGCGTGAATACTTTGTAGAAGCAACTTGGCAGCGATTACAGCTGTGAGTCTTTCTGGGCAAGTCTCTAAGAGCTTTCCACAGCTGGATTGTGCAACATTTGCCCATTATTCTTTTCAAAATTCTTCAAATTGGTTGTTGATCATTGCTAGACAACCATTTTCAGATCTTGCCATAGATTTTCAAGTAGATTTAAGTCAAAACTGTAACTCTAGAACATTCCCTGTCTTCTTAATTGGTATGCAACTTTAGTGTACATTTGACCTTGTGTTTTAGGTTACTGTCCTGCTGAAAAGAGAATTAATCTCCCATTGTCTGGTGGAAAGCTTACTGAATCAGGTTTACCTCTAGGATTTTGCCTGTGCATAGCTCCCTTCTGTTTCTTTTTTATCCTGAAAAACTCTAGTCCATAACGATCATAAGCATACCCATAACATGATGCAGCCACCACTATGCTTTAATATATGGAGAGTGGTACTCGGTAATGCATTGTATTGGATTTACCACCAACATAACACTTTGTATTCAGGACAAAAAGTGAATTGCTTTGCCACATGTTGCAGTATTACCGTAGTGCCTTGTTGCAAACAGGATGCAATTTTTGGAATATTTTTATTTGGTACAGTCTTCCTTCTTTTCACGCTGTCAATTAGGTTAGTACTGTGGAGTAACTGCAATGTTGTTGATCTATCCTCAGTTTTCTCCTATCACAGCCATTAAACTCTGGAACTGTTTTAAAGTCACCATTAGCCTTCCTGACCAGTTTCCTTCCTCTCCTGCAAATTAGTTAGGAAGGACACCTGTATCTTTGTAGTGACTGGGTGTATTGACACAACATCCAAAATGTAATTAATAACTTCACCATGCTCAAAGGGATATTCAATGTCTGTTTTTATTTTAATTTTATTTTTACACAATCTACCAATGGGTGCCCTTCTTTGCGAGGCATTGGAAAACATCCCAGGTGTTTGTGGTTGAATCTGTGTTTGAAATTCACTGCTCGACTGAGAGACCTGACAGATAATTGTATTTGTGGGGGTACAGAGATGAGGTAGTCATTAAAAAATCAAGTTAAACAGTATTATTGCACACCGAGTGAGTCCATGAAATTAATTATGGGAAGTGTTAAGCACATTTTTACTCCTGAATTTATTTAGGCTTGCCATAACAAAGGGGTTGAATACTTATTTAAATGTCAGCCTTTAATTTTTAATGAATTTGTAAAAACATGATTCCACTTTGTATTTATGGGGTATTGTGTGTAGGCCAGTGACAAAACATCTCAATTTAATCAATTTAAAATTCAGGCTGTAACACAACAAAATGTAGAAAAAGTTAACGTGTGTGAATATTTTCTGAAGGCATGTAATATTTGGTTCTGGGGTAGTAGATGTGGTACCACTATCAAAGCTGCAAAGGAATGGCAAAGCAGGTAAGGTGGCTAAATCAAAGATTCAGTGCATTAATCACTGCTGATGTTCCCTGTGTCATGGCCGTTATATTTCGCTATGCCGTTTCACATCTTAATTTTCATCTTAATCAATGTTCCGTACTCTAATGAGAACACATATTTTTACACGCTTGTTGACCTGCCAGTGGAGGATGTACTAAGAGTGATTAAGCACGTATTAGCCTCAAGTAGGTGAGAACATGCCTCTAGCTAGATCCACAACACAACTGTACAGTGTCCATATTAGGACATAGTCTTGAAGAACACTTCTGTGTTGAGGGCTTGTTCATTTCCTTTCATTTGCCAACCGGTAATTGAAATAACACTAAGCAAATGTCTACCAAAAGGAAGTTAGCCTCTTTAAATGATACAGTAACTTTGAGTAGCCAAAGTTGAAGTCTCCCAATGCCCCAACAGACAGCCATGGTTAAGGCTTTGTGCACTACCTGTGGAGATGCGACACAGTCAACAATGTCAATGTGTTCCATACTGCCATTACCACTTAACTGGTCCTATGGGACTCCTTACAGAGGAATAACAAGTCGCTCCATCTTAACACCATATGTCCCTCCTCCCCAGGGAACATGGCTTCCGGCTGCAGCCTGGGTCCCTTCTCCTTCCTATTGAGCTTAAGAGGAAGAATCCTGACAGCTATATATTGTACCACTAAGATGGATTCGTGTGAAGTACTGCGGTTAGTGCATAAAGGCATCACAGGCATTATCAGATCATTGGTAGTGGAAGCCTGTGCTTATTGTCTAATAAGCTTTGAGGTATAGATAGAGTCAGTGTGTCATTGTGGTACAGAATAGACAGCTGGCTCATATCTTTTACAAGCGAGTTATGCCACTGCTTTTATATCTGATCAACGACAATGACCAGATATATAAAAAAAAACACAGTAGAAGGAGCTCTACATGAACTTAAGTCACGTGGGTCATAGTCAGATTTAATGGTGACAGTAAGCTCAAACTGAGCTATGTACTGTACCCTAAAGCATATGAATCCTATTATAGATGTATTATGAGACGTGACATATGATTTTGATCAAATTAAAGACCTTGTGGTGGGGTTATGCTGTCATGGTGAGACTTACGTCTGACCATGTGACCCAAATAAGACATCCATGGAGAATCATTGTCAGTTTGCCCGTACGAAGCTCATGCTTCATGTAAAGAATATATTTATGCTCATTATATGTGCATCAAATCCATAGATTTGTATATTATGTGTGGATATGTGATTGAATGCTACATCCTGGTTTTTGCCATTTTGTCCAATAAGTAAAGTTTGATGGTAAGTCACCTCATTAACCTTATACATGTATCTGAAGTAAGATCAGACAGATTAATGCATGTTTGCAGTGAAATGCACTAGATTAGGGGATGGGTCTTCATGTGATGTGGGATTTAAAGGCTGGGGGGAACGACTTGGCACCAACACAGATAAGAGCATGGGAAGAATCTGCTAGGGGTTTCATCATGCACCTCTGAGGTTTAGCAATTTTTTGAGCATTCGAAAGTATTAGCGCTCAGGATAGATGTATTTTTAATGTGTTTTGATTGCAACGCGTATCTTACAGGGGCGTATAGTGCATGCTGTTAATATCCTACCACCGAGCCCTGCATACTGATAGATACAATATGAATGAGAATGAATTGCATAAATTAATAGGAAAGCTAATTTGTTTCTTTATTTTCTCCTTGTTCGTTATTATATTAAATGATGCCAACCAATTAGTAGTATGCATTACCCTTTCTTGCCGTTTGATTAAACAAGTACGATATTACAGCTGATGCTCAGCCAAATTATGTTGCATTACAAATCTCTAAGATCATGCATCTTTCATTTATTTGCGTAAAGGAGTATCTTATTTTATGAAAACCCTCTAACGGCAACTAAAACACCTATGAGTTGGATTGCTGACAATCCTTCTCTCAAATGAATTCTTGAAATGATTGCTAAGCTCAAGAGATTGATTTAATCAGTAGTAGCTTTTACATTCATGCTTGTTGCTCTAAATATAATAGCAACCTAGATGACAGGTCTTGAAACGCAGCGTAGCCTCAGCACAATGCATTACAACGGTTGGCTTTAAATTTGACCTAACCGATGGAAAATAAACTGTTACTTACCAATTACAAATTGGTTATGCATTGTACATAAAGCACCATTTAAGCTTTATTGAGCATTTGATTTATTCTGTGACACAATAGCTGCAGTCTCTGTGTCAGGATGTGTATACGCAACTATTATCCAAAAGTGTACAGAAAGTTGTGGCTCCACAATGGGAATTATAAGACTCTCTCATATCCCTGTTATTGTCTTTGCATTCACCCTCTTCCCATCCGGTTGGCATGCCAGCATACAGGCAGCCATTGACATCATTTATCTGGATGTCGAGGGAACATTCTGTTTCATTTTGCTGGAACACACTCTACACACCTTAGGGGAATGGCAACATTTCAGGCCTGCCATTCCAATTCCCAGAATTTCTAAAAAACAATGCTATCTCCTCTCGTTAATTTCTCTCACTCCTGCTTCATAGTTGTTGTATTATGATTATTTTCAGAGGCATTGTAGCATAGATAATAATGTTATGTTAGTTGATCATGGAGAGAATCATTGTGATAGACTTCCATTCAGACTAAAACAGTCACATGAAAGTGTTTCCATAAAGCACCTTTTACTTTGTCCAGGCATGTTACTCTGATGCCTTTCACAAGAGAGCAACAACAGCTGCTTGAAATTGAAAAGGTAATAATTTCCTATTTGCAAAGGAAAATGACAGGTGTCATTTGTAATTCCTTGATACATTTCGGGCAGCTGGCTCTGAAAGAAAACAACCCCTGTGTAAAACAGATCAAATATTTATCCAAATGACTAGAATTTTCCACCATGTTTGTGACAAATATCTCTCCTTACAAGTCAATGTGAATGTGATGAGGCTTACTTTCTCTTTTATCTAACCTTTGGGGAGTGCTGGAACATTAACTTGGCATGGTGTGTAGTCTATAATCCGGGTGAATGGCTCTGACATGTACAGTGGCTTGCGAAAGTATTCACCCCCTTGGCATTTTTCCTATTTTGTTGCCTTACAATCTGGAATTAAAATTGATTTTTGGAGGGGTTTGTATCATCTGATTTACACGACATGCCTACCACTTTGAAGAAGCAAAATATTTTTTCTTGTGAACAAGCAAGAAATAAGACAAAAAAACATAACTTGAGCGTGCATAACTATTCACCCCCCAAAAGTCAATACTTTGTAGAGACACTTTTTGTAGCAATTACAGCTGCAAGTCTCTTAGGGTATATCTCGATAATCTAGCCACTGGGATTTTTGCCCATTCTTCAAGGCAAAACTGCTCCAGGTCTTTCAAGTTGGATGGGTTCCGCTGGTGCACAGCAATCTTTAAGTCATACCACAGATTCTCAATTCGATTGAGGCCTGGGCTTTGACTAGGCCATTCCAAGACATTTAAATGTTTCACCTTAAACCACTCGAGTGTTGCTTTAGCAGTATGCTTAGGGTCATTGTCCTGTTGGAAGGTGACCCTCCGTCCCAGTCTCAAATCTCTGGAAGATTGAAACAGGGTTCCCTCAAGAATTTTCTTGTATTTAGTGCTATCCATCATACCTTTAATTCTGACCAGTTTCCTAGTCCCTGCTGATGAAAAACATCCCCACAGCATGATGCTGCCACCACCATGCTTCACTGTGGGGATGGTGTTCTCAGGGTGATGGGAGGTGTTGGGTTTGCAACAGACATAGCGTTTTCCTTGATGGCCAAAAAGCTCAATTTTAGCTTGATCTGACCAGAGTACCTTCTTCCATATGTTTGGGGAGTCTCCCACATGCCTTTTGGCGAACACAAAATGTGTTTTCTTATTTTTTTCTTTAAGCAATTACTTTTTTCTGGCCACTCTTCCATAAAGCCCAGCTCTGTGGAGTGTAAGGCTTAAAGTGGTCCTATGGACAGATACTCCAATCTCCGCTGTGGAGCTTTGCAGCTCCTTCAGGGTTATCTTTGGTCTTTTTGTTGCCTCTCTGGTTAATACCCTACTTGCCTGTTCCGTGAGTTTTGGTGGGCGGCCCTCACTTGGCAGGTTTGTTGTGGTGCCATATTCTTTCAATTTTTTTATAATGGATTTAATGGTGCTCTGTGGGATGTTCAAAGTTTTGGATATTTTTTTATAACCCAACCCTGATCTGTATTTCTCCACAACTTTGTCCCTGACCTGTTTGGAGAGCTCCTTGCTTAGTGGTGTTGCAGACTCTGGGCCTTTCAGAACAGGTGTATATATACTGAGATCATGTGACAGATCATGTAACACTTAGATTGCACACAGGTGGACTTTAGCTAATTATGTGACTTCTGAAGGTAATTGGTTACAGCAGATCTTATTTAGGGACTTCATAACAAAGGAGGTAAATACATATGCACGAAACACTTTTCCGTTTTACATTTTTATTAATTTATTGAAACAAGTTATTTTTTTCACTTCACATCACCAATTTGGACTATTTTGTGTATGTCCATTACATGAAATCCAAATAAAATTACAGTTAAATTACAGGTTGTAATGCAACAAAATAGGAAAAACGTCAAGGGGGATGATTCTTTTGCAAGGCACTGTATTTTAGAACATGGCAATATTCATATATGTTTCCCTTTCTTCAGATATTGAGGGCAAATAGAGGTTGGTTTTCGGACAACCATAGTATAACACAAACAATAGATTTCTGTATTCTTGACAATGTATTATTTATTGAAAAGACTGACATTATACGCTGTAAACATTTTTCAGGTATGAAAGCACATACATCCACAAAACCCCTTTACTTACTTACATTTGAGGAGAAAATATTGTACATATACAGGCTACTGTAGTATTATAGGCATACAATTATGTACAGCTCGATACCAGTCTTATATGTGACTGGACTGTATGTATTCTCTCATGAGGAAGAAGTGTAAACAATTCTCCATTCTACCTCCCCCCCATAGATACATTGATCTAAGGGGTTTTGACACAATCTACCACAATCAGAAAAACACCTGGACAGAAAAAGAGCTTTCTAACAGGACAGCAGCTCTGGACGTGAACACTTGTGTTGCTTTCTCATGGGAGAAAACAATAGAATGGAGGGGGAGGGCATCTATCTGCAATAATCAGGCGCAAATCAATCCAGCCGGTCCTTAATGGAACCTCTCACTGTATCGCTCATCGCCGTTCCCCCCAAGGCTTAGCAAGATTGAATACACCATATGTTTATCCCAAGCTTTCTTTCCTCGTAAGTGGCACTGACGGCATGATTTTGGCACTACTCTTGTCCTTCCCATAATGCATCATTCCAGAAGCTCATTGAGAGAGTCACTTTCCAAACTTTGTGGACTGAAAGTGACTGGTGAGGCTCAGGCACTGGCAGGCTAGAGCTATCATGACTGTAAAGTCATAGGTTTCTTTTGCACATACTGTAACCGCGTGTACAGTGTTGGATATTTGTCTTGATACCTTGTCAAATATTTCTGGTAGCCCATTTGTAACACAAATTCACAAAAATATTGACAACAGTTCATGAATAATGTGAAAGTAAAGTATCATAATGAGTTTGAGGTGCATATTTCAAGATTCAACCAACACCATTTAAATCTGAAGTTCTAGTACCCTTATCTTTATGGTACATAGGGCATGACACCCTGCAGTATACATAATAGTTCTGTTTATCATAACATTTGAAGATAGGAATGTACAGGCCAACCATAGAACACAGGCAACTACACTGTCCTATCCCTCAAGCCTCCTTTATGTCTCTGAACTGTATAGTAATCTTTTCATAATATCACCATCTCATCTCACCTTGTAATGATATTCCCCTGTCCTAGCCGATTGGCCCTCCCTCCTCTCTCCTCCCTTCTCCTCCCCAACCCTCCTGCTGCCGTGTGGCCATTTTTAGCCCGATCATTTCCTTGGCAGTAAGCTCCTGATGAGGTTGGTCAGGGATGAAGACTTCTATTAACTCAAGTGTCGAACATGAAGGGATTTACGGCGCCATAAAGCAGGTTCTTGTCAGTCTCCCAGGTGAGGTGTTGCATGAAGAGGACACCCTCCCTCTCCTCCTCCCCCGACAGATTTCCTTCCCTTAAAAGTTTTGCCGCCCAGGGGGAAATAAAAACTTTGATAAAGCTATATTTGATTTTTCTCCCATCTCTTCACTAGCTTCAGTGGGAGATGGGAAAACAAACTTAGCTAGGTTATAACTGTCATCTTTGCTGGTAAATACAGGTACTGTATAGTGGATGTGGTGTGGATCACTAGTATCTTTTTACTTGTGAGTTCCAGTACCGTAGTTAAAAGTCAAGGCCTACAGAGAACAAATTACTATTCCATTTTGATCGACTTATAGGTGGACTTCAGTGCAGAGAAAAATTGACACTTCTTTATTGGTTCCGCCTTAGTTGTCAAGTCTTTACTGGATGGTCTCAATTTCTTACTTCCTGCAAATACTTCCTGTATTATAGTGAGCTCCAAAAGTATTGGGACAGTGACATTTTTTGTTGTTGTTTTGGCTCTGTAGTCCAGAACTTTGGATTTCAAATTATACAATGACTATGAGATTTTTGTACATAGTCCCCCCCCCCATTTTAGGGGACCAAAAGTGGGACGAGTGATGATGAGTGAGAAAGTTAGACGCACAAATATCATACCCTCCCCCCAAAAATGCTAGTCTCCCCTGTCATTGTAAACTCATCATTATTCACGATTCATTCAGGACTATCCGTAATCATGGTAGCATCGACATTAATGTAAAAGTGTTTAGAAACATTAGATTTACAATCAAAGTACATCTCAAACATGACTGTCACTCCCACTCATACAGTATAGATTACACAGACACCACAACATACAACTTGCCTAATGAAGGTAATTTAAAGTAGATGTAAAGAAAATGCTGGTACAAGGACATTGGACCGTTATGTTAGATCACGCCTGTCTGAAGCCACTGGCAGGCTAATAGGCTGGTGCTGTATATATTGCACTAAAGCTCATGCTGTCTAATTAAGTTCTCTAATAGCCACAATTAAGTTAGCAAAGTATCTGGAAGAAACACGAAACCTCAAGGACACGGGGATCAGAGGAAAAACACAATGCACAGAGCAGGCATTGCAACTTCCCTAGCCTCTATAGCTAGTTGTATCTCATCAACATGGTCTTTAGGAGAGGGGAAAACATTCTTTTGAAATCATCTAATTTCGACAGGATTGGTATAGTATTATGGTATGTATTGGGATATAATATTTTCCTACAGGCTTCAGGAAATGGACCAGTGTTTGCAGACCTTTCATGGATCTTTTATATGAGTGCGATAGCTGGCCTTCAGCATTATACTAAGCTAATTGATGCTCATGGGAGACCGTCTGGTGCGGTTTCCCCTCAGGTATCAATTCATATAATTTACAACCTCAAGACATTAATCATGATGCTAATGAATGATTGGCTAAAACTTAAATCTAATACTTGATGGGCCTACAGGATACTGAAAACACACACGCAGGGCTTGAATAGTTTTTACTTTCATTGTAGAGGAATGAGTCATTCTTTCAATTCGGATGTACAGTACATGACAATTATGTTCCGTTATATTTTTATCCTAAAAATGTTACATTTCATGCTGATGCTGAACATATTAAATATCATATTTCATTGATTCCTACTAAAGAGGATAGAAAATCTATTCAGTCTCTTTGTATTGCTTGACTGAGTTAATGCGAAAAACAGTATTAGGAAAATATGAAGTGTATGTTATTGTTCCTATTTGTGCAATTTAGTGACATGTCTACTAATCCAGGTTTGTTCCTATCAACAATTAACCATTTCTTCTCACTAATTAGTCATATAAATCAGGTACCGGGGGCAGCCAAAGTACGACGCAGCATATTGCAATTTCTCTTTTACAGTTCTTGTGATGGGAAGCATATTTTATGACGAAAGTAAATTAATACGCCGGGCTGAAATTGGCAAAACAGTAAGTCTATTTGTAGTGACATTTTTATCAGTAATTGTTTTGTCTCAGGCAGCAGCAAAATATTTGGGACACAGTGAAAACAAACATTGCATAATGTTGTTGGATATAATGTGGCGTAGTTGGCTGGAACACCAAATGTATTATGGGTTATTAGAGTAACATTATGGCTGATGGACACATAAAAACATATTTTCAAATGTCGGACATTATCATCGTTTTTGGATTCACTGCAAGTTGATTTTGGCACAAAACGTATTTGTTTTGGCCCATTGCATGCTGAAAGACTTATCTGTTAAGAAAATGAGGCCTTCATCATCAGAATGATAGCAGGTGAAAATATGTCGGGTGTTTTGGAATGTACTGTATCTGTGAAACAAAATTTCAGCCATTTGCCTTTTTTTATGGGAACTACTCCAGTGAAATGACTGCTCAGTATAACAAAACACAGTCTGGATGTATTTTGAGAACTACTTGTTTACTTAGCTAGCAAACTAGCTGCAGTAATGACACTTTATTGAGGTCATGTCTTAATGTGTTGGTTCTGTTTTGCATATCACTCATTGTCTGTGTTCCACTTTGATGGAAGTGTATGCCTCAAAAGAAATGTGCGTGATTTGTGCTCCCACCTCATTCCCATAAGTCTAAATAAAGAAACAGCAAATATCAGTCTGTTACTCTCACTCCTCCCAACTCTAAGACCTAATGTATCCCCAGGTATTCCACCCACATATTGCGGCTTGAACTCATATAACTCAATTGATAACCTCTCCTGTTATGTCAGCAGTATAACATTCACATTGAAGGGGAAGGTGCAAACAACACAGTGATTTGAGCATGTTCTCAGTGCTGCTTTTTGACACTATAAATTTAAAGGCCGGTTAGGAAAACAAATGCTATCGTACAAAGGTCAATTAAAACCTATCCATACCCGGGCATTCATTAATTTCACCATGGTGACTGGCTTTCACGTAGTCAAACCTTTCTGACACACCATTTGTAGCTTATAATAATTTGCAAGACCTTGAAAATATTCGGTTGTAGTAACAACTAGGTCAAATCAACTGCTGTCTTGTGCCTGTGACATGAACTCTTGACCTGGAAGGCCATCACAATAGACTAGACTCGGGACTAATGAAAGGCTATTGCTATCTCCAGTTCTGATCTCATTTATTATAATGAGCAGAGGTAATGGAGTGTTTTACTTGCTTCAGAACAGAAATGAATGTCATGATTAAGAAGATGACAGTGTCACTTCCCCACCTTGAGAGAGAGAGACGATTCTACATGTGGCGGTTGTCGACTTGAGTTAAATGCCTGTTTCATCACTGTCAGCGACAGATGTCTGCATCGCATCCCACCGCCTCCAGCATGGAGCTACTGCAGAGAACTGACAGAACCGTTATCACTGCAGGGAGAACATGATCATGCTAAAGTCAGTAAAAATGTTGTTTACAGTTTTTCATTTATAGGCCCCAAAAAATGTGTTAGTGGAACTATTCATCTATAACATTCATGTGGCACTGTATTGATTTTCTGTATCAACATTATTCCTTCTGACTGCTGCCTAATGTCGGACTCAATTCTGGGCTTTGGGGAAAGTCTCAGAGTGGAAAGAGGTCATTTGCCACAAGACCCCCATTGGAATTGCCAGTCAGAAATGTTTGGTTTGCTGCAATTCATCAACTGTCTGCAGAGGTGTGTGCTGCGATGCTACTATTGGTTATTAGGATGACTGAGAGTTATACTACCCTGGCAATGAGCAGCGTTTATAAACTGCAGTAATCCTTGGGATTTGTATGATTGTTATGTACAAACTGATGGAGTACCTTGACTTCAGTGAACCGTAAGGTGGCGACTATGGAATCATTGAGACCTCCAGCTGGTGAAGAGTTATATAAATATAGATTGCTGTGTGTTCAATAGGGCCAAAACCATAGCCTCGACTTGAGGAGAAGCTGTAATTATGGACAAGAGTGGCTAAGACTGGTTGTGTTTGTCTGGAGAAAACAGAGTCAATCTACAAAAGTCTGCCATCTATGGGCTCTTGCTCTGTGCTGCACCTTCCGCATATTACAGTATACATTCGTTCAGTTTCTTTCGGTTACTCAGTTTTGAGGAAAACACTTGTGCAATCATATACTTTTCTCATTGAGACTGGTTCAAATGGCCCAAGCCAGAGAGGTTAGTTGAGTTGTAAGCACAGACAAATGTCTCTTGTTCTGCGGGCCCAAACTCCTGTGAAAGCTGACATGATGATGGAGAGAGTCCGGATGGGGCCTTGTCTCCAGGCCACAGTGCCATCCCCGGAGTAAAGCCACAGCGGATGAGAACTCTGCACTTTCAGTTAATGCAAAAAAATAGAGATGTAAGCCAAAGACTGTAGAATAGGGCGGTAGAGAGGGACTCCCTCACTCTAGTAGTCCACATAAAGGAGAGGAGAAGAGACACACAAGCCTGGCTTTTGTGGAGTGTGTATTCACAGAGCGAGCTGTGAATGGAGCACTGTCAATTTGCCAAAGTAGCTTGGATGATTAACATTTGAACTGTGGCACATCAAGAGCCCCCAGTGAATGAATGGCCATTATATCAGCCTCATTAGGGGACCCTATTCACAGATGCCAACCACAAATTGCCCGAGCCCAACTGACAAGCATGGGCAGAGAGGGACAATGGGCAACCAAAAGTAAACAGTGTAGTACTTCGTAAACAGCCCAACAAATATGCAGATAAACAACATTCTGAGCAGTGGAGTTTGATGGAAAAAAGTGTTGTGTGGTTCTTGAACTGATGGAGTCATGTGGCTCACAGTGAGAATGTGAATACACGAACGCACACACAAACCCACCATTACAAACATATTGTAACAACGCCCCAAACTGAGAGGTGGTGTGATAAACTAACCATGAAGTATTCTTATAAGCACATTTTGTCTGGATAAAAGTTGACACTGTTGCGTTCTTAAGGTTATCCCGAATATTCTTCCTCCATGATGCACCAGACTGTTCAGTGGATTGAAAGGTATTTTGGGGGAATACACTGACTTCAAGCACAGGATTATTTGGGGAATCCAACCACCTTCTCTTTTTGGACAAAAAAAGGAATGAGTTGCTTTTCATTCAACCATACATTTTTATTTGACCTCTTACTTACTTTGATTGTGTTTACTGTTTACCATAACTTTTACCATAACTATTGCTACTACTACTACACTGCATTGTACAAGTGACAGTCTGAACGAGCAATACTTTGTTTTAAGTTTAATCTTAAAATGTCAATTACCTAAGGCACTTGTATCATATCACTCTTAATTCACGAGTTTTAATGAGAATTCCTCTCTTCTAATGCTCTTAAAATGAAATGCACGGTACAAGAACAAGGCCTTTGGCTACCTATTAGCAGTGCATCACTCTCTCTACCTTCAGTCATAACGATAAGATTTGTTTGCGTAATAAAATGTTAATTTACAATTGTCTTTAGTTAGCCCAGGAGACAGTCACAGCAGATATCTCTGTTGCATTTTAAAAATAAGAATTATAATTTCCCATTGTCTTTGTATGTTTGTTTAACAAAAGCTATGAAAGCAATGTTTCCATTGTGTGCGCACTTACCATATTGCCAAGAAGAAATGTTCTGCAAAAAATTGTGGGTATATCATTTGGTTATATCAAGTCCTTTCATTTCAGGATTCAAAGATCAAGCCTCAAAACATGGTTAATTAAAACTATAATGTTGATCTCATGGATGGTCCTTGTATCCATAGCTCTGTCTAAATACATTTTTGAGTGGTTACACTTCTCCAGCCCTATCCCTCTGTTTACCAAAATAAGTGGCGGGGTGTCTGCTTTGTTTTTGTTTGAACTGCAGACTGTCCCTTTAAGACATTATGGATGTAATATTACGGTATTATACAACAGGAGGGTCTAATCCTGAATGCTGATTGGTTAACATTCCAGCCGGTGTCTATTCCACAAGTTACCCCCGGCTAAATCTATGACTTTATAATAACTATTTACTCTGTTCCATCTGACTGTGCAATCCACTGTCTCATCAGCCCAGCCAAGCAATTTATAAACTTGATCTCCACTATAAAAAGCATCTAGACATTATCTCACATGTCTTTTAGAATAACAATTAGTTTTAAATAGCAGAGATTTGTATAAACCGTACTGTCTGTCTCTCTGACATTCGCAGCATTGTTTCAATATTCATATTCGATTTCCAGCTGTCGCATATTAATTAATGAACGAGTTGGGAGTCAGGATGGGACAGACAGGCAGGCTACTTTTCTCAGCCAGTCGAAATCATGAATCAGCATAATTTTTATACATATGCTGTATACAAAGAGATATCAATAGAAAACAGGTAAAAGGAAACGAAGTGCAGCTTGTCTTTCCAGCGTCAGTTTGAAGTGATTGCATTAGCTGTCTTGTTGGCTAGCTCCTCTGAACAACAGTGTCCTGACGAGAGAGCACATTTTCTATACCAGGTGAAATCGCGCCTCATTAGCTCATTGTTATGGATGTATCCAAATAAGTGTCACTAGAAAACAGCTTAAACAAATTAAGCAAATGCAGTAGTGAACTTTGTTGTTATTCTGGCTGCACTTTTTGACATGACTGTAAGTTAGCCGCAGTTGGCTAGCTAGCAAGCAAGGGATAAGAATTTTGCCAGCCAGTGTTTGCAATAGAACATTTAGAACGAACGAATGGGTCGTGTCCATAGATACAGAAAAAAAATACTAAACGACTGCGTCGCGTTTCTGGCAACCGAACCGATAAGACCAGCCGGCTATATCTTGTGGAAGGATGAAATGGTATGAATAAATTCATAAAAATATTATTTTTATTGAAAAAAAGTAAATCGCTATTTGAATATGTTGTCAGGCCCGAGAAGAAGTTTCGGGCCTAACAACACCTGTGCCAATATATCCTACAAATACCAGCTTCTCGGGCATTATCACTTAAGTGTGAGGAGAAAGTTGTGCCCACTTCAACTGTATCACAATCACAATCTGAGAATTATGGCCATTAGATACCAGCAGTGAGATATACAGTACCAGTTGAAAGTTTGGACACACCTACTCATTCAAGGGTTTTTCTTTATTTTCTACAATCTAGAATAATAGTGAAGACATCAAACTATGAAATAAAATATATGGAGTCATGTACAAAAAAAAGTGTTAAACAAATATAAATATTTTTTATATTTTAGATTCTTCAAAGTAGCCACCCTTTGCCTTGATGACAGCTTGGCATTCTCTCAACCAGCTTCACGAGGAATGCTTTTCCAACAGTCTTGAAGGAATTCCTACATATGTTGAGCACTTGTCGGCTGCTGTTCTTTCACTCTGGTTAAGTGTGCCTTGAATTCTAAATAAATCACCAAAAGTGTCACCAGGAAAGCACCCCCACACATTCACACCTCCTCCTCCGTGCTTCACGGTGGGAACCTGACATGCGGAGATCATCCGTTCACTTACAGTACTCTGCGTCTCACAAAGACACGGCGGTTAGAACCAAAACTCCATTACTCGTGTTTCTTGTCCAAAGCAAGGCTCTTCTTATGGGTGTCTTTAGTAATGGTTTCTTTGCAGCAATTTGACCATGAAGGCCTGAATAACGCAGTCTCCTCTTTTTTATTTAACCTTTATTTAACTAGGCAAGTCAGTTAAGAACAAATTCTTATTTACAATGATGTCCTGCGGGACGGGGGCTGAGATAATTTAAAAAAAATATATATATAAATGTAGGACAAAACACACATCACGACAAGAGAGACAACACAACACTACATAAAGAGAGCCCTAAGGCAACAACACAGCATGGTAGCAAAACAAGATGACAAGAACATGGCAGTAACAAAACATGGTAGCAGCACAAAACATGGTACAAACATTTTTGGGCACAGACAACAGCACAAAGTGCAAGAAGGTAGAGACAACAATACATCACGCAAAGCAGCCACAACTGTCAGTAAGAGTGTCCATGAATGTAGAGATTGAGATAAAACTGTCCAGTTTGAGTGTTTCTTGCAGCTCGTTCCAGTCGCTAGCTGCAGCGAACTGAAAAGACGAGCGACTCTGGAATATGTGTGCTTTGTGGACCTTTAACAGAATGTGACTGGCAGAACAGGTGTTGTATGTGGAGGATGAGGGCTGCAGTAAATATCTCAGACAGGGGAGAGTGAGGCCTAAGATGGTTTTATACTGTAAATAAGCATCAATCCGTGGGTCTTGCGACGGGTATACAGAGATGACCAGTTTACAAAGGAGTATAGAGTGCAGTGATGTGTCCTATAAGGAGTATTGTTGGCAAATCTGATGGCCAAATGATAAAGAACATCTAGCCACTCGAGAGCACCCTTACCTGCCGATCTATAAATTACGTCTCTGTAACCTAGAATGGGTAGGATGGTCATCTGAATCATGGTTAGTTTGACAGCTGGGGTGAAAGAGGGAGCGATTACGATAGAAGAAACCAAGTCTAAAAGTAACTTTAACCTGCCGCTTTGATATGTGCTGAGAGAAGGACAGTGTACCATCTAGCCATACTCCCAGGTACTTGTATGATGTGACTACAGTGCCTTGCAAAAGTATTCATCCCCCTTGGCGTTTTTCCTATTTTGTTGCATTACAACCTGTAATTTAAATGGAATTTTATTTGGATTTCATGTAATGGACATACACAAAATAGTCCAAATTGGTGAAGTGAAAAAAATAACAGAAAAGTGGTGCGTGCATATGTATTCACCCCCTTTGCTATGAAGCTCCTAAATAAGATCTGGTGCAACCAATTACCTTCAGATGACACATAATGAATTAAGTCGACCTGTGTGCAATCTAAGTGTCACATGTTCTCAATATACACTGCTCAAAAAAATAAAGGGAACACTAAAATAACACATCCTAGATCTGAATGAATGAAATATTCTTATTAAATACTTTTGTCTTTACATAGTTGAATGTGCTGACAACAAAATCACACAAAAATGATCAATGTAAATCAAATTTATCAACCCATGGAGGTCTGGATTTGGAGTCACACTCAAAATTAAAGTGGAAAACCACACTACAGGCTGATCCAACTTTGATGTAATGTCCTTAAAACAAGTCAAAATGAGGCTCAGTAGTGTGTGTGGCCTCCACGTGCCTGTATGACCTCCCTACAACGCCTGGGCATGCTCCTGAAGAGGTGGCGGATGGTCTCCTGAGGGATCTCCTCCCAGACCTGGACTAAAGCATTCGCCAACTCCTGGACAGTCTGTGGTGCAACGTGGCGTTGGTGGATGGAGAGAGACATGATGTCCCAGATGTGCTCAATTGGATTCAGGTCTGGGGAACGGGCGGGCCAGTCCATAGCATCAATGCCTTCCTCTTGCAGGAACTGCTGACACACTCCAGCCACATGAGGTCTAGCATTAGGAGGAACCCAGGGCCAACCGCACCAGCATATGGTCTCACAAGGGGTCTGAGGATCTCATCTCGGTACCTAATGGCAGTCAGGCTACCTCTGGCGAGCACATGGAGGGCTGTGCGGCCCCCCAAAGAAATGCCACCCCACACCATGACTGACCCACCGCCAAACCGGTCATGCTGGAGGATGTTGCAGGCAGCAGAACATTCTCCACGGCGTCTCCAGACTCTGTCACGTCTGTCACATGTGCTCAGTGTGAACCGGCTTTCATCTGTGAAGAGCACAGGGCGCCAGTGGCGAATTTGCCAATCTTGGTGTTCTCTGGCAAATGCCAAACGTCCTGCACGGTGTTGGGCTGTAAGCACAACCCCCACCTGTGGACGTCGGGCCCTCATACCACCCTCATGGAGTCTGTTTCTGACCGTTTGAGCAGACACATGCACATTTGTGGCCTGCTGGAGGTCATTTTGCAGGGCTCTGGCAGTGCTCCTCCTTGCACAAAGGCGGAGGTAGCGGTCCTGCTGCTGGGTTGTTGCCCTCCTACGGCCTCCTCCACGTCTCCTGATGTACTGGCCTGTCTCCTGGTAGCGCCTCCATGCTCTGGACACTACGCTGACAGACACAGCAAACCTTCTTGCCACAGCTCGCATTGATGTGCCATCCTGGATGAGCTGCACTACCCGAGCCACTTGTGTGGGTTGTAGACTCCGTCTCATGCTACCACTAGAGTGAAAGCATCGCCAGCATTCAAAAGTGACCAAAACATCAGTCAGGAAGCATAGGAACTGAGAAGTGGTCTGTGGTCACCACCTGCAGAACCACTCCTTTATTGGGAGTGTCTTGCTAATTACCTATAATTTCCACCTTTTGTCTATTCCATTTGCACAACAGCATGTGAAATGTATTGTCAATCAGTGTTGCTTCCTAAGTGGACAGTTTTATTTCACAGAAGTGTGATTGACTTGGAGTTACATTGTGTTATTTAAGTGTTCCCTTTATTTTTTTGAGCAGTGTATATACACCTGTTCTGAAAGGCCAAGCAAGCGGTAGCATGAAGACCAAGGAGCTCTCCAAACAGGCCAGGGACAAAGTTGTGGAGAAATACAGATCAGGGTTGGGTTATAAAAAATTATCCAAAACTTTGAACATCCCACAGAGCACTATTAAATCCATTATTAAAAAAATTTAAGAATTTGGCCCCACAAAAAACCTGCCTAGAGAGGGCCGCCCACCAAAACTCACAGACCAGGCAAGGAGGGCATTAACCAGAGGCAACAAAGAGACCAAAGATAACCCTGAAGGAGCTGCAAAGATCCACAGCGGAGATTGGAGTATCTGTCCATAGGACCACTTTAAGCCGTACACTCCACAGAGCTGAGCTTTACGGAAGAGTGACCAGAAAAAAAGCCAATGCTTAAAGACAAAAATAAGCCAACACGTTTGGTTTTCGCCAAAAGGAATGTGGGAGACTCCCCAAACATATGGAAGAAGGTACTCTGGTCAGATGAGACTAAAATTGAGCTTTTTGGCCAGCAAGGAAAACGCTATGTCTGGCGCAAACCCAACACCTCTCATGACCCTGAGAACAACACCCCCTCAGTGAAGCATGGTGGTGGCAGCATCATGCTGTGGGGATGTTTTTATTAGGCAGGGACTGTAAAACTGGTCAGAATTGAAGGAATGATGGATGGCGTTAAATACAGGGAAATTCTTCAGGGAAACCTGTTTCAGTCTTTCAGAGATATGAGACTGGGACGGAGGGTTACCTTCCAGCAGGACAATGACCATAAGCATACTGCTAAAGCAACACTCTAGTGGTTTAAGGTGAAACATTTAAATGTCTTGGAATGGCCTAGTCAAAGCCCAGCCCTCAATCCAATTGAGAACCTGTGGTATGACTTAAAGATTGCTGGGAACCAGTGGAACCCAAAAATCCCAGTGGCTAGATGTGCCAAGCTTATAGAGACATACCCCAAGAGACTTGCAGCTGTAAATGCTTCAAAAAGGTGGCTCTACAAAGTATTGACTTTAGGGGGGTGAATACTTATGCACGCTCAAGTTCTGTTTTTTTGTCTTCTTTTTTGTTTTGTTTCACAATAAAAAAGTATTTTACATCTTCAAAGTGGTAGGCATGTTGTGTAAATCAAATTATACAAACCCCCCCAATAAAATAAAAAAATCCAGGTTGTAAGGCAACAAAGTAGGAAAAATGCCAAGGGGGGGTGAATACTTTTGCAAGCCACTGTACCTCAAATCTCTAAACCCTCAGAGATAGTAATCACACCAGTGGGGAAATGGGCATTCTTCTTTACCAAACCACATGACCTTTGTTTTGGAGATGTTCAGAACAAGGTTAAGGGCAGAGAAAGTTTGTTGGACACTAAGAAAGCTTTGTTGTAGAGCGTTTAACACTAATTCCGGGGAGGGGCCAGCTGAGTTAAGACTATCATCTGCATATAAATGGATCAGAGAGCTCCCTACTGCCTGAGCTATGTTGTTGATGTAAATTGAGAAGAGTTTGGAGACAGCAGATGTTCTGACTTTATACACTGCACTCCTTGAGAGAGGTAGTTAGCAAACCAGGCCAAATACCCCCTCAGAGACACCAATACCCTTTGCCGGCCCACAAGATTGGAATGGTCTACTGTATCAAAAGCATTGGCCAAGTCAATAAAAATAGCAGCACAACATTGCTTTGAATCAAGGGCAATGGTGACATCGACATCATTGAGGACCTTTAAGGTTGCAGTGACACATCCATAACCTGAGCGGAAACTAGATTGCATACTGTACCAGAGAGAATACTACAGACATCAAGAAAGCCAGTCAGTTGATTTTTAACAAGTTTTTCCAACACTTTTGATAAGCAGGGTAAAATAGAAATAGGCCTATAACAGTTAGGATCAACTTGATCTCCCTCTTTAAATAAAGGACGCACCGTGGCTGCCTTCCAAGCAATGGGAACCCTTCCCAAAGAGGAGAGACAGTTGAGGTTGAGATGTGTCCGATGTGTCTGTTACTTGAACAATCTGAGGTGCAGTTAACTCTCATGAACTTATCCTCTGCAGCAGAGGTAACTGGGTTTTCCTTTCCTCTGGCGGTCCACATGAGAGCAAGTTTCATCACAGCGCTTGATGGTTTTTGAGACTGCTCTTGAAGAAACTTTCAAATGTCTTAAAGTAATGATGGACTGTCGTTTCTCTTTACCTATTTGAGCTGTTCTTGCCATAATATGGACTTGGTATTTTACCAAATAGGGCTATCTTCTGTATACCACCCCTTACCTTGTCATAACATCTGATTGGCTCAAACGCATTAAGGAAAGAAATTCCACAAATTTACTTTTAACAAGGCACACCTGGTAATTAAAATGCATTTCAGGTGACTACTTCAAGAAGCTGTTTGAAAGTATGCGGCATGTAGCCTAGTGGTTAGAGCATTGGACTAGTAGCCGAAAGGTTGCAAGATCAAATTCCCGAGCTGACAAGTAAAAATTCTGTTGTTCTGCCCCTGAACAAGGCAGTTAACCCACTGTTCATAGGCTGTCATTGAAAATAAGAATTTGTTCTTAACTGACCTGCCTAGTTAAATAAAGGTTAAAAAACTTCCAGAAGTGTTTAAAGCTGTCATCAAGGCAAAGGATGGCTACTTTGAAAAATATATGTATGATTTGTTTAACACTTTTTTGGTTACTACATGATTCCATATGTTCTTTCATAGTTTTGATGTCTTCACTATTATTCTACAATGTAGAAAATAGTAAAAATAAAGAAAAACTCTTGAATGAGTAGGTGTGTCCAAACTTTTGACTGGTACTGTACCTTATAACACAAGCGTTACTGCCGTCAAAACTGATCTATACATACACTATTACATACATTATAGTATACATTTCAACTATCCCCCACTTTATTTCCAAGGACCCCTCTACATCAAGTAATGCGAGTCAAATGTATTTATACCCAGGTGCAGAGTATACTTCCAGTCTTGAAGAAGGTGGTTGTGTTGCCTTAATAATCTACGAGGCAGGCTATGTTTACACAATTACACTACATTCAAAGTATCTTTGTAGAGCTTCACTTAACCCACACCTGGACTCCTGGTGAGCTGAATTAATATAACTCCCGCTTCACAACATTTTGTACTCAGCTAATATAATATTTATGCTTTACTATGGCCAGTAAATACTTATGCTTCGACATAATGGAAATGCTTATCGAAGCATGCAGTATTACTTTGTTACTCTGTGTGATGTTGTTAGTCGAGAAAGCTCATGATACATTTGAACCCGAGGGCAGTGATATGCAATGTGTAGCTTATGTTGGTGTGTTATTTGCTGTATAAGTTTGTCACACATCCGGGTTCTGGAATTAGTTATTTGAGTTAGCTTTAAAAAGAGTTCAACTGAAGGAGCTTAAAAAGAGGAGCCATAACTTTGAGACATACTTCTTTACTCTTTGGGGAGCAGGTGTGCTCTTTTTAGGTGTAAGTAAACACCATAAGGGCTTCTATGTTCAACTTTAACCTCCCATCTATCTTGCAAGACCTATTTGGAAGTGTTATCAGATGAAGTTAACATCCCTTCCCAAGATTTTTTTATTACTGTAGGCTGCCTAATTTATCTCCCTTATTTGTTATTTTTTTCACTTCTGCATCTCTCTTCTGTTAAACATCAGCGTGATCCTGTTTGATAGGCATGTTTACCCGAGCTCTGGATGGAATTCATTTCCTATAGTTAAGAGTTTACTTGATCAGGTGACAAAAAAAGGATTTATGTGAAGTCAGATTAAAGGGAGCTGAGTTGAAACCAGCGAAGCAGATTATCAAGCGCTGCCAGGCAAAGCAGGCTGCGTTTGGAGCCGGGGCCCCTTCTGATCGCAATCGTTAGCACTTTATTCGTCAAATGCCTGCTAATACCTTACACAAGCTTGGCTTAATCCAGACTCCTAAACAGGACCATGACTCTGGAGATGCCTTATTGACAGCTTGCTGATAAAAGAGAAAAATAGTATATTGGGGGTGAGGGGTACCTGGGTTTGAATAGCCTTTGGTACAATGCACAATGCTCTGCCTACTAGTCATTATTAATACATTGAACACAGGTCAGCTCTGTTACCATTCTAAGCCCTATCAATACTCAGAGTCCAGCAGTAATTTGATATGTAAATCTCACAGGTTTTTACCACGCTGTAGCGACGGTAAGACTTACTGTATTACTGGTCCTGCTAACAATCCCTTTAGGTGAAACACTGATAGAAGATTTATTTTGCTTCAATATCTCGGTTGTCCTTTGTGAGGGTGGGGTACAAAGAGAGGCTGTCAGCTCCTGTCTAGTATGTGAGTTGTTCTCCATTCTCCAGAACTCAGAGATATTTTCAAACTACTGTGTGTACAAATGTGCTGGTAAACATTACACTAGCTGTCACACGGTAGTCTTTCATCAACCTGTTCATTTTGCTAATGCTAATATCGTAGGGGGAGAAGACAAACTTTGATGCTGAAATTCACTTAACAAATTTCCGTCATTGTAAGGTGATTGACTACACTTTGCGCAGCGTACACCGTCTTAAAAAGCATACTCCTAAAGATATGCCTGACTAGGAATTCTCCACACTGTCTGTGTTCATTGTATTTACTGTCAAATTGCATTGTAGACATACAGCATCAACATGGTTCCTTAGAGGACCTATGTTGAATCATATAGTGTGCATTGCAAGGTGTATTGTAAAGGTTATGGCATGCTTCAGTTTGGCTGAACTGAATGAGTGTGCTCGCATACTCCCTTAAAAGACCTTTGCAAAAAAAACGACGATAGCATTGTTTGTCAATTTTGAGATGCCATAGCCAGTATACACTTCCTCAAAAGAGTCAGAATTAACGTAATATAACGTAACGTTCGTCCTGGAAAGAAGGTGACCAAAATGCAGCGGGGTTAGTGTTCATTATAATTTAATAAATAACCTGAACACTGAAACAACAAAAACAACAAAGAGAGAGAACAAAACAGTTCTGTCTGGTGCAACAACGCAAAACAGAAAACAACTACCCACAAAACCCATGTGGGCAAGTGCTACCTAAGTATGGTTCTCAATCAGAGACAACGAAAGACAGCTGCCTCTGATTGAGAACCACACCCGGCCAACCAACAAAGAAATACAAAACATAGAACATAGAAGGCCCACCCCAACTCACGCCCTGACCAAACCAAAATAGAGACACAAAAAAGGATCTCTAAGGTCAGGGCGTGACAAATAACTCCAGATTAAATTTTTGTTTTTGCAGAGGCTGTCTTAATCATGCAATTTGCATCTGACTAGGATGTTTGGCACAGTAGTGAAAAATGTAATTGTTGACTATTTCATTTTTGACCAATCGCCGACAAGGGGACATAGACTTTGGCTAGCGATTTTGTCTTGTCTCGAGAAAAAATGCTGTGTGCCCGAACAGCTGAAAAAAAAAAAACACTTGCTGATGTTCAAAACAAACGAAAACATCACAAAATGTCATAACCTATGCACGAACTGTTCAAAATGTTTCGGCAGAGAAGCATGCAGAAGCCTTAAGGTGAATCCCTTGAGTAGAATCCCTTCAAGTATTTTCTTTGTAAATTTGCATGTTGCTGGAAACAATCGTGTCAATGAATAATACCATCTTCTGTAGAGTTTCTGTTAAAACATGATTTAACAAATCAAGGAATTACTAATCATAAGAGGTGAACTGTTTTTCTCATCTGTTACAACAGCGGTTGCCTTATCTCCTAATGTATAATGTATGTGGAAAATGGTCACAAGCTCAACACAAAGGGGAAACCTGAGCATAAACATAACAGATGGGGAAAGTCGACAGGAAGTCGATATGGCTTTGGAACGCTTGTGAGGCATGATTTGCATATGTTTTAATGCCATAAATTACTGGGCCATCTGGAGATGAAATTATACATTTCTCATATCACCTAGTATATTAAGGTTTAAGAATGTACAACGGAATAAACAACTGATCTCTGTAACACTGTTAATTTCCATTTCATAGATCACACAATTCTAATAGGACATCATGTTCCTCAATTTAGTTTGTCATACTGTAAGTATATTAAGACATCAAATCAAATCAAATTTGATTGGTCACATGTTTAGCAGATGTTATTGCGGGTGTAGCGAAATGCTTGTGATGCATCTGGGGTAGAACTCTGACCATTGCGATTCCTATAGTATTTGGCCAGTATATTACTCTATAGGTTGATGTATTATGATGAAAATGCGGGCTTTCAAATCAGAGGCCTAACACAGTACACTTCAAAATGTGGAAAAAGTATACACCACATACCTGTCAATCTTTAAGTGCACATGACAGCCATATTTTACACCTACAATACAGGTGACACAAAAATGTATTGCGCAATGATTGAATTCCAGCCACACACAGAGAGATCCTCACACCAACAGTACAGTATGCATTGCATCACAATTTAGTGGTAACTACAGTACACATGCAGATGTATGTGATGCCCAATTAAAATAGAAAAAAGGAACATGAAAGCTTAAACTGTTCTCTCACTAATTTTACTCCCTTCCCAAAATACATAACTCAACCATGCTACCGTTTAAATGCCTGGCTCTCTCGCTAAGGAAAACCAACACAGGGCCTCAGTGACTTTGATTTGTCTGATGAGGTGTGCCTGGTTTTGCTTTTGATGATCAAGTGCAGTCCTTCTCTTACAATGACGGCTACCAACTTTTAGTCACACATTTTACCGTTAAGTGCACCATGTTTGTGGAACTTACCAAAAAAAATGGCAGTAAATTGCTTTTGCCGGAGGACCAACGAGTAACAACCTAGCCTACTGAACATCACAGATAGAAATGTCATCACCAAATCAGCTGAAATGATTCCTGACTATACATGCCAGATTGTTTTACAATCTGAGTTGCCTATCTGATAACTTCACATGAAGTTGCTCGTATACCTATGTTGTAACGACGTTATTACTAAAGTGCTGGAAAGCAACATTTATTTTTTGTAAAAAAAAATATCTACTCAAAATTGAATGAGGTAACATTGACTTGAAATAATTAATTACCCAACTAATACAGTGTAAAGTGTTTTTCTCATCTTGTTTGTATTACCTAAGCCTCTGTTTCAGCGTCTCTAAGTAGTGTTTCAGTATATGTGAGTTATCTTTCAAAAACAGACCACCTTTCTTTGCCAAAACAGAACGCTGGCAAATCTAATAAGGACATCAAGGAAGCATGCGGTTTTTATAATTTGAAAAAGGCACTCAGGTGAGAAAATCGTGTTTGATGTCAATCCTAATGCTCAGGAAAATCGGTGCATTTTCGTCTTTGCGTCTGAAACCGTGACAGAAGCAGCAGAGTAGTAGGGCCATCTTGTTTACTCTGGTTGTATACTGAAGCAGCAGCCTATTTGTAGATGTCTGTGTCTAAAATAAAAAGAACATCAAAGTACATGCATGTCCACCCACACAGCCAGTATGGTGAAGAAGGCGCAACAGCGATTTGGGTGACAAGCAATTTGGCTTGTCACCCAAAACCCTGACAAACTTTTACAGATGCACAATCGAGAGCATCCTGTCGGGCTGTATCACAGCCTGGTACGGCAACTGCACGCCCTCAAACGCAAGGCTCTACAGAGAGTGGTGCGGTCTGCACAACGCATCACCGTGGGGCAAACTATCTGCCCTTCATGACAACTACAGCACCCGATGTCACAGGAAGATCATCAAGTACAACAACCACCCGAGCCACTGCCTGTTCACACCGCTATCATCCAGAAGGCGAGGTCAGTACAAGTGCATCAAAGCTGGGACCGATAGATAGAAGCTGTTTCTCAATCTCAAGGCCATCAGACTGCTAATAGCAATCACTACATTGAGACCTAATCACTGGACACTTCAGTAAATGGATCACTAGTCACTCTAAATAATGCCACTGTAATAATGTTTACACATCTTACATTACTCATATCACATGTATATACTGTATTTTAGACGATCTACTGCACCTTGCCTATGCCGCTTGGCCACCACTCATCCATATACTATATGTACATATTCTCATTCACCCCTTCAGATGTGTGTATTAGGTAGTTGTTGGGAATTGTTAGATTACTTGTTAGATATTACTGCACTGTCGGAAATAGAAGCACAAGCACTTCGCTACACTCGCATTAACATCTGCTAACCATCTGCTAACATTTGATATGATTTGATGTTACATGGCTGTCTGCGTGACAGAAAGATATACATATGTATTCTGTATGTTTTTGCTTCATGAGTCATCATGGATTAAGCACCATCACAGTAGGCTACTGCAGTATAACTACCTGATGTACAGTCCTGTATTTGCCTTTGAGCTATCACAGTAGTTCAGAAAGGAAACACCACCATCTAACCATTCATTAGCAAAGACTACAATGGATAGTCTTGGCGTTTGACTCTGCTCCTTCAGGGTAGCTCACTGTCAGAGCGAAGCATCACATAAAGAGGATACAATAACTACAGGTGGTGAGCACTATATGCTATACTAGATCCCCTGAGAGAACAAACACAGAACCCAGACAGGTGGAGGCTGAGGTGGTGGTGGGATATCAGAAAACAGCAAGCACAGCGTGTAACAGCTAGTTACAGCAACGGCAATAGCAGCAAGAGACACCAGCGCATGGTTCGCGAGACATCCGGCTTCGAGGAAGCATGTGTAGAACTGATCAACTTAAATATACAGAATGTAAATAGAGTGAATCCAATTGGTGCAATATCTGCTGATGTGATCAGCTGATGTCACCACACTCGGGTTTCCCTTCTCGCTTTATTTATTTTCAGATGACCTAAATCTATTAAACATAGGAGCTACTCATGTTGTAAATTGCTCATTTGGACTGTTCAGTTTAGTGATAGGGTTCTGCGGGTCAGATTCTGAGCTTCCTGAATACTAAAGATCATCCGCTTACTTGATTTTGTTCCTCTTGTCTCAATTTGAGACCTGCTGACATTCAATTTGAATTTCAAGACTGTCTCCAGCTTCTTTCTCTTTTTCTCTCTTTCTCTTTTTCTCTCTTTCTCTTTTACACACAGCTGCTTTTAGTATATTGTTGTAAGCAAATAAGTCAGCCCCTTGGTTATTGTAATTATAAAGTGCAATAAATGTATGTCCCATTGCTTTTCAATTCCCAGTGAATTTCTTTGGACGACCCGCCTGCTGATGTTGCACTTCTTGAGACAACAAACGAGAGAATTTCATGTCTCAGCAAATATGAGAAATCTCTATCAGAGAGTAATGAGGTGACTGGAATGGGAGACAAGGCCCCAGCAGGATGACTTTCAGGGGATCTGATTTTTACTAGGATTGATTGATTATCATGCTTGTGACTACCTGGTGACGTTACTTTTTAGTTGCTCAGCAGACTCTCCTACCCTGATGGATACTGTAATATGGATGTTATTACAGAGGTGATGTCATCTGCTGTTTTCACGACGTCTCTGTTGCCAATATCTACAGTACAGTACAAACATTGGTAGAGACAGTATAACATTATGCAGCTGGCTGAGCCATTGTAAAAATCTATAACGGGTGCTGCGATGGTCAACAGGTCTGACTGTCTATGTGACTGTGCACTATGAACAGTGGCAGGGACAGTAGCATGACAAGATATGCCATTGTCAGTGCCATAGTAACAAATACAATTTATCAAGGGTGTGGTGTTCAATAGCCCTGACTGTAGTAGGCTGCTTAGAGTCATTGGTCAGCATCTCTCGAGTAAAAGAGAAAAAAGTGAAAGACGTAAACAGTCTTCTTAAAAACACGCCATACGACTCGCAGGAGATTGACAATCACTTTCTTTCAGCTTTTAATACTGCTGTTCCCATTTCGGTTGGCGAACAGAAAGGGAATAGTTATTTCAAACTAAACGAAAACAAAATGCATCTCTAGCACTTTTCACACTGATATTTCACTCACTGCAGCTGTCATTGGTACAAGAGATCCTAGAATTACATTTGACCAATGACAGTTTGGTTAAAGGAAGATATTATTTCAGGAGGTAAATACACTAAATTCTAAATAGGATAGTGAATTCCTGCATTCAGTAAGGCCAGATTATACCACGTTAGATCTGTTTTGCTGTAGGGATACATGTCATATTAAGTTAGATGGTGATGGAAATGTATCGCTTGAGGATTCGAGACCTCGCAAACATTTAATGTGGCGGCCCTATCTGAGGCTGAGGCTGAAGCAGTGGGATAAGACTCGGAGGAGAATGTTGCTCTCCTAACACACCCTTGAGGCGAGCTGGCTGTTCGCTGCCTCTCTGCAGCAGAATCAAGCCTCCACTTTGATTTGTGCAAGATAAGCCCAGGTCCTCATGAGGCTTACCCTCTCACTGTTTCCTGCACACAGGGAGTGCAATGTGGGGATCATTTAGAGATCAGACCTGATATAGTGGAAGTTGGTACAACAACTATGTTTTCACGTGAAAGCCTTTGGGAAAGAGGAGATACATCATTTTGGATGGGTTCAAGAATTAAAAGGTTCCCATGACAACCAACGATCTTTGTAGAAAAGTTGAGGGGCTCGGTTCCAAATGGCTGATTAGTGAAAAGGTACTTGCAAGGGAGGAAGTGCTTGACTCATTCAAAGCAGAAGGCAGCTGTGCGTGATTGGAGCCAATCAATTTCTCTGATTGCAGTCATTTCATAAGAGCTCTGTTTGTTTCAACAATGTCAGAGAGAAATTCTCAAATTTACAACAAAAATAATACATTCTTGAAATCCTAAGTTTGGTTCCTCATGACATCACTACCTAAGGTATTGGGCTTTTGGTTCCTGATTAACTGGGACTTGATCTGTACCTCTCTTTGAAAGAACATGAGCCCAGATAGATGGAATAGGTAGGATCTGCCCTTACGCACTGGTACAGGATTAGATATTTTATCATCCCCTAATGGTTATAGCTCCCAGAAAATGATGTGTATCCCGAAAAAACCCTGCTCTTAGAGGAACTCAGTTACTTTACTATTAGGGAAACCTAAAATCGCTGGTTACAAACATACTGGGATGCTATTTGTTTATTAACACACATTTAGTTGTGTGAAGGCACCCCCTATCCATCACTGTCATCTTCTCGGGGTCAGGCAGAGGACACAATCAGGCTAATAACAAAATTAGCCTTGATAAAATCACTTCAGCCTTGGTGGTTAATAATACCGCAAAGTTCAGAACCCCCCGAAGCCAACAATACACGATTATAGGATGTACTTAGTGCAGTCTAAGTTAAATTAACTTTGAAATTACAGGCTCATAATGCTTATGAGTTCCCTCCCCTGGGCCCCTATTATAAGTTAAATACTATAGTTTCTCCAATATATTGCCAAATTCCACCTTGCAAAGGAAACGATGCCTTCTCCTTCAATCTCATCGTATATCTCTTGTTTACCGACCTTTTCATTTTATTGTGTCTGAATTGATTTCCTGTTTTTCTTTGCTGAGCAAACATTATCAGGGATATTCTATCTTTATGGTCTTTACATATGAACCTGAAGTGTTTACCGAAGCATGGTATAGGCTCAGTGTCTTGGTCAAGTGTAGAGAAGAAGCAATAACATACCCACCTGGGATTTGATCATGTCAATAGTGGTCATCAGCCTCTCTAACTTCGGACCAAAATGCCTACCTTCCAGCAGGAGCTCATGCTCTGTGTCAGGTGTCAAGTGGAATTATCAGGGCCTTGGAGAGAGGCCTCCATTGTTTGTGAAAGCCCCAGTCACGGTCACACCGCATCTCTAGCCAGGGGAAATGGGACAGGAAAGCTTCTAAAGTGATCTAATTCTACATGTTAGTCTAGGTAACTCAGAGGGGAATGTGGCAATCCATAAGGCAATAGATTCACCACAATATTACAGAGTGTATATATAGGGTCTCTAGGCCAAAACCTACCTGTGTGTCTGTTGAACACGATTATGTTTATTTTACCTTTATTTAACTAGGCAAGTCATTAAGAACAAATTCTTATTTACAACGATGTCAATTATTTAAAATTGTTCTAGGGGCAGAACAACAGATTTTTACCTTGTCAGCTCGGGGATTCGATCCAGCAAAGTTTTGGTTACTGGCCCAGCCCTCTAACCACTAGGCTACCTGCCGCCCCATTATGTAAAGAAACCGTCTTCACACGGAGCATCAGTATCGCGCCATACACCGGATTCACCAGATGTAAGGATGTGTGATGATAATATGTGGAATTCCTCAATTAAGAGATATATATCTAGATCGGCGCCGGCAGAGATGGCCACCTCGCTTTGCATTCTTAGGAAACTATGCAGTATTTTGTTTTTTTATGTATTATTTCTTACACTGTTACCCCAGGAAATTGTACGTCTTATTACATACAGCCGGGAAGAACTATTGGATATAAGAGCAACGTCAACTTACCAACATTACGACCAGGAATACGACTTTCCCGAAGCAGATCCTCTGTTTGGTCCACCATCCAGGACAATGGATCGGATCCCAGCAGGCGACCAAAAACAACGGCGCCACAGAAGGGGCAGACGGAGCGGTCTTCTGGTCAGGCTCCGTAGACGGGTACATCGCCCACCGCTCCCGAGTATACTACTAGCCAATGTCCAGTCTCTTGACAACAAGGTAGACGAAATCTGAGCAAGGGTTGCCTTCCAGAGAGACATCAGAGATTGTAACATTCCCTGTTTCAGGGAAACATGGCTCACTCGGGATACGTTATCAGAGTCGGTACAGCCATCTGGTTTCTTCACGCATCGTGCCGACAGAAAAAATATCTCTCTGGTAAGAAGAAGGGCAGGGGTGTATGCCTTATGATTAACGAGTCGTGGTGTGATCATAACAACATACAGGAACTCAAGTCCTTTTGTTCACCTGACTTAGAATTCCTAACAAACAAATGCCAACCGCATTATCTACCAAGAGAATTCTCTTCGATTATAATCACAGTGGTGTACATCCCCCCCAAGCAGACACCTCGACAGCCCTGAAAGAACTTCATTGGACTCTATGTAAACTGGAAACCACATATTCTGAGGCTGTATTTATTGTAGCTGGGGATTTTAACAAGGCTAATCTGAAAACAAGGCTCCCTAAATTTTATCAGCATATCGAATGCGTGACCCGGGCTGGAAAAACTCTGGATCATTGTTACTCTAACTTCTGCGACGCATACAAAGCCCTCCCTCGCCCTCCTTTCGGCAAATCTGACCACGACTCCATTTTGTTGCTCCCAGCCTATAGACAGAAACTAAAACAGGAAACGCCCGTGCTCAGATCTGTTCAACACTGGTCCGACCAATCTGATTCCACGCTTCAAGATTGCATCGATCACGTGGACTGGGATATGTTCCCGGATAGCGTCGAATAACAACATTGATGTATACGCTGATTCGGTGAGTGAGTTTATTAGCAAGTGCATCGGTGATAATGTACCCACGGCAACAATTAAAACCTTCCCCAACCAGAAACCGTGGATTGATGGCAGCATTCGCGCAAAACAAAGCGCGAACCACTGCTTTTAATCAGGGCAAGGCGACCGGAAACATGACTGAATACTAACAGTGTAGCTATTACCTCCGCAAGCTAAGTGTCAGTATAGAGACAAAGTAGAGTCGCAATTCAACGGCTCAGACACAAGAGTTATGTGGCAGGATCTACAATCAATAAAGGACTACAAAAAGAAAAACAGCCCCGTCGCGGACCCCGATGTCTTGCTCCCAGACAAACTAAACAACTTCTTTGCTCGCTGGGGTTGTACCTGGTAGGTTCAATGATAATTTGTGTGAGATTGAGGGCATCAAGCTTAGATTGTAGGATGGCCGGGGTGTTAAGCATGTCCCAGTTTAGGTCACCTAGCAGCACGAGCTCAGAAGATAGATGGGGCGGCCATCAATTCACATATGGTGTCCAGGGCACAGCTGGGGGCAGAGGGTGGTCTATAGCAAGCGGCAACGGTGAGAAACTTGAATAGTTTTGGTACAGACCTGAACAGTAAGACAGAACTCTGCAGGCTATCTCTGCAGTAGATTGCAACACCGCCCCCTTTGGCAGTTCAATCTTGGCGAAAAATGTTATAGTTAGGGATGGAAATGTCAGGGTTTTTGGTGATTTTCCTAAGCCAGGATTCAGACACGGCTAAGACATGCGGGTTGGCAGAATGTGCTAAAGCAGTGAATAAAGCAAACTTAGGGAGTAGGCTTCTAATGTTAACATGCATGAAACCAAGGATTTTACGGTTACAGAAGTCAACAAATGAGAGCACCTGGGGGGTAGGAGTGGAGCTAGGCACTGCAGGTCCTGGATTAACCTCTACATCACCAGAGGAACAGAGGAGAAGTAGGATAAGAGTACAACTAAAGGCTATAAGAACTGGCCGTCTAGCACGTTCCCGAACAGAGAGTAAAGCGAGCAGGTTTCTGGGCACGATAGCATAGATTCAAGGCATAATGTACAGACAAAGGTATGGTAGGAAGAAAGTACATTGGAGGTAAACCTAGGCATTGAGTAATGAAGAGAGATAGTCTCTGGAGACGTTTAAACCAGGTGATGTCATCACATATGTGGGAGGTGGAACAACATGGTTGGTTAAGGCATATTGAGCAGGGCTATAGGCTCTACAGTGAAATAAGACAGTAATCACTAACCAGGACAATAATGGACAAGGCATCTGCTAACCATGTGTATGTGACCAATACAATTTTATTTATATATATACACTGCTCAAAAAAATAAAGGGAACACTTAAACAACACAATGTAACTCCAAGTCAATCACACTTCTGTGAAATCAAACTGTCCACTTAGGAAGCAACACCGATTGACAATAAATTTCACATGCTGTTGTGCAAATGGAATAGACAACAGGTGGAAAGTATAGGCAATTAGCAAGACACCCCCAATAAAGGAGTGGTTCTGCAGGTGGTGACCACAGACCACTTCACAGTTCCTATGCTTCCTGGCTGATGTTTTGGTCACTTTTGAATGCTGGCGGTGCTTTCACTCTAGTGGTAGCATGAGACGGAGTCTACAACCCACACAAGTGGCTCAGGTAGTGCAGCTCATCCAGGATGGCACATCAATGCGAGCTGTGGCAAGAAGGTTTGCTGTGTCTGTCAGCGTAGTGTCCAGAGCATGGAGGCACTACCAGGAGACAGGCCAGTACATCAGGAGACGTGGAGGAGGCCGTAGGAGGGCAACAACCCAGCAGCAGGACCGCTACCTCCGCCTTTGTGCAAGGAGGAGTAGGAGGAGCACTGCCAGAGCCCTGCAAAATGACCTCCAGCAGGCCACAAATGTGCATGTGTATGCTCAAACGGTCAGAAACAGACTCCATGAGGGTGGTATGAGGGCCCGACGTCCACAGGTGGGGGTTGTGCTTACAGCCCAACACCGTGCAGGACGTTTGGCATTTGCCAGTGAACACCAAGATTGGCAAATTCGCCACTGGCGCCCTGTACTCTTCACAGATGAAAGCAGGTTCACACTGAGCACATGTGACAGACGTGACAGAGTCTGGAGACGCCGTGGAGAACGTTCTGCTGCCTGCAACATCCTCCAGCATGACCGGTTTGGCGGTGGGTCAGTCATGGTGTGGGGTGGCATTTCTTTGCGGGGCCGCACAGCCCTCCATGTGCTCGCCAGAGGTAGCCTGACTGCCATTAGGTACCGAGATGAGATCCTCAGACCCCTTGTGAGACCATATGCTGGTGCGGTTGGCCCTGGGTTCCTCCTAATGCAAGACAATGCTAGACCTCATGTGGCTGCAGTGTGACAGCAGTTCCTGCAAGAGGAAGGCATTGATGCTATGGACTGGCCCGCCCGTTCCCCAGACCTGAATCCAATTGAGCACATCTGGGACATGTCATGTCTCGCTCCATCCACCAACGCCACGTTGCACCGCAGACTGTCTAGGAGTTGGCGGATGCTTTAGTCCAGGTCTGGGAGGAGATCCCTCAGGAGACCATCCGCCACCTCATCAGGAGCATGCCCAGGCGTTGTAGGGAGGTCATACAGGCACGTGGAGGCCACACACACTACTGAGCCTCATTTTGACTTGTTTTAAGGACATTACATCAAAGTTGGATCAGCCTGTAGTGTGGTTTTCCACTTTAATTTTGAGTGTGACTCCAAATCCAGACCTCCATGGGTTGATACATTTGATTTCCATTGATAATTTTTGTGTGATTTTGTTGTCAGCACATTCAACTATGTAAAGAAAAAAGTATTTAATAAGAATATTTCATTCAGATCTAGGATGTGTTAATTTAGTGTTCCCTTTATTTTTTTGAGCAGTGTATATATATATCAATATTACGAGACAAGGTGAAAAGGCCATTTTATAATCCTTTGTGTAAGAGAGAGAAAGAAATCAAATCAAATGTTATTGGTTTTGTACACAGTTTAGCATGTGTTATGGGAGGTGTAGCGAAATGCTTATGTTCCTAGTTCCTATCAATAAATGCAGTAAATATCAAACAAGCACACAATCATCAAAAATGTACTACAGCAGCAGATATATAAATATTATGTAAACATTATTCAAGTTACCAGTGTTAATTTCAATGACTATGTGCATAGGTTATCAGTCCATAAGGTGCAGGGTACATGGTGGTAGCTGGCTGTTGACAGTGACTAAGGGGCAGAGTAGGGTACTAGGTAGAGGGCAGGGTACCGGCCGGAGGCTGTCTGGTGGTGGCTATTTAACACTAAAACCGCTAAAGCAGTCATTTTCTTATGTCATTTTCTCAATAAGTATATAACACTGTCGGTGTTAGAATCTTAATATCACAAACAGAACTGGAGTTATAATCAGTTTTAGGAGGGCATGTAATTTACACCCTTCTCCTGACATTGAAGGTGCAGTGCTCAGTTGATAATCAACCAGAACATTGCCTTGAAACTGAACCTAAACTATACCGAAAATAATTTCACACATATTACAACAGATGAAATAAATGAAGTAAAGTATGATGGCGAGAAAGGGGGATAATGGGTGAGTTGATGAACGAGGGGACGCAAACAACGCATAATTATGTAATCACCAATTGTGAATGAAGAACAGGGTGGGCCATCCTATTGCATTGATCTATTCTAATTATAATCTCAAAATGGTATGTACCCTATATCAGTCTACCGAATCATAGCAGTCTTATCATTCTACTCTGGACTTACTTGGAGTACACAGTGAGAGCGTGCGTAATTTACAATGGCAAGAAGAACAAGACGGATGGATGCACATGCTGCATTAGCATTGCTACAACATCTGAATGAAAATGACTCAGATGGTGGGGAAGAAATGAATTGAAAAGGAATCTCTGCACAATCAGGATCAATGCAAATTTTTTAATTTGTGACTGACCGGTTCGATCCTATGTAGCAAAATTTGAAATTCTGTTTTCATTGGATTAAAGTAGAGACTCAGAGCTAGAAAATGGTATATCATACACTGCCGTTGAGGAACAATGGGAATGTAATTCTGCTTTGTAAATTGATAAACTTGTAACCCCACTTTAGAGAAAATGTCCCTTGAATGTTTTGGAACACCTACTGGAGAGCTCTTCTTTGTTTACACCCATTCAGCATTGTTCATTGCCTCTTAAGCCTTAGCCCCACCCATCTCTTTAAGGATTCACGTGAGGCCATGTGCTAAACAGTGTGTATGGTAGTGTCGTAAACAACCAAAGATTAAGACTAAAAGTGTTGAAGGTAGTAGCAACAATACTATCTAGTCCTTGGCCTATATCCTAATCTGACTTTGGTGCAGTTCCCGTTGTTCTTTACATTACCGTCTCAGGTAAACACACACTATATGAAATAAAATAAAATATTATTTGTCACATCCACAGGATACAGAAGGTGTAAATGGTACAGTGAAATGGTCACTTGCATATTTGCATAGTAGCAATATAAAAAATATAAATTGTCAATGTAAAACTATTTTATAAATATTTTATAATTATTAGATGATTCTTACCCAGACACACTTGTCATGTGAAAGAAATGCTATAACCCCCCCCCCCCCCCCCCCCAGCCACATCCAGCTAAGTGGATGGATCACTATTGTCTAGACATGTACACATGTTCATGAAATACAATAGATGACCATAATTACCCCCAGACACATCAGGCGAAGTGGAGTCTTTTGTTTAGACATGTGGCTAGCTAGCTAGATTTCCAAGTTGCCAGTTGTTTTGAATGTGGCACCAATCCCAATCCATGCTACTAGTTAAAAATACAAACTGATTGTCATAGCTTGCCACCATGCATGAATCTGTAGGTAGCTAAAGCTAATCAATGAGATGCAATGTTAGCTAGCTAGCTAACATTAGGTTTAAGCTAGCAATGCAAATGACTTTCTGAGATACAAATAATATTACTACACAGATCATACACGTAACATTAGCTAGTGAGGCAGCCAGCGAACATTAGCTAGCTAGCTAACAGTACGCTTTAACTTGCAATGAAAACGACTTTCTGACAAAATTAGAAACATATAATATCTGACTCTTACCCCAACATGTCACGGATGCCATGGTTGCCCGTAGTTTGGAGATGTAATCCAGAGACAGGTGTTTTATACAACAGCTTTCTGTGTTCTCTTTGTCGCATATTTGCAATCAAATGCCAGAATTTCTCCATCTCCTTAGCTATCATACTCTGCTTCCACCGGGCATTCCACTGATTTCACAACTTGGTAAACTTTTTCTGTGACAACAACACTGTTGATCGTCATTTCAGAAGCAGGCTACATGGCATACCAATCCAAACTCATCTCTCTGCATGTCCAACTTATCCATTATCTCAGCCAATCATGGCTAGCACGAAGGCTAAACCAACTAGGCTCATAATTTAACAATTCAATTTGTATTTACAGATGGCATACATGTTTGTTATTAAGGCACATGAAAGTTCACATGTTCCAGAAGGAATTTCTGCCCCAAAACTAATTTTGATTAAAAAAAATTAACATTCAAATGCGTCTCCTGTGAAGTAGTGACATACGCATAGTTTCCTGAAATGAGTCACATTTATTTAGAAAATAATTTCAGAGGCCACATATACAGTAGGCAATGTGCGTAAATGCAATCAGACATTATGAGCAACACCTATGTACAACACAAATGTCAGGAGGCACATCAGTAATCAGTTATGTCAGAAAAAGTGTGACTTGATCGATACAGTATATATTTTTTCAGAACATTATTTGTTACCTGGGAATAGAAGCTGTTTATCAGTGTCTCTGTCCTAGCTTTGATACACCTGTCCTGTCTCCGCCTTTTAGATGGTAGTGGGGTGAACAGGCCATGGCTCGGGTGGCTTGATGATCTTCCTTGATGATCTTCTTGGCCCCAGTGTGACCCCGATGATGCGTTGGACTGACTGCGCCACCCTCTGGAGAGCCCTGCGGTTGCGAATGGTGCAATTGCCATACCAGGAGGTGTTACACCCCGACAGGATGCTCTCAATGGTGCATCTGTAGAATTGTGTGTGGGTCTTAGTGGCCAAGTCAAATTTCTTCAGCCTCCTGAGGTTGAAGAGGCGCTGTTGCACCTTCTTCACCGCACCGCATCAGTGTGAAGAGACCGATGTGCACACCAAGGAACTTGAAGCTTTTGACCTTTTCACTACAGCCCATTGATGTGGATAAGGTCGTGTTCTATGCCGTCTTCTGTAGTCCACGATCAGCTCCTTTGTTTTGTTGACTTTGAGGGAGAGGTTATTTACCTGGCACCACTTTGCCAAGGCACTCATCTCCTCCCTGTAGGCTGTCTCGTCATTGTTGATAATCAGGCCTACCACTGTTGTGTCTTCATCAAACGGATTGAGTTGGAGATGTGCGCGGCAACGCAGTCATGAACAGGGAGTACAGGAGAGGGCTGAGCAACACCCCTGTTGGGCCCTCGTGTTGAGGATCAGCGTTGCGGAGTTGTTGTAGCCTACCTTCACCACCTGGGGTCGGCACGTCAGGAAGTCCAGGACCCAGTTGCACAGGGAGGGGTTCAGACCCAGGGCCCTGAGCTTAGTGGTGAGCTTGGAGGGCACTATGGTTTTGAAGGCTGAGCTCGAGTTGATGAACAGCATTCTTACCTAGGTATTCCTCTTGTCCAGGTGGGATAGGCAGTGTGCAGTGCAATTGCGATTGCTCCGTCCGTGGATCTGTTGGGGCGGTATGCAAATTGTAGTGGGTCTAGGGTGTCAGGTAACATGGACGTAATGTGGTCCTTACCAAGCCTCTCAAAGCACTTCATGATTACAGAAGTGAGTGCTACGGGGCAATAGTAATTTTGTTAAGTTACTTCACTTTCTTGGGTACACGAAAAATTTTGAAAATCTTGAAGCGAATGGAGACAGAGATCCTCACCCAAGGTCATCCAACGTTAGCGAGTAATATACTCGGAAGTGTTGGGTGGTGTGCACGCTTCCTGAGTCTGACAACAACCCCACCTCCTCCCTCTTGTCCGGCAGCTATGTTTTGGAGTACCACCCGGGATGAATGGGGCTGTCTCGGGTAGTTCAAACAAAGGATCCAGGTCCGGGAAGTCAAATTTCTAGAAAAAGAGTGAACGTGTCTGTCGGCACCATCTTGTTCAAGAGAGAACTTTCGAGGGGACAAATCTTAAGGCCTAGATTCAATCAGATTAAGCGTTAACTGCCGGTAGCCGACAACCGCATAGCTGGTGTTTTGGCTGTGTCAGAGGTGTAACTGCTTTAGAGCTGTGAAATCGGTGATCGGTTGCACGTGTAGTTGTCACAAAGCCACACCACGCTATACTTGTTAGAAGTTCAGAACGAGAAAGTGTAGGCTATATAAAAATAATGACACTCAAATAGAAAATCATTAAAACAAAATAAAAAGGATTTATATCAGCCTAACCGATTACAACAAACATTCCAGTGTTCGTATTTAAAATAAAACTGCATGAGATTATTACTAATGCGACTTGGCACATCCAATGACAATGTCCGCAATAGTCATGATGCTAAGCCTAACCCTAACCCATTTTCTGATTTGACAGATCCAACACAGTCCAACACCTAAATACAAACTGCTATGCAGTTGTCAGTTATTGAGGGTTAAGGCAGAACTGATTGAATCTTGCCCTATGTAGTAGTCAATACAACATTTAACATTTGCCATAAAACGACACATTGTTACACACCGATAGAAAATCTGAAACCTTTGGACTCCCTCCTTACATGACATTGGAATTCTACCCACTATCTTTGAGCTATTTTTACACTCAAGACTTACAGGGCAAATTATGGCCTGGGCTCTTTTTTTCCAACCTTGGATGACATAGGGGGAAAGGTGATCTTTCACGGTTGCACACCTTATGGTGTTTACAGCAGAAAACTGATGATGTATGGTCCGGGTAGTCTTGCAAGGTAATTAACAAATGATGTTTGGCTAACAAAGCATGGTCTTGATGGGGATGCATCACTTTGAGAGAGCCCCACAGCTAGACCCACACAAGGATGCCACTTAATAGAGTTTGATGAATGGACTGTGGCCCCTGGACCAAGCAGGTGGACCCCCCATCCCTCTGCCAACACACACACAACGCACACAAACATCACCCCTTATGGAGAGTGTGTACGGATGCAAGGTGAAAGATGGCAAAGAGGAGACCAATTATTCTCCAGACAAATGACCTGGGATGTGGGAGGCCTGATCATTTTTCCTGCTGACGTCTGGAACTCTGCTGCTGATGACGGATACCTCCACCTCCTCCTCATAGCAGCCTCTGCCTCTTCATGCTATCCAGTGCCCACCCTAAAGGCATGTTTACCTCCCATACTGTTATGTTTACACGGTAGCTTTATCGTTTACAGTGGAAATCTTCTCATAATGGTATGCATCAGAAACAGCATTTATGCCTTGCATGTGTAATCAAAAAAAGGTGCTTAAGAAAACATACAGTAGTTTCCTCTGATTTTACTTAAATGCTGAATTTGGAGAAGGCATGAGCGACTTGCCATAGTTTGCACAGTAGCCGTGCGTGGTTAAAATCACTTGGGAAGTCAAGCCAGGGAAAAAAAGCCATATTACAACCTCTGTGTTGTGAAAATTGCGTTGTTTGCTCTATAAACCTGTTAGTTCATATGCCTTGCCACCGTAATATATAGGCCTAAGGCCGAGACAATTAGAAGACACAGTAGCAGAATAAATTCAACCACACCTTTGTTTCATCACAAAACCTGAGAGCAACATCTGTCCTGTTTAGTCCACAAAGCATATTGCATGTAACAAACAGTTACATGACCTACAGCATGGTCAATCAAGTTAACGTTTCAGACATTTTCAGACTACTTAACTATTGATTTAGAACACCAGAGAGTTAATGCAAGTCGCAAAGTCAACAGGAGCTGCCGCCACTATTCCAGCACCATTTCAACATCATCAAATCGCCTATGCTTAGTCTAATAGTTTGACAACTAACAGATCCAAAACAATTTAGTCCAATCAATGTAAGATAAATATAATGTGTATATCCATGGTACTGATCTCTGTGTGTGTGTGTGTGTGTGTGTGTGTGTGTGTGTGTGTGTGTGTGTGTGTGTGTGTGTGTGTGTGTAAGTATAAAATACATGTTGACTCACTCTACTTTGGAGAAATGCCAATGCCGTGATCCTCCTCTCTTTCATGTTGCCGACGCTGGAAAAATGACTTTGTCATACATTACATCCTTTTTTTGTGGTCGTAGGCTTCCTGGCAAAAAATACTTGCTCGCTAGGCTAAATTCCTTTCATGGGCAGAGATTAGCTAGCTAGTTAACAATAGCCTACAACATCTACAGTTGCTACATATTGAACTTCCATCCTCTCAGGCCAGAGGCACAATGTATGCATTTATGTTTTTTTTTTTTGTCAATGACGTTTGGATTTTGAGGTGATTGGTGTGAAAAATTATATTGTAAATATATATATATATACATATATATATAGCAACAATATCATACTATTTTTGACCTGACAGCATCAGATTGATGGGCTACAGAGACAGAGTGGTGTTGTTTTGCTCACTCGGATGCTTTATCCAGTGAGCTACATTTAGCCTCTAGAAAAGTGAAGGCAAATTATGAAACACAGAGTGGTGAAAAATAAAGGATTTGTCACGCCCTGACCTTAGATACTTTTAATTCTCTATTTGGTTAGGTCAGGGTGTGACTAGGGTGGGCAGTCTATGTTTTTTATTTCTCTGTTGGCCGGGTATGGTTCCCAATCAGAGGCAGCTGTCTACTGTTGTCTCTGATTGGGGATCATACTTAGGCAGCCTTTTTCCACCTGTAGCTTGTGGGATCTTGATTTTGGTACTGTGGTGTTTAACCCTACTAGACGTTACGTTTTGTATTTTTTTTTTTTTCGGTGTTTCATTTAATAAATTATAATGTACGCCTACCACGCTGCACCTTGGTCCGATCCTTCCATCGACGATCGTAACAGGATTTGAAATGTTCTTTTTTTTCTTGGTCAATTTTTTTGGGAAGTCTGGTTTCCCATGGCATCCTTTAACACACCACTGAGTTTGTAGCATTGTTACCTTTTATGGGATAGGACAGAGTGAACGCATTTCAAATATATATCACACTTGTTACGTTCCGAAAAGACAGACTCTAAATGTCACGCACAACAAAGGGAACTAACAAAGAAAAGTACAGAAAAACAAAACAGAAAGGGGTTCGAAAGGGGTTCTGAAAGGCACCCATGTGGGTGCCCGCTGAAAGTTGGCAAAGCCACTAATAAGGGGTTCTGAAGGACACCCACATGGATTCCTAATAGGTTTGCCTCCGGAAAGATAAACTAGAAGAAAACCCACAACAATTTAGGATAGGAAGTGAAAATAATTTGGAGCAAATCAAACAAGGGAAACCAAAACTCAGGCTTCTTTCAAACTTTTATATAGGTTGAGCTTGAAATCGCACCTTAGCTGGCGTGAAGTATAGCTCTCTCAAGATCAACTGGAGCACTAGCCACTCCTAAATAGCACCTGGGCCAACACAGGTGAAACACCTTCCCACTAACGAGATGGTAACCAGTACAGGTGTAACACATAATGACTGACAAGGTGACCCCAATCTGTGCGCCCTAAGTGCTAAAATGCTATACATGCTAAAAGTCTAACCTCATAAATGGAAAAACCAAAACCTGTAACACACTTAAGATAAACACCTTTAAATCAACCTCCACCTACTTTGTGTGTGAGGGGGAAAAAAAGTGAATCACATTTTTGCCAAAGCAGGCACTAACAATGTATTGTTTTTATGGACTTCCAATCTGCCTCTGTCAACAACACAGGGTAGCGAGGTAGTAGGACTAATTTGTACAATCTCCTGATACAAGTTAACTATTTTAAACACATGTAAATTACATTAATCTGATTTACATAATGTATAGACGGTAAGAGAAAACAATGCAGTCCAACCCAGGGTAGTAATCTACACTATGGCAGTCTACACTAAGTTGCTTAGTCAATGAAATATTTTCAGAATAAATTAATGTAGGATTTTCCCCAGAGGACTATTTTAATCAGAATATACTATCGCTTTCCATTTTTTGCTTAATGAATCATGTGAATTATAGTCATATTACAAATGGCAAATCTTTGCAGGCTGTTAGTTTGTTTCTTTAGGGGTCTAATAGAAGACATGCTTCATTTAGGTCCCAGCAGTGTCCCGGAGCAATACAGAATGAATTGCATTATTTCCAACAGCTGCCATTTTCAAACGATCTTATCAGAAGTACTCTAACATAATGCGGCAGGGGGAAGTTATTATTCCGGACCAGCCGCTTCAGAGTCTCTCCATAATGGCATTCATCTTTTCAGATGAGGTATTTTACTTCCAGTTCTCCATCTCTCTCACACATTCATAGTGATTTTTTACTTAATTACAAAATGTATTATGCCTCAGATGGATTCTGTCAGTGGACACATTCCCGAGGAGAAGATTTATTTTTCACCAAGAGTTTTGCCTTAACTTTAATTTTAATGGTAATGCCGGGGCTTTATTTAACTCTATTGTGTAAACTATGTTTTTGCTGGAATTATGTTACTACAAGAAATACAAATAAAGTCACACCCTCAATGCATTGATTACATTTGGTGGATCTCAACAGTCTATGTGGAGATTTCGATTTCATGGGACGAAAAGGAAGGTTCCTAATTTGTGGTTCCATACCCAATATTTTTTCTAGTTTTGGATGACACCTGTTGGAACCTTGGCTGCCTTAGCATTTCTATCAAAGAGAACATGGCACAAAGAATATTGATGTCAATATCTGACATTGGGCCAAAATAACCTGTAAGTTAAATTAAGGATAGTCAATTAAGAACAAATTCATATTTACAATGACGGCCTGGCAAGATATGCTACGAGCTTTACCTTCCTGCAGTAGTTGGCTGAACATAGAACAGGAACAAATGAGGACACCATGGAGACATCTTCAATGAGGGAAAATTATACTCTTTCTATCTTTATTCTGTCCCTCCTGTCAGTGGGTATTAGCTAATTTGGAGGAGGGTTGATTTTATGGTAGGGAAAGGGTAGGGATCCAGGATACAGAAGACAAAATAAAGTCACATTAGATACCATATGGACATTTGTTTTTTGTCACTCAGTCCGTCTGTCAAATCTTTGTTTAGCAATTATTTGTTCAACTAGTCAGAATTGACCCTGTCAAAATAAATAGATAAACAAAACAATGATCAATCAGTACCTACAATAAATCATTTCAGAATAATTGTTTTTGAATATGTGACAAAAGATGATGTCTTGGTTAATTAAAGAGAAAAAGGATGGAAATAGAGAATGAGAAAAAGCTTAGAGTAACACTGTACGTTTATTTTGCTCAACTGATTTGACCCCTGCTTATTCCTTTCTTCCTATTTGCATAATGTGTACTCTTAACAGCTCAGAGAGGTGCTAAAGCTGTCGATTGCACCTTTTTCAGTGGTATCATAATATTGTGAGTGTTCTGGAAAAAAAGTACAGTTTTTGCTGAAAATAATTTGGCTTAATTTCATTACTTGCCTCATTGTAGGTGCCCATGAATGAAAATATAAATTCACTGATGGCACGCTATTGATTCCAAGCATCCAAATCTTATTGTTTATCTTGCCGTCATCACAAACAGTTGTACATTATGCTAATATAGGTCAATCAATATACAATTAACATTGTATGTAATACAGACTATTAATTGCCTAAAATAAGTTAGGCATCTTGTATCAACGACATTGGCATCTTGTATCAAAAAGTTGTAATAGATGTTCAAATGCGACTAACTGGTCCATGTCCATTTTTATAAACATTTAGAAGTTTGTGTGAACAATCTCTTCCCTTTGAGGAGTAGTCTTCTAAGTGTATTAGCATAACATACAAATGTAAATAAGACTTAACACAAACACAATCAGGCTTGATTTTATTCAACTCAACATTTCTCCCCCAAACTGAACACTCCTACTTCATCATCTCTGAGTAGAGATGTTATTTTGCCCATAATAATAAACTTCATTCCTCTCTCTTGTTTGTCGATCAAAAGTGTCCACTTGCCGCCTTGAATAGGAATAGATTACATTCTGATTACTTTAATAATACATGAGAAATCTAATGAACATATTCAGAATCTGGCACATAACCCGAGTGTGCCGGCGTCGAGCGTTGATTAAAGTTTGCCTGTTTGGCATTTGGATAATGAACAAACACTGTAGAGAAATAGCAACCATTAACCTTTGCGCCATCGTCAGTGAAATGACTCCATTTGAAGTCCTTCTGTTCGAAACAACTGAAATTGGACGTTACAATTTCTTACCCGCATTTTCTACCACATTGCCATTCAAGAAGCAGACTGTCTGATGGTTTTGTGTTGTCAATGGACATCACATGGCCCTCAATAGTAAGCCATACTTATGCCTGCCAGAACACGTTTAATGTCTATATTTACCTATATTCAGAGTATGAATGAAATTCATTGCATGTCCTCATTGAGTTAATTGGCTAGAAGAGCATGCTCCACACAAAGCAGACATGATTCATCTCTTATCCCGATCAGGCTATGAATACACAACCATTTCAACTTTGCTACCACAAATCAGCACTGTGGACAGCTCCTTGTAACATGTCCAATGTAAACACAACGTATATTCCCCTAACATGGCTCCTGTGGAATGTTCTACTATTCTATTCAATTCAGATGAAGGCCATTTGCAGAAAATAAATGTTTTTTTTCTACTTCAAGAAAAATACGTCTGCTTTTCATTCTGAACAATCTCTATTTCTCTTCTAACTATTAAGTATTCCATTCAATGACAGAGCATTAAGGTAAACCGGTGTGTTGAAGTAAAGACACTCATCGTTGTGTAATGTTCAAAATTAGGTGCAACGGAATGTGTACATGTGTGTCTCTGCTTGTTTGAGTTCCTTGTTGCCTATATTGTGTGTTGAAAATTTGCCGGGAGCACAGAAACCGACCAGATGTCCTTCTACATAATGGGGTGCTTGGTTGTCTTACTATTGCTCCAAAGTTCTGTTTGTTTCTTCAAAGTATGGTCTTTCTTGGCACACCATCTCACTTCTGGTGTGACTCACAGTGTTCCAACTGGATATGTTTATTGTTAGATCTGAGGCATGGTGCTGGTATGAAACCTGTTTTAACTCTTACCCAGCAACAACGATAATACGACACCAAACCTGGTCTTACCACGTCTCAAGAAACAACATGTCTGCCTTATTTAGCAAGAAGCCCAGTTTAGGATTACCCTTCTCACTGCTGTTTCTATGAAAGGACAATGTTTTATTTATATGTGATCGCAATTGGATTATATCATTTGTGTTATTTCTTATATAATTGTGCAAAATAGACACTTCATTAAAAATGAATACACCAGAATGTAAAATATTGGGAAATCTCTTTTCTCTCTCTCATTCTGTCTCTCACCCACTGGGTACACAGTGAATCAATGTTATTTACACGTGGAATAGACGTTGAATTGACATCTGTGCCCAGTGGGCTCTCGCTCTCTCTCTCGTGAACAGCATGGCGCCGACAGACATGGCGCCGACACAGTTCTTAGGAAACTATGCAGTATTTTGTTTTTTTATGTATTATTTCTTACACTGTTACCCCAGGAAATCTTAAGTCTTATTACATACAGCTGGGAAGAACTATTGGATATAAGAGCAACGTCAACTTACCAAAATTACGACCAGGAATACGACTTTCCTGAAGCGGATCCTCTGTTTGGAACACCACCCAGGACAATGGATCGGATCCCAGTAGGCGACCCAAAACAACGGCACCACAGAAGGTTGAGACGGAGCGGTCTTCTGGTCAGGCTCCGTAGACGGGCACATTGCTCACTGCTCCCAAGGATAATACTTGCCAATGTCCAGTCTCTTGACAACAAGGTAGACAAAATTCGAGCAAGGGTTGCCTTCACGGAAACATAGCTCACTCGGGATATGCTATCAGAGTCGGTACAGCCACCCAGTTTCTTCACGCATCGCGCCGACAGAAAAAAACATCTCTCTGGTAAGAAGAAGGGCAGGGGTGTATGCCTTATGATTAACGAGTTGTGGTGTGATCATGACAACATACAGGAACTCAAGTCCTTTTGTTCACCTGACCTAGAATTCCTTACAATCAAATGCCGACCGCATTATCTACCAAGAGAATTCTCTTCGATTATAATCACAGCCGTGTATACCTCGATGGCCCTGAAAGAACTTCATTGGACTCCATGTAAACTGGAAACCACATATCCTGAGGCTGCATTTATTGTAGCTGGGGATTTTAACAAAGCTAATCTGAAAACAAGGCTCCCTAAATTTGATCAGCATATCGAATGCGTGACCCGGGCTGGCAGCATTCTGGATCATTGCTACTCTAACTTCCACGACACATACAAAGCCCTCCCTTGCCCTCCTTTCGGCAAATCTGAACACGACTCCATTTTGTTGCTCCCAGCCTATAGACAGACACTTAAATAGGAAACGCCCGTGCTCAGGTCTGTTCAATGCTGGTCCGACCAATCTGATTCCTCGATCACGTGGACTGGGATATGTTCCGGATAGCCTCAGACAACAACATTGATGTATACGCTGATTCGGTGAGCAAGTTTATTAGCAATTGCATCGGTGATGTTGTACCCAGGGTGACCATTAAAACCTTCCCCAACCAGAAATTTGAGCAAAACTGAAAGCTCGAACCACTGCTTTTAATCATGGCAAGGAGACCGGAAACATGACCGAATACAAACAGTGTAGCTATTCCCTCCGCAAGGCAATCAAACAAGCTAAGCGTCAGTATAGAGACAAAGTAGAGTCGCAATTCAACGGCTCAGACATGAGACATATGTGGCAGGGTCTACAGTCAATCACGGATTACAAAAAGAAAACCAGCCCTAATGCGGACACCGACGTCTGCACCCAGACAAACTAAACAACTTCTTTGCTCGCTTTGAGGACAATACAGTGCCACTGACATGGCCCGCTACCAAAACCTGCGAGCTCTTCTTCACCGCAGCCAGCATGAGTAAAACATTGAAATGTGTTAACCCTCGCAAGGCTGCCGGCCCAGACGGCATCCCTAGCCGCGTCCTCAGAGCCTGCGCAGGCAAGCTGGCTGGTGTGTTTATGGACATATTCAATCATTCCCTATCCCTGTCTGCTGTTCCCACATGCTTCAAGAGGGCCACCATTGTTCCTGTTCCAAAGAAAGCTAAGCTAACTGATCTAAACAACTTTTGCCCCGTAACACTCACCTCCGTCATCATGAAGTACTTTGAGAGACTAGTCAAGGATCATATCACCTCCACCCTACCTGACACCCTAGACCCACTCCATTTTGCTTACAGCCCCAATAGGTACACAGACGACTAAATCACAATCACACTGCACACTGCCCTAACCCATCTGGACAAGAGGAATACCTATGTAAGAATCCTGTTCATCGATTACAGCTCAGCATTTAACACCATAGTACCCTCCAAACTCGTCATTAAGCTCGAGACCCTGGGTCTCGACCCCGCCATGTGCAACTGGGTCCTGGACTTTCTGACGGGCCGGTGGTGAGGGTAGGTGGTGAGGGTAGGAAACAACATCTCCACCCTGCTGATCCTCAGCACTGGGGCCCCCCAAGGGTGCGTTCTCAGCCCTCTCTTGTACTCCCTGTTCACCCATGACTGCGTGGCCATGCACACCTCCAACTCAGTCATCAAGTTTGCAGACGACACTACAGTGGTTGATTACCAACAAGACGAGACGGCCTACAGGGAAGAGGTGAGGGCCCTCGGAGTGAGGTTTCAGGGAAATAACCTCACACTCAACATCAATAAAACAAAGGAGATGATCGTGGACTTCAGGAAACAGTAGAGGGAGCAGCCCCCTATGCCACATCGATGGGACAGTAGTGGAGAAGGTGGAAAGTTTTAAGTTCCTCGGCGTACACATCACGGACAAACTGAAATGGTCCACCCACACAGACAGTGTGGTGAAGAAGGTGCAACAGTGCCTCTTCAACCTCAGGGGGCTGAAGATATTTGGCTTGTTGCCAAAAACACTCACAAACCTTTACAGATGCACAATCGAGAGTGTCCTGTCGGGCTGTATCACAGCCTGGTACGGCAACTGCTCCTCCCACAACCGTAAGGCTCTCCAGAGGGTAGTGCGGTCTGCACAACGCATCACCGGGGGCAAACTACCTGCCCTCCAGGACACCTACACCACCCAATGTCACAGGAAGGCCAAAAAGATCATCAAGGACAACAACCACCCGAGCCACTGCCTGTTCACCCCGTTATCATCCAGAAGGCGAAATCAGTACAGGTGCATCAAAGCTGGGACCGAGAGACAGCTTCTATCTCAAGGCCATCGGACTGTTAAACATCCATCACTAACATTGAGTGGCTGCTGCCAACATACTGACTCAAATCTCTAGCACCTTTAATAATTAAAAATTGGATATAATAAATGTATCACTATTCACTTTTAACAATGCCACTTTATATAATGTTACATACCCTACATTACTCATCTCATATGTATATACTGTACTCTATACCATCTACTGCATCTTGCCTATGCTGCACGGCCATCGCTCATCCATATATTTACATGTACATATTCTTATTCATTCCTTTACACTTGTGTGTATAAGGTAGTTGTTGTGAAATTGTTAGATTACTTGTTATATATTACTGCACTGTCGGAACCAGAAGCACAAGCATTTCGCTACACTCGCATTAACATCTGCTAACCATGTGTATGTGACCAATAAAATGTGATTTGATTTGATTTAATCATTCTCTGATCATTCTTTCACACATCCTTCATATTCTCAATCTCTCTCGCCCTAATCCCTCACTCTCTGTGTATTTGGTGTTTGTGTCCCTATTATGAAAACCATAAAAGGCTCTTTGAACTCCATCCTAAATCACTTAGAGCAGCATGGCACATATCTCAACATAGTACTCTCAGGTGATGTATGGAGGACAACGCTGGCTACACTGAGTGCATAAAAGTGTCTGAGAGTAGCATTTGTCTTAAATATCCTGAAGAGAGCATTAACATTTATTAACTTGGAGTGCTTTTTACCAGACCCACGAAGGAAGATGTGACATGAAAACACTAAATGTTCTCAGAGCACAGTGATAGTTTGGGAGACGTCTGACATTTCTGCTGATTGACAGTTGCATAAGATAACAAAGTCAGGGCCTTACACTTTCATGTTTTTTGCTCAAAGCTCCATCTAGCGCTGCAGGGAATTTAAATACAGCCCTGTGAAATTGTAAATGGTATAGCAGCCTAGGTAGGAGTTTTGTGAAAATAGATTGAGTTTTGTGTTGAGGGCGTAGCATATGGTGATTGGGAAAAGGTGTGAAAATCAACAGGAATGGGATAAAAAGATTAAAAACCGTTTCAAAACACTTGAAACCAAGTTACCATCTGTGGTATAGTTCACATAGCAGGACGAATGAATTTGTCAACGAACTTCGATAAACGTTCTGAACCGATCATATTTTCAAGAAAAAACAGGCCTGATAAAAACACTTATTTTGCCCAAAAAATCCATCCTAAACATATATACACAATAGAAATTAAAAAGTTATTTCTGAGTCTACCACGGTCATCTGACTTATCCTGCCAAGTGAATTACCCAACAGCTGAGGGGATTTTCACAAGACGGATTCTTGTAAAATCCTATAGATTTTGTTTCCGATTTCCTTTGAAACCTTAAAACATTTCTGTAGAAACCTTAAAACGGAATAGAAGTTGATGTAAAAACCTATAATAGGTTTCAGAACTTCATTTTGTGGTAACGGCTTTTAAAGGATTATGTACGCTCCCGGTAGAACTACCACTTGTGAAGTGTAACTGAAAAACGTTCAGTTTGGAGCTTTATTCAGTCACGAGTTCTGTACTACGATTGCCCTTCACTCTAACTCCATAGATAGCGTCTGTTGGTAGATGGGAGGAATGTAATGAGACTAGTTTTTGTTGAGAGGTTTGTAAAGAAAATACTTCCCTTAAACGTTGTGCTGACTTTTCACTGTTTGCTGTCTGCTTGTTGGAAATGTTCTGTGAGAACGGAAGAAATCGTGTGATTCTCCTGGCAAGATTCATTCCATCAACAATGACCATTGATCTGTATGAGTCACAAGGATGAACCTATGTTGCATTTTTTGGTAACCCTTTATTTTACAGCCAGGTCAATACTGGGTATTTATAGGTAAACTTCATGGTACTTATTAAAATAATTGATGGGTAAAAAACATTTTTTTTCTGCAACTATTGCCTATTTTCAGAGAACTTAGATACTGTTTCTAAATAAGTACATATTTAAGTATATTCTGTTACCAAATATTTACCTAGTAAGTACCTAGTACTTACCGGGCTGTAAAATAAAGGGTTACTGCATTTTCTTAGCATTTGACTGCTAACACATCCTACAAAACAATCACAATTGGTGTGCCAAAGCCTTTCAACCATAAATGTGTCCACAAGTGAATGTTTACTGTGCTAGCATATCGTCAAAAGGTTACACTCCATGATGTTACACTTCTGAATCAAGACACGTTTTAATGTAGTGGGTTATCTATATAATGGTTCCATTAGTCCAAAACTTTAGAGGAAAGGTTGAGGCTTATTTTATGAATTTCGCTTCGCCCTATTAGATGGTTGTTATTCCTTTAGGAAAACAGATTTGGGGCAAATATTCCCTTCTTTGTCTGTCATTTGCTGTTGGCAACCTTTGATAACATTCCCATTGTTTGAAACCGTGGTGACACACACACACACACACACACACACACACACACACACACACACACACACACACACACACACACACACACACACACACACACACGCAATCACGCAATCACACGCACACACAAGCTCTCTGTTGGAAAGGGAGAAAAGTGTCAGCTGGAGGCACAGAAAGATAGGCCGCCCCCGCTACACACTTAATCTTAATGAAAAACGAGTCTGCCTCCCAACTGGGTACTTTGGCTGACATCCATGTCCTTTCCTCAATCTTTTCCCCACATCTTCTGAGCTACAATGCACCATGTAGTTGTTTCTTGTATTTAAATATTGATAAGATAAATGGTAGGCAACAGCAGTTATGGTTACGTGACTATGGCCATTACAGTTTGAGAATGTCATTTTCTTTACCCCAATGACCATATATTGATGTGCACTTTGTTTTATTGGGTGCTTTTCAAAATATAAAAAGTAAAATTTTAGACATATTTCCTCCATACCTAGCTTACAGTAAAGCATGACTAATTACTAATCAGTATTTTACTTGTCTGAGAGATATTGGCATCCACTAATTTAACAAATGGAATTACTCCGGAAGATAGTAATTTGGAAATTGGCCATTGTAACTATTATAATGTCCATTTCTCTATACCACAAGCAGTAGGCCTAAAACTTAAGGCATGTTTAGCAACATCAATCTTATGACCTTGGCAGCTCATTAGCATTCAGCTGACAACTCATTTCTGCAAACCAGCAAAATAATAAGGCGAGAAGCATCATTAATTGTTACCTGCTGCTAAGTGGTGATGGCTATGTGATCTGCTATCCAGGTGGTTGCATTGTATAGACAAAGGCGATAATCTGTAAAATATACTGTACCAACAATTTCTCAGTTTTCAACCTTTTATTTTTGCTCATCTTACTGAACATTGGAGTGAAATAATTGTTCAGATTTTTACATGAGAAAATGCTGCTTTAAAAAAAAATGGAATCAGTGTTTTTTTTCTTTCAAATACACAGTCAGGTCCAAAATTATTGGCACCCTTGATTAAGATGAGGAACAAAGACTGTATTAAATATATAATACAAATACTGAGCTATATTGTAGTAATTCAAAAAATTATATATTATGTTATACTAATACAATTGCTCAGAGAAAGAGATTTTGTTTAACAAGTAATAATTTATTTTTGATAATTTTTTCAATACTTTTCTATACCTCACCTTATGAAGATAACGGAACTGTGTCTTTTTGTCAAATGTTTTATGAGATTGGAAAACACATTGGGAGGGATCTTAGACTATTCCCCCATACATAATATTTCCAGATCCTTGATATCTTTGTCTGCGCTTATGGACTGCCCTCTTCAATTCAAAACACATGTTTTCAATGGGGTTCAATTCCAGAAACTGGGATGGCCATTACAAAATGTTGATTTTGTGGATTTTGATGTTTTGATGTGTGTTTACGATTACTGTCTTGCTGGAAGATCCCCTTGCGGCCAAGTTTCAGCCTCTTGGCAGAGGCAAGCAGGTTTTTGGCAAAAATGTCCTGGTACTGGGTAAAGTTCATCATGCCATTGACCTTAACAAGGGCCCCAGGAAAAGTGGAAGCAAAATAGCCCCATAATATCAAAGATCACCATCACATTTTACAGTAGGTATGGGGTTATTTTCTGCTTATGCATCCTTATTTTGACACCAAACACACCACTGGGGTGTGTGACCAAAGAGCTCTATTTTCATGTCATCCAACAAATCTTAATGCCTGGAGTTTGCTAAACGGCATTGGCACCTGGATTGGAACAGTGCTAAGGTCACGCACACCAGAGCTCTTTGGCCATGCACACCAGTGGTGGGTTTGGTATCGCAAAATCTAAATCAGTCTCCAGACTTGAACCCCATTGAACCACAAACTTGTAGTTTGAATTGAAGAGGGCAGTCCATAAGCGCAGATGAAGTATAGCAAGGATCTGGAAAGATTCTGTATGGATGAATGGTCTAAGATCCCTGTGCACTTCAATCTCATAAAACATTATAGGAAAAGGCTCAATGCCGTTATCCTCGTACGGTGAGGTATGAAAGATGTTGAAAAAAGAGGTGGCATTCATTTTGACCTGTATCTTTTTGAGAGAAAAAACGTATTACTTGTTAAATAAAATCTATTTCGATGAACAATTGCGTTAGTATACCTTCTTTATCAAGGGTGCCAATCATTTTGGACCTGACTGTATGTGAGTGAGAGGGGTAAACATGACAGAATCGGTACATTTAGGTGGACATGTTTGGACAGGATGGCTTAATTTAAACTTAATACATGGTTGCCTCCACTGTAGTGTCACGACATTGGAGAGTGGAAAACAAATTGAATTACAGTGATATGTGCTATACTTTCAGAAGGGAAAGAAGGAATTAGCCATTTTCCTTCCTTCTTTTGTTGTACCAACGGGTTCCAAGTTGACTTTGTTAAACATGCTGTGTTGGTCTCCACTTGTACAGTAAACAACAGCCTAGAGCTGAGTCCTGACCCTTGCGCCTGTCAGATCATGAACTTGGAGCTGTGACTTTCTCTTCTTAGCACTCACTTCATTTCTGGGTCTTCGCTGGAGGGTAGGAGGCCTTGTCATGAGTAGTAGGCCGAAGAAGCCTCGGCCTTGGTTAAAGGGTCTTGTCCCTCTAGGGGGATACTCTGACACGGTCGCTCCTTGGGATTCCCAGCATGTCATAACACATTAAGGGATCCAGAAAGCCAGAGTGAATAAGGGTTTGATGTGTAAAACCCCACCAGCCGAAGGGTTGAACACTGAATTAACTCCTCACAGCTCCAAAATACTCTTCATTAATATTTGGGATTACTGAGTTCTTCACTATGAGACTACTACATCAGAAAATATTTGGTTTGTCTTATGTGAAAATAGACTTCTGTCTTTGAGTAGATAAAAAGCATTGTTAGTGTACACACATTTGATGATGATATTTCATGGATATATCACCGGTCTGTCACACTCTGACCCTGATCTCACCTGTCCATTTTTCCCCATTATCCCCTGTGCGTTTATACTGTGTTTTCTGTTTGTCTGTTGTCAGTTCGTCTTGTCTTGTCAAGCCTGTCAGCATGTTTTTCGTGTACTCCTGTTTCTCTCTTGCCCCTGTTTTTCTAGTTTTTCCCGGTTTTGACCACTGAGCCTGCCGTTCTGTACCTGTCTGACACTGCACTGGATTACTGACCTCTGCCTGTCCTTAACCTGTCACCTGCCTGCCACCTGTTTTGTTAATAAACATCTGTGTTTCGAACTCTCTTCATCTGGGTCTTATCCTGTCACGATATTCGTCTTCGTCGGATGAGGAGGAAGGATCGGAACAAAACGCAGCGTGGTAAGTGTTCATGTTAATTTAATAAATAAACTGAACACTGAAACAACAAAAACAACAAAGAGAGTGAACGAAACGAAACAGTTCTGTCTGGTGCAACAACACAAAACAGAAAACAACTACCCACAAACCACAGGTGGGAAAAGGCTACCTAAGTATGGTTCTCAATCAGAGACAACGATAGACAGCTGCCCCTGATTGAGAACCACACCCGGCCAAACACACAGAAAAAGAAAACATAGAACACACAACATAGAATGCCCACCCCAACTCACGCCCTGACCAACCCAAAAATAGAGACATAAAAAGGATCTCTAAGGTCAGGGCGTGACATATCCTGAGCTCTGATGCGGTCATATATTCATACATCTGTATTTTTAATGGCCAATACATCCATAAATACCTCACATTTTCACATGTTCCTTTTTAGCATTTGGAAACACATCTCAAAAGGTGCACTTAGTGCTCTCCAGCCATGGACTTGAGCTATTATTCAGCTCGTTGGGCAGGGGCTTGTAAACGTAAATCTCAACCTGGTGTGGAAACATCTTGAAAAATCCCAGATTGTAGCGGTCTGTGAAATACATTTGTGTTTTTTCATCAGAATGATTGGTTATGGGTACCTTTATGTGTGTGTAAAATATTACTATTGTCAGATGTTTTATTTATAGATTTTAGATGTGTAGCTATGGTGAGAACCGGGATGAAAGTAACATGTTTCGTTTTTTTGCTAATTAGTCACAGATCAATACAGTAGATCTAGAAAAACATGAAAAATAACTAATATATGTATGTCCTCTACCATAAGCAACTTTTAAGATGGTCATACCATGAATTAATTTAGCTATTTGATTTTGAATTTTAAGACCCCTTTAGGTATCCCTAAAACTATATATAACAAATATTTGCTAATATATTGAATTTGGCCTTTACTACTATAGCCCATATAAACACAATTCAATAACACATTAAAACAATTAATCATATGGAATTAATGTTTGTCTTATAGTTTATATAGGATAAATAAGAAAGCTCAGGAAATGTAACCCCTTATTGTTGTTGGCACAAAACAACCTCCATTTCCATTTGTTTGTATAGGTTACCTTCCGACAAGTCCCGTGACACTTGTGGGGGAGAACACCATTGTGTTTCTGAGTGTCTCCCCTTTCCATAGAAACTTCATAATAGTTTGTAGGCCATTTGCAGGCTGCAAAGTTTTTCTCTAAGAAGATCGATTTTCGGGATGTCTCATGGTCTGAAAAACACCACTGTAACTCGGCCAATTGTATTGATGTCATATATAATTTTAAAACATTCAGTCACTTTTTGATAGTTTGCTAACATTATAAAAGCAATATGAATTGATGTGAAGTTTGAAGTAAATTGACCCAAAAGCATTTTTGACCTCCATTGGACACAATGGTATTGCAGTTCTAAAAATGAAGAGTCTTATTATGAATTCTCCAATTAATTCTGAAGAGGATATTGACTTGAATCTGTGTCTTTCTGCCTGTCTGTCTGTCTGTGTAACTGCTTGTCTGTCTGTCTACCTGTCGGCCTGCCTGTCTGTCTGGGGGGGAGAGAGAGAGAGAGAGAGAGGAGGAAAGAGAGATGAGAGGAGGTGGAAGAAGGGAAAGAAGGAGGGAGAGAGAATGGAGGGGGTAGGAGTTAGAGAGAGAGAAGGGGGAGATTGAGGGAGTGGGAGAGAGGGGAAAGAGAGATGGAGAGGGTGAGATAGGGGGGAGAGATCGGAGCGGGTGAAAGAAGGGGATGGCTAAAGAGACAGGACTAACAAGGGAAATACATTAACCAATAGTACAGGTAGATAGCAATAAAAACAATACTACAGAGATACAAATTAAGTGAGAGGAAAAACAAAAAGAACTAGAGGGACTTATCCAAGAACAATCTAATGTAATCTATTACAAAAATAAAGCAAACTGGATGGAATATGGAGAAAAATGCACAAAATTCTTCCTGAACCTCCAACATGCTAACAAAAAGAATTTGCAGAAACTCGTTACTGAAGACGGAGTCATCTATGATTCTCCTAATGATATTTTAAAAGAGGAAGCAACATTTTTTTGCAGATGTTTGTTACGTCCGTCGTTATATAAATGAGACCAAAGCGCAGCGTGGAAAGTGTTCATGATTTTAATATTGAATTCCGACAAAACAACATAAAGTTCTGCAGGGCTAAACAGCAACTATGCAAAAACAAGATCCCACAAACTAAGGTGGAAAACAGGCTGCCTAAGTATGATTTCCAATCAGAGACAACGATAGACAGCTGCCTCTGATTGGGAACCATACCCAATAACCATACCCAAAGAAATAGAACACATAGATTGCCCACCCAAATCACACCCCGAGCTAACCAAAAAGAGAAATAAAAAGGCTCTCTAAGGTCAGGGCGTGACAATGTTCTCTTTTTCTCCCCCACTGAATGAAGATTACGGTAAGGAATTATTTCCAAATAATACAAACAATTCAAAAATGAACAAATGTACAGAAAGATTGGTGTGAAGGCCAAATTACAGAGGAATAACTTTGAGGCTATTAAATCCTTTCCATCTGGAAAAACCCTAGGGCTTGATGGCATACCGGTAGAGGAATATCAAGCCTTTTTTGATATACTAAAAGCTCCATTGTTAGATTGTTCTAACTACTCCTATAGAAAGAGTAGTCTGTCAGGTACTCAGCAGTCTGATTTCATTATTATTAAAACAAGACCCAAATGGCAAATATAAAGATCCAGTCTATCAAAAAAAGGCCCCTTACACTTCAATATTGTGATGCAAAAATACTAGCGAAATGCATAGCACTCAGAATTAAAAAAGGTTTTACCAGGTATTGTTCATCCTTATCAGACAGGTTTTTACAAGGACGATACATTGGAGATAATATACGACAACTACTAGAAAAAAAATAGAACACCATGAAATATCTAAGAAGCCAGGCCTGGTATTTATACCGGATTTTTAAAAAGACATTCGATAAAGTAATACGGGATTTTATTTATAAATGCCTAGATTTTTTCAATTTCAGTGATTCTCTTATAAAATGTGTAAAAGTAAAGTATAGCTAACCCCAGGTGTAAAATAGTAAATAACGGCTACTTCTCAGAGTTTTGAATTGTCAAGAGGAGTTACACAAGGGTGTCCGCTGTCACCATATCTATTCGTTATGGCCATCGTAATGCTAGCTATTAACCTTTTCTCAATCTAGGGGGTGCTGTTTCAACTTTGTCATTTATCGTTCCCAAATGAAACTGCCTCGTACTCAATTCTTGCTCGTACAATATGCATATTATTATTACTATTGGATAGAAAACACTCTAGTTGGATAGAAAACACTCTAGTTTCTAAAACCGTTTGAATTATTTCTCTGAGTGAAACAGAACTCGTTTGGCAGCGAAATTCCTGACAGGTACTGCAAAATCTGAAAATGTTGACTCTGTTCTAGGATCAGTTTAAAACTCTGTATGTATCCTATGGGTCGACATGAACTGCACGCGCCTTCCCCTGGATGTCAGTAACCAATGAGAATTGGAATGGAGTTTCTAGGCAGATCTGAGACCATATAAAAGCCCATGGCATGGGGGGTGCACTCTTTTCATTGTTCGTCATGGCGCAAAGCAGGACCTCAGCATGGCGTTCTGAAAAGCTCAAGTTATCGGCCTTAGATATATCCTGCTCTGATTTAATTCGATATAGGTGTTAGAAACATCATAACGAAGTTATTTTAAACCGAGTTATATATATATAGTTATGTATATTGGAATCCCTGTAAATTATCGGAATTTCCTTAGTATTGCGTTTTGAAGATTTGGGCATGTCTGCGCCACATAGCTAATGTTTGCTGCTATTTCCAAAGTTGAAGAGGACGTTCTACAACCGAGCAACAATTCTTTTGGACAAAGGACAACTTGCCCAAGATTCTGATGGAAGCTCGTCCAAAAGTAAGAGCTATTTATGATGTTAATTCGTATTTCTGTGGAAAAATGTAAAATGATTTGTCCGCCATTAATTTCGGCACTGGTCTGGCTGTAACGCACACTGTATGTCTAGTAACGTTAATTTTTAAAATCTAACACAGCGGTTGCATTAATAACTAATGCATCTTTCATTTGCTGTCCAACCTGTATTTTTTTGTCAAGTTTACGATTAGTTATCGATTAGATTAGGTGCCTCTCCAAGATGGCGCCGGCCAGAATGCCTGAAATGTTGCTACTGATCACATTGTATAACCACGATTTGTGCTGCTAAATATGCACATTTTCGAACAAAACCTATATGCATTGTGTAATATGATGTTACAGGACTGTCATCTGATGAAGTTTATCAAGGTTAGTCAAAAATTATATATCTTTTGCTGGATTGTTACGATCGCTAACCTTTGCTGCTGGTAAATTGCTTGTGTTTCTGGCTATTGTGGTAAGCTAATATAATGCTATATTGTGTTTTCGCTGTAAAACACTTAAAAAATCTGAAATATTGGCTGGATTCACAAGATGTTGGTTTTTCATTTGCTGTACGCTGTGTATTTTTCAGAAATGTTTTATGATGCGTATTTAGGTATTTGACGTTGGTCTCTGTAATTATTCTGGCTGCATCGACGCTATTTCAGATTGCAGCTGCAATGTAGAACTGTGATTTATACCTGAAATATGCACATTTTTCGAACAAAACATATGCTATACAATAAATATGTTATCAGACTGTCATCTGATGAAGTTTTTTCTTGGTTAGTGACTATTTATATCTTTATTTGGTCGAATTTGTGAACGCTACCTATGCAGTAAGAAAATGGTGGAGAGAAAAAAGTTGAGTCTTTTGCTATCGTGGTTAGCTAATAGAAATACATATAGTGTCTTCCCTGTAAAACATTTAAAAAATCAGAAATGATGGCTGGATTCACAAGATGTGTATCTTTCATCTGGTGTCTTGGACTTGTGATTTCATGATATTTAGATGCTAGTATTTACTTGTGGCGCTATGCTAGGCTATGCTAGTCAGCTTTTTTACTGATGGGGGTGCTCCCGGATCCGGGATGAGTACCAAGTAAAAGTTAAAATCAGATCCAATAACAACATTAGAGGATTAGAAATCCAAGGCTTAAAAACAAAGGTGTCCATGTATGCTTATGACTCAAGTTTTATATTAAGTCTGCAAGCTAGATCCCTGCAAAGTCTCATTGAAGATCTAGATAACTTTTCTGAACTCTATGGACTAATACCTAATTATGATAAGTGTACAATACTACGTATTGGATCTTTAAAAAATACAACTTTTAGATTACCCTGCATTTACCCTATAAAATGGGCTGACGGTGAAGTAGACATACTTGGTATTCATATCACAAAATATATAAATAAGCTCTCCACAATGAATTTTAATAGAAAACTTGTAAACATAGACAAGATCCTGCAACCAAGGAGAGGTAAATACCTGTCTATTTATGGAAAAATTGCCCTGGTTAACTCCTTAGTCATATCTCAGTTTACAGTTTACTCACTTACGTATGGCGCTGCCTACTCCTGATGATTCGTTTTTCAAATCATATGAGCAAAAAACATTTTGCTTTATCTGGGACGCTAAACCAGACTAAATCAAGCGTGCCTATCTATATAATGAATATAGTGGGTTGAAATGATTAAATATAAAAGCACTAAACCTCTCTCTAAAAGCTTCACTTAATCAAAAGTTTTACTTGAACCCTAAATGGATCTCAAGTAGATTACTAAGAAAAGCTCATCCATTGTTTAAAATGGCCTTTTTGCCTTTATACAGATCGCCATGTATAATTTTCAATTAATCTTTTTTTCAAACAAGGATTGCAGAGCTGGCTACAATTTCAATTTCATCCTACTGAAAACATAGAACAAATATTACAACAAATATTATAGCTGAACTCAAATGTGCTGATTGATAAAATACCTGTATTTATGGGAAAGACGTTTGAAAAGGGTATTTTGTTCTTAAATGATATTGTAAATTGGAATGGTAGAGTTATGTCTTTCATGGAGTTATCAGACTTGTACGGGAAGGTCTGCTCAATCCAAGAGTACAACCAATTGATTACAGCATCACCCAAAACTGGAGGAGGCAGGTGGCAGCGGGAGGAGGTAGGGAACTGGTCTGTCTGACCAATATAAAGGATCAAAACTTACGGGGGAATAAAAATAGCATAAATAGGAAAGTATACCAGTTTCATTTGAGGACCAGGATGTTGACAACTGTGACATACAGATTGCAAAATTGTTTGGAAGAGATTTTTGATGTACCGATTCCATGGTACATGGTGTATGAGTTGATATATAGAACATCGCAAGAATCAAGATTAAAATTATTATAAAGAATTATTGCGAACAACAAAATTTTGAATATTTTGGGGATAAAATCCTCAAAGCTCTGCAGATTTTGTTGTGAGGATACAGAATCAATAGACCCTCAGGTAGCCTGTTTCTGGTCTCAGGTTCAGGAATGGCTAAAAATGCATAACATTGTGTCACGTTCGTCGTAACATTGAAGAGAGGAGGACCAAGGCGCAGCGTGAAATGAATACATATTTAATAAACGAAGACGAAGAACACTTGACAAACTATACAAAACAACAAACGAACGTGAAGCTATATAACAAATAGTGCTGACACTAAACACTACACATAGACAATCACCCACGAACTACCTAATGAATATGGCTGCCTAAATATGGTTCCCAATCAGAGACAACGATAGACAGCTGTCTCTAAATGAGAACCAATCTAGGCAACCATAGACATACATACACCTAGACTTAACACTGCCCCATAAACATACAAAAACCCCTAGACAATACTAAACACATACTGTATATCCCCCATGTCACACCCTGACCTAACTAAAATAATAAAGATAACTAAGGCCAGGGTGTGACACATTGATCTAAAATTGACCCTAGACATAGTACTGTTAGGAAATCTGGAGAGACTGGGTCAGTCAATTACTAATATACTAATAATCTTAGTAAAATTATTTATCTTCACCTCGCAATCTATGGATTCTATTCGATTAGATAGTTTGAAATTGTACGTTAAACATCACAGCATAGTTGAAAGATATACACTACCGTTCAATAGCTTGGGGTCACTTAGAAATGTCCTTGTTTTTGAAAGAAAAAAAACAATTAAAATAGCATCAAACTGATCAGAAATCCAGTGTAGACATTGTTAATGTTGTAAATGACCATTGTTGCTGGAAATGGTTGATTTTTTATGGAATATCTATATAGGCGTACAGAGGCCCATTATCAGCAACCATCACTCCTGTGTTCCAATGGCACGTTGCGTTAGCTAATCCAAGTTTATCATTTTAAAATGCTAATTGATCATTAGAAAACCCTTTGGAAATTATGTTAGCACAGCTGAAAACTGTTGTTCTGATTAAAGAAGCAATACAACTGGCCTTCTTTACACTTTTTGAGTATCTGGAGCATTAGCATGTGTGGGTTCGATTACAGGCTCAAAATGGCCAGAAACAAAGAACTTTCTTCTGAAACCCGTCAGTCTATTCTTGTTCTGAGAAATGAAGGCTATTCCATGAGAAATAGCCAAGAAATTGAAGATCTCGTACAACCCTGTGTGCTACTCCCTTCACAGAACAGCGCAAACTGGCTCTAACCAGAATAGAAAGAGGAGTGGGAGACCCCGTTGCACAACTGAGCAAGAGGACAAGTACATTAGTGTCTAGTTTGAGAAACCGACGCCTCACAAGTCCTCAACTGGCAGCTTCATTAAATAGTACCTGCAAAACACCAGTCTCAACGTCAACAGCGAAAAGGTGACTCCGGGATGCTGGCCTTCTAGGCAGAGTTGCAAAGAAAAATGCATTTCTCAGACTGGCCAATAAGAAGAAAAGATTAAGACGGGCAAAAGATCACAGTCAATCCCGGAGTCGCCTCTTCACTGTTCCCCACCCCCCCATTATTATTTTTATTTTATTTATTTTTCTTGGGGGGGGGGGGGGGGGACTGTGGGAGGGGTGTGATGGTTGAGGGGCAGCTTTTGGGGAACTGTGGGGGGATCTTGGAGGGTTCGGGTCCCTATTTTCGGGTCCCTATTTTTGTGAGAGATCTGTCGACATGCCCTTGAGCAAGGCATTGACCCTGGATACTTATGTGTGTCGCTCTGAATGGGAGTCTGTTGGATGACTGGTGTGGTGTAGTTGTTGAGCGGCTTCACTGCAAGTATGTTGTGTTAAAAATCAAATAAATTAAAAGAAGGGGATGGAGTGAGAAGAGAATGAGGGGGATAAAGAGAACGTAGAGAGCGAAAGAGAGACAGACATGAGTAAAACATATACCCTATCTTTTCCATTGACTGCTTTGTGTTTTCAACCTGTTCAAGCATTCATAGATGACCAGCAGGGTCAAATAATATAAACAATGGTTATAGAAGGTGCAACCGGTTAGCACCTTAGGATTAAATGCCAGTTGCTTTTCATAGCCGAGCATTCAGAGGTCGAGAGGGAGGTCAAGAGAGAGAGAGGATTGAAACACACAAAGTAGCGTGTGGAATAGCAATAAGAATGTCAGTTTAATATGCAGTGCAGATCACCTCCTATTACCCTCCTCAGAGTTTTAAGAATTGTGTGTGTTCAATGATTTGTGGCATTTAAAGCATATTGCAGATAGAAGCAAGAGGATTTGAAGCAATATGTGGTCAACCCGTGTGTGGTCAACTATCTCAGCACCGTTTCGCGCTGCTCTGAAACAACCATGGGGACTGGTCTTGGTAAAACAATGAGATTTTTATTTTCACTGAATCTCCGTTTGGGTATTGGTTAGCCTACAATTACGGTGTGGAAATGTTAAAATTATTTTGCTCTTAGGTGCCTACTCCCGACCGGTCACGTTGTACCACGCCATATTTTCTTAACGGAAACCCTGGCGGTTTCATTTTTCATGGCATAGAAACACCATAATATGTATCTAATTAATTAAACTACATTTCTTAAAAATCAATCCCATATATTATGTTCTTACACATTTTTTAAAAAATTCTCTAGTACAGCCAATATTACAAAGTCAAAGGCTTCTCGAGATGCCTTCTGGTGGTCAAACTAGCACTAACTAACTAATGGCGACAATGGCTGACACTTAAATAACCCGCTATAGAATTCTGCGGCAGCCCGCAAGGTGTGCTGCATATGACAACATTTTACAGGAAGAACCACTGCAGCCTCTGAGTGCCATAGATAATTCGTGACCAGATTCATGACCATTATGTTTCCACCATTACTACAGAGAAAATTAAATGTTTCAAGCAGTGCAAAAGCTGACCCATATTTTTTCGGATTGACAGTCCACATTTTATGCATAAACCATGTTGTGGACCTTACTCACAAGCTGCTAAAGCTGATGCAAATGCCAGTGCACCATGTTGTGTCGAAGTGCCTGTTGACCTAAGGTGCAGTGCCACTGGGCAGCTGTAGCCTAACATGCTGACCACACCGCTCTCGTTACGTCCGCGAGCGTTGCAAAATAAATGTACACATACATGTTATTCAATCATTGCATCCACACTGCTCGTGCACATCAACAAGCATGTGTTTAGCCAAGTGCTAAAATAGAACTTGACTCTATTTGTTGTGGGACTTGCAGCGCATCAAGCATCTCTCCCATATCCTCATTGGTTTTAAGGAGCATACAGTATACCCACGTGAGTGATTGAAAAATGAACTGAGGTCCACACTCCAGTCTGGTTAGTGGTGGTAATGCACCTTAAAGTTAGTTGCAAACCACCATATCAAGTCCAAAGAAGAAGAAGAAGCCGGAAGAAGGAGAGATTACTGGAAACAAACTCGGTTTACCCTTTTATCTGTGGACTAATTATCGGAGTAGAGGACCTTGTGCATTTCAGGTAAAATAACAAGCCAATGGATATATCCCATGACAAATTAGCTAGCAACAGCAAGCTAGCTAGCTAAATTGCCATAAATGTTTAAAGATTTTCGACCTGTCGCTTTGTTCACTTTGATATTTCAGCCTGCGTGTCCTGATTGCATCTGATGTGGGTAGACAAAAATCAACATGCGTGCTCACGCCCGGTCTAGTCAGCATGTAGCACGGTGTTGACGGTGGAACCTAGTAATGTGCCGGAAAAAAAACTTAGGTATGAAGCTTGTAGTGTCATACTGAAGAGGACTCGAAGCTGTAATCGCTACCGAAGGTGCTTCAACAAAGTACTGAGTAAAAGGTATGAATACTTATGTAAATGTGAATTTTCAGAATTTTATTTTGAATAAGTGTGCAAAAAATTCTACAAACCTGTTTTTGCTTTGTTATTATGGAATACTGTGTGTGGATTGATGAGGGGGAAAAAACTATATAATCAATTTTAGAATAAGGCTGTAACGTAAAAAATGTGAAAAAAATCAAGGGGTCTGAATACTTTCCGTATGCACTTTAACTTCTTTAACTTCTTCTTACTTCTATTTTCAATTATGCTGTTAATTAATTCGTTTTTAATGTTGTTACCAATTTTAATAAATGTATTTTATGTACATGTATTGTTTTTCTTAGATTTTGATTTCCAGGTAGAATTTCCCTGTAAATTTACAGCATGATCCTGGCAGCAGAGTTGCAAGCTTAATGCTGTAATTTTGCTTTACAGTACTATTTTCCTTACTGTAAAACATTACAGCATCCCTGTAAATGTACAGCAAGGATGCTGTAATATGTCTTTACAGTAAGGAAAATAGTACTGTAAAACACATTACAGCTTCTCTGCTGTAAAGCAAAATTACAGTATTAAGCTGACAACTCTGGTGCCAGGATAATGCTGTAAATTTACAGGGAAAAGTTTTACAGTGCAAAACTGGGGATGGGTGTGCTGCCATGCTCACTTAGCCAGCAGGAGAGATGAAAGATACTTACATATGACTGATTAGCATCTCTAATGGAGAGATGGAAAGAAGGGAGGAGAGAAAAAATGCATTTCCTGCGTTTGGCAGTATCCCGTCTACAATATTGAAATAAACATCTAATGACAGTTTTGGCCCTGTTAATTACTGACACAGAGAGAGAGAGACCTGTGGTGGAGGTAAAGCTACAGTATGATTAAGCCTGGTATTTTTTAGCAGCCCTTTCTGCCACGCTGTTGCCCTTGGAAACAAAGCAATGTGATAGCTAGCCTGGCACAAATGCGTAAAAATCATTTTATTTACAGATCTTTCTTTTTAAAACCATTCAGTCATCAATGATGAGAGTATGTCTTCAATGAACATTACAGTACATTCAAATGGATATTTTTAGTCTTATTGGTTTAAGAAATGTATCTTCTGTAGACATGTCCACTGAGGTTGTGCTGTTATTTCAGCAATGCAGTGCTTTTCTTCCACCATCAAAACACCACTCATATGCCCTTATCATTTCATCACAAAGGGTCTGAAGTGAACCACCTCTCAAGTCTTCACACAGACTCTGAAACTCATAGCACCGGTGCTTTAGAGAAACACACACCCACACACATCTCAAAGCAAGAGAGAGTGAGAGAAAGAGAGAATGTGTTTATGTGAGGGAGTGTGTGAGAGAGTCACAGGTTAAAGCTATTTCACTACAGTGAACAACAGGCCTTTTGTTACACCCCGACAAACCAATTTCCTGAATCTATGTTGTCTGCATGAGTCATCACTTTGCTTATTCAGCTCCTTAGCATACAAGTAACCAACATATACACATATACACACACACACACACACACACACACACACACACACACACACACACACACACACGGAGAGAAAATGCTTGAACAAGTGAGATTTCTTCCCAGCTAGCAATAAGGAATTGGGCCTAGAAGCAGCCCTCTTCCGGTCGGCCAGAACTGATTGAATCGGCCCGGAATCGGGTGCCGGAATCAAAATGAATGATTGCCCAGAATCGGCCCAAGAACATCAGGCCGTTTCCATCTAACATCTTACCAGCAGCCCCCCAGAAGCATCCCGATGCAAAATGTAAATAAATGTATACAAAATTACCCGATTTAATACATTTTAATATTACTATTATCTATTTTATGCATACAAATTATACCCATCCACCAAAAAATCCACAGTTTTTAATGCTTATCAATTGGCTTGCACGAAGTATAAAAATACTAAAATACTACTTAAACAGGAATCGTAAAGAATTTTATTTAAATGTTAATTGTATTTTTTTATCATAGATTTTTTTTAGAAAATATGTAAAAAATAAATAAATAATGACATGTTATATAAAGCAGCCCGTGTAATCATCTGCTAGAGAGTAGCCCCAATCGGCCCGAGCCCCCAGTAATACATTTGGGCCAGATAACTCACACCGGAATTGGCCCGAGCTCAATCCCCGCATCCTAGCCGTAAGTAATACTGCCTAAGGCGGCACAGACTCGGGCCACATGACATCGGCCGAGTCTGACTCTCAGCCGAGTGCCCTGCCTCTCAGCCGGAATCGGCCCAGATCGACTGTGCTTGCTGTGTTATCTGTTGAGCAAATCAATACCCCCATCTGCACCCCTCAATCTAGATTCTGAAATTCATGCAGCCCTCTTCATTGAAATGGAGGGTAATCCCCTTCACAGTGCATGTTGATAATACATGGATTGTTGTTAGATGAGGTAAATTGAAAAGTGCCATCAAATGGAGGGTAGCTCATCAGGGTCTGAATAATAGTGATTGTGGCGTCCCCCTCATAATAAGTTACTTCTTTGTGTGGCGGACAGCTAAAGAAGCGCAGGCTGAAATTGAATTTGGTTCATTTCCTTCGGCTGTCTTATTCCTTTGTGCACTTTTCCTCTGCTTGGCATTGATCGTAAGGATCCTGGGGGCACACAAGCACAGGCACACACACACACACAAGCACACAAAGCTGTGCAGACCTAACCGAAGAACATTGGAGTTAAAACTCCCCTCCTTACCCCAGGTTGACGTGTGAGCGGCATTTTGATTCTGCCTGGCTGATGGGAAATCAATAGTAAACGCCAGGTTAGATTAATGAATGGGAATCTGCATTGTGGAGTCACACCACTATCTCTCTACTCTCCACCACCCTCCATGGCCTCACACCAACTTGTAGAAAAGTGGCAACTGGCTGACAGTCCTGCAGACACTGCAGCATATAGGCTGTCCTAAGCCTTCTTGAGAAAGCAGTGTCAACACCGGTTTAGCATTCACATATAATTTGACCTCTGATATGATGCATATTTCCGGACACCCTAAGCTAGTGTAAGTAGTGTCATGTGTCATGTGTCTTAGTGAAAGTACTTTTGTACACATTACTATGTTTGTGCCATGAAGTAACAGTCTCATCTCTCAAAAAACACAAACACTAGCTTCCTACTGATAGTTCTTGCTGGTCGTGTTCATAGTTGCACTCTGAAACCCCTGCAGTGGTCATTATTTTCTTAATTCTGCTATTTTGACTGAAACAGTATGTAATTATTGAGTTTTGGCAGTGTTCAGACTTTGACCATCACTCATGGCATGTTCTCTGAGCAGTGGGACTCTCTTACTGCCAGTAATCCTTCCTCTGTTTTAGCCTCAGAACAGACATCTGCTCAGGCATTTGTCCCTAGATTAGCACTAATGACAAAAATGATCATACTGAGCAAAAAAGCAACAAAGAACAAAGCCAAGTCTTTTACACACATTTTGTTATACATGTCTACGAGGACAGCAGTGATCCATATACAGAGAAGAAAAACATGCTAAAAGTACAGAGCACTAACTATCCGTGAGTGGCTTTGATTTACAGGTGTTATTTATTCGTTTTTTTTAACCTTTATTTAACTAGGCAAGTCAGTTATGAACAAATTCCTATTTACAATGATGGCCTACCCCGGCCAAACCCTAACGACGCTAGGCCAATATGTACGCCACCCCATGGGACTCCCAATCTCGGCCGGTTGTGATACAGCCTGGAATCAAACCAGGGTCTGTAGTGGTGTCTCTAGCACTGAGATGCAGCGCCTTAGACCACTGCGCCACTCGGGAGCCCTTCACTGATATAAGCAGGAGATGAGGGAAACTGATTTCACATTTTCATTTACAATGTGACTGAATGCAGCCTTCAAGTCATTACAACTAGGAAATAACTAAAAGTAATATTCACTATTCGTGAACAAACTAATGCAGAGGCTCAGAAGCCTGAGTCATCCCAGTCAAAATACAGAGAAATGAAAGACATTCTTGAGAACTACAAATCGATATTTGTGCTAAAAGTTCTAACCCTGACTCTAATCTAAGTTGAGTGAAACTTCTTATCGCTTATTGATGTGGCTTCGCTCGTGGTTAAGGAGAAAAAAGCAAATTCCCACAATAATGGGTCATACCTGATGCCAGGACCCGGTAAAGGAGTTTGGGGTGAAATCCCATACTCCTGAGAGCGCGTGTTATATTCAGATAAGCCTCGGCTGCATGGATTCGCCGTCTTATCTCAGGCAAGCAATAGGACTGTGAGATTGAGTAATCGGGGGAGGTTCGAGAGCAATAGTTTCCATAGGCCCTTAATTTTTGGAGGATAATGTGCTGCACTCTTGACAGTTTACAGGCGTTGCGAGGCCTTGTCTTCAGCTAAGTCTTGAAATCTGCTGTGGAATATACAGAACATTTTGTTTTGTGATAAGCAATGACTCAAGGGGTTTTCCATACTCAGCAAATTCATAACGCTGATCCAGTTAGGTTTTGCATTGTGTTATTACTGTAATACACAGAGACCTGACCGCGTGGTGCAAGGACAACAACCTCTCCCTCAACGTGATCAAGACAAAGGAGATGATTGTGGACTACAGGAAAAGGAGGACCGAGCACGCCCCCATTCTCATCAACGGGGCTGTAGTAGAGCAGGTTGAGAGCTTCACGTTCCTTGGGGTCGACATCACCAACAAACTAACATGGTCCAAACACACCAAGACAGCCGTTAAGAGGGCACGACAAAACCTATTCCCCCTCAGGAGACTGATTTTTTTTTGCATGGGTCCTCAGACCTCAAAAGGTTTTACAGCTGCACCATCGAGAGCATCCTGACGGGTTGCATCACTGCCTGGTATGGCAGCTGCTCGGACTCCGACCACAAGGCACTACAGAGGGTAGTGCATACAGCCCAGTACATCACCGGGGCCAAGCTTCCTGCCATCCAGGACCTCCATACAAGGCATTGTCAGAGGAAGGCCCTAAAAATTGTCAAAGACTCCAGCCACCCCAGTCATAGACTGTTCTCTCTGCTACCGCAGGGCAAACGGTACCGCAACGCCTAGGTCCAAGAGGCTCCTAAATAGCTTGTACCCCCAAGCCATAAGACTCCTGAACAGCTAATCAAATGTCTACTCAGACTATGTACATATTACCTCAATTACCTCGACACCGGTACCCCCACACATTGACATTGACTCTGTACCGGTACCCCCTGTATATAGCCCCGCTATTGTTATTTACTGCTGCTCTTTAATTATTTGTTATTCTGATCTCTTACTTTTTTTGGGGGGGGGGGGGATTTTCTTAAAACTGCATTGTTGGTTAAGGGCTTGTAAGTAAGCATTTCACTGTAAGGTCTACACCTGTTGTATTCGGCACAAATTTGATTTGTTTTGATTTCAAAAGTGATTCGTTGGATCAACTTAATTGAATTACTTCAAACGAATGAGTTGAGTTTTTTCAGGTAAAAAAAGTACTTTTGATTCAATTTAATTATGACACTTGTATTATTTGATGACAATCAAATCAATAATTTGCCTCAGTAAAACCTACATTTTCATATTTTTCAAACTTGAAACAAGAAATGCAAATGATTGGATTGGAGTAACTTTATGGAGTTACTTCAACTGGTAACATCTAACTGAATGAAGTTCCTGCATATCTAAATATTAGGTTGGTTCAAAACACCATGACTCATAACCCAAAATGTAAAACGTCTTTCACAATGACACATTCAATGGACACAACCGGCATGTACAAAAATACAACCTGCATGTACAACACAGTCTGTTTGTTGTTGTTAAATGCTGTTGAACGCCGAAATCTAAACTAAAGACCTCGGTTTAAAAGCTGACAGTGTTTTTATATACTTTTATTTTATTTTGGATCCTGCGTCTCTGTTGGGCTAAATTCCTGCGAGCGCTGCTGTCTGTCTCGGCATCCTGCCAGATTCCACATAGGGGGAGGGACACGAATGCTCAGCTAGCCTAGCTGGCTCGGCGGTCTCAAATGGAGGCCGCTATTGAATGTTTCCAGCGCTGCAGGAGCTGTGTTTACTTTGCTTTGTTCCGGGACAATGTGGACCGCACTGACTTGCAATGTAGCAACTGCTTGCTTGCGGAGGACTACAGAAGCAAAGTAGCTACTCTTAGCAAGCAAGAACCAAACCTACACAAGCTACTGGGGAACCCACGCCCGCCTACTTTTTCATTTTCTTCCACCCCAGTAGCTGGACGCTGCTCTGGTGGTAGTTTCGCCGCTGTGTTGGCTCTCCATAGCCGACTGGCCTGTGCTGGGCAGGGTTCCATCCCCAAAGGGGTCTCCCCCTTCCCTGGAGAACGGAGCTGTTCTTGTCCCAACCAACCAGCCATGGAGGTATGTCACTCACCGTGGAAGTTGAAGAAAGCGTCCTCTGGCAACGGGGTCTCCATGGAGATGTTGAGCCCAGAACTGACACAGACCAGAAACAGCTTTGCCGCCCTGGATCTAGACGTTACGGCGCCCTCTTCATTGGGGGCTTCCCATTCAAGATCGGATCTGGAGGTACCTGCGTCTTCGTCCTCGGTTCTGTCTCCCTGTCATGTGGCTTCTACCTCGGGTTCAGATCCTCAGAGCTCCCACACTCAGCCGACCATGAGGCTGCCTGAAAGACCGGCCCATTCAACATCACCAGCTGTCATCATAGGCAGCTCTATGGTGAGAAACATCTTGGTTCCCATGGCAAAAACACTGTGTTACCCAAGAGCACGAGTACAGGACATAACAAGGCTGCTTCCGACTGACTACCACAGATGCCGGGAGCTGACACTGTCGTAGTCCATGTGGGGTCAAACGACATCAGGAGGGCTAACTCGGAACATTTGAAAATGGATTTTAAAGAACTGATATTAGCATTAAAAGGCTCCAAAAAACGACCAATCATTTTTAGGTCCAGTACCATCGTGAAAGATTCAGCAGACTGCTGGCATTACACATCTGGCTAAAATACTACTGTAGCTCTGCTGGAGTCACTTTTATAGATAACTTTGACACCTTCTGGAAACAGAAGATACTCTACAGGATTGACGAAGTCCATCCAAATCATCTTGGCTCCTGGACTCCTGTCCACGCATTTCAAGGCTGCACTGAAACATTGACTGGTCAATGATCCAAGACCAGCTCAGTTAATCCCTACCATTGTGACAATGAGTCGTCATAATGCTGCATCAAATGCATATGGTCCTAGCTGCATTGGCAAACACAATATAAGTCATTTAATTTCTGTACCCCTAACTGCACCTAATACTTCGGTTTATCCTACAGCTATTGTATGCAGTAATCATGAGCCTATGAACCAGAGTTACACTGTTAGCACTGAGTTGGTGTGCCCTAGTAGGAAGACGGCTTTGTGCAGCTCACCCTGCACTATCACCTCCAATGTAAATAACATCAGTAAGTCTACTTCTAATAAGCTTCCCAGTAAAGCATTAAAAACAATCAAGCAACCCAGAAAAGTGCTAAAAATAGCCCATATTAACATATGTAGCCTAAGAAACAAGGTCCATGAATTCAATAACTTGCTTGTAACAGATGACATTCATGTTCTGACTATCTCTGAAACTCACCTAGATAATACCTTTGATGATACAGTGGTAGCAATGCATGGTTACAACATCTACCAAAAAAAAAACAAATGCCAACGGGGGCGGTGTTGCGATCTATATTCAGAACCACATTCCTGTAAAGCTTAGAGACGATCAAATGTTAAATACTGTTGAAGTAATATGGCTACAGGTTAATCTGCCTCACCTAAAGCCCATTCTTGTGGGAAGCACAGTTTAAATACAAATCTGCATGTACAACAAAACCTCAACACAAAACTATTCTGTATAGTTGGTTACGAGAGCGCAGGCAAAGTGGGAGAGATGAGAGAAGAGAGTTTGGGCAGACAGAGGCCCATTCAGGTCATTCCCTATGCCGTATGTACTTGTGTAGATCTTAAATTATTTGACAGGTGTAATCAAACTGGTAATAGCTCCACCTTGCCTTCTTAGGTTAAAGTTTCACCATATTGCTTAAAAACCAAACAAATTCTCTCAGATCTTCTCAAGTGCATAGGGCGTCGGAATTGGCCCAGTCGAGGATGAGAGGGCAGAGGAGGGTGAGAGAAGAGGGTACTATAGAATAGGGTGAGAGGACGGCTTGGGCTGCGAGGACAGGAGGATGAGATAGGAGAGTGAGAGTAGGTCTGAGAAATAGAGGAGGATGAGAAAGTAGAGCAGATGAGATTAAGGAGAGGGAGAGGAGAGGAAGAGACAGGTTTGTGTTTTAGAGATAAAAGCTATAACCCTTTCAAACAAAATCACCTTAAAATAAACAACAATATTGGACCAATCAGCACAGAGGAGCAATAGTGTTTGTTCTTGTGGATCTTGTAGTTTGCAAAACAGATTTTGCACTTTGGAAGATATAACCAAGTCATCAAGCGATCAAAAACATTGTGTTGAACTATTGTGCAAGCTCAGGAAAGACAACTCCTTCAATGCACACAAAACTATTTGTCCACACTAGTTGTCCAGTGCATTTTCCTTAATGACAACCTGAATGATCAAATCCTGGAAGCCCAAAAACATTTCCAGGTAGTCATATTTTCACTTCAATAAAACTGTAGTTGTAGAAGTTACCTTACACACGGTGAGTAGAGACCAGTGGTCACATTTAACAATCTTCTCTATGACACGTTCAACAATCTATAAAGGTAAAATAAAATAACAATATTTTCCAAGAAAAGAGTACCGGAGACACAGGTACCAGAGACATGTGAATGGGTGGAGTTAGGGCGCTTCCACCCGAGGTCTCTAATGGCCCTGGAGGGAGACTCAGATTTAGTGGGAAGGGAACATGGGAGATCGTATCGACCATTGCTCCTCTGTGCTGATTGGTGACATGTGCCCCGTAATAATTCCCTGCAAAGCCAGCCTGAGTTATCCTCCTTTGGCTCGGATTACTTTGAGCAACTGACTTGAATGCGAGTCTAACTGGGCCATGAACTTTGCTTTCAGGGGAACAGTCATGAACCTTAGGAACTCTGCATTGATCTGAAACAAATAACATAGGACAGAGCTTTAGAATCAGTATAACAAATCCAACCTGAATGTTCAACATCTATTTCCTCTCAATCTTCCCACATTGTGACAAATATATCACATCCCATTGTAACTAAAACCAATCAAGGCTTTTGGGGTACTGACCACTAGGGATGGATGGGTAGTAGTTAGCCTTGGCTCGTTTTGGCTTCTTAACCTTTTTTGCAGGGAAAGCATTTGCAGTCGCTTTGGATTTCACTGAGTTAACTGAGAGATCAGGACACAGGTGTGATTTGAGCTGGGTCCTGTATTTTCACATTTTGTGCTTAAGACTTTGTTTCCAAACGTAGCAGCCATTGAACGATCCAGGTTATTTTAAGCAGGGGTGCTTCTTTGAAACCGCGCAGTCTAGTTCTTCTGGGTAGGCCTTGTATTTGAAGAATTTCCTTTGCTAGTTTGTTCAGTATATCAGATTTCAGCTTGGACCTGACAGTCAGCTTTGTTTTGCTAACCTGGTTTTCAACATTTGCCCTCGAGTTGGATCTCACTGTCATATGAGAATCACGGAATCTGAAAGTCCTTTGGCCACTGTTCAGTTCGGGACGACACAGACTCGAAGGACAGGAGGATCAGCGTGTCATCCGATGCAATGGAGATGCAGTTGTCAGAGCCATGCGAGGCTCGGTGAGACGCAATCTCAACAGGTGTACTGGTCAACGGTGAGTTGGTGTGCTGCTGGACCCCCTTCACTCTTCCAAAATCCTGAAATTCAGATGTAGAAGTCAAATTGAAGTACTCCTTATCAAAATCTTTGTCCATGTATTGCAGCCTAATGCTGCATGTCAACCCAAAGGCACTCTTTATCGTTTCGAGTAGGTCATCCAGCAACTCCGGTATGACAATCTGGAAGGTCAGTCTTTCATTGTTGGTCTCCCGAAGATCTAAAAAAGGTGCACTCAGAGAGAGCAGAAACACAGCAGAGACACATTTAGTCATTGTTTGTTACATACATTTAGCATTAATCTCATAATGTAGGTATAACGACACAGGACGAGACCCAAATGCAGACACATTAGGCAGATGGTTCGAGTCTCTGATATTTATTAATAGACAAGGGGCAGGCAAGAGGCAGGTCGAGGACAGACAGAAGTTTGTAAACCAGGTCAGAGTCAGATGGGTACAGGATGGCAGGCAGGCTTGAGGTCAGGGCAGGCAGAATGGTATGGCAAGTGGGCTCAGGGTCAGGGCAGGCAGAAAAAGTCAGAACCGGGACTACTACAAAAAGGGACTAGAAAAACAGGAGTACGGAAAACCCGCTGGTAGGCTTGACAAGACAAGATGAACTGGCAACAGACAGTAAATAGACCGGGGATAATTAGAACAAATGGGAGACACCTGGTGGGGGGTGGGGACAAGCACAAGACAGGTGAAACAGATCAGGTTGTGACAGTAGGGCTTCATTGATTATCATGAATTAAGACCGTATTTACCAATCTGAGCTTAAAACATGTATGTATCGTTTCGCTGTCACCAAAAGCATCCTCCTTATTTTGTATTTGAGTTTATGTGGCTCAACGAGTTCCACTTCATTGAAAATCATAGGCCTTGTAGTGTTCAAGATACCATGCACATATCTTTCTGACGAAGAAGATCAACTTCTCTTGCAATATTATCATTTGGATGATTTCACTCAAATCTGGCAGTCCCCCCAGTGAACCATGTGCCAAGATTTTGAGGAAGTACAGCTCCCGCTCAGCCCAGTCAAAACTGTTCGCTGCTCTGGCACCCCAATGGTGGAACAAACTCCCCCACGACGCCAGGTCAGCGGAATCAATCACCACCTTCCGGAGACACCTGAAACCCCACCTCTTTAAGGAATACCTAGGATAGGATAAAGTAATCCTTCTAACCCCCCCCCCCCCCCCTTAGAGTTAGATGCACTATTGTAAAGTGGTTGTTCCACTGGACATCATAAGGTGAATGCACCAACTTGTAAGTCGCTCTGGATAAGAGCGTCTGCTAAATGACTTAAATGTAAATGTAAATGTAAGATCATCCCACTCCTGTACTTCTCCATTATGCGTCACACTTTTAGCCAGGCCAACTGTGTCCACATATTAGTAGAGCAAGTGAGAATTCCTCTTTTAAAACACCAATGGGAAGTGTTGACACATTCCAGAGGTGGTTTGGGAATGCTACACATGTGCAAATGGTGTGCCGAAAGGAGCCCATCTTTGAAGCAGCGGGTGAGTCGCACAACTCTCTTAAAGAAGCTGTGCTTGGCTTCAAAACGCATCATCCATAGTGCAACTAGTGGTCCAAACAAATGGTGTTTAGGCTTAAGTTTAGAGTCAGGGAAAACCTCTGTAAAGCTTATTCTGTGCTATTAAAGTAAAGATACGCAATGGATTCCTCAGTATGAATAGGTGTAACAACAAGGTCCACTATGTCCTTCAAGTCTGTTAACATTTGCCAAGCCGGTTCCTCAAATGGAAAAATTGCAGCAGACTCCAGTGCTCATGGGCATTTCTTCCAACAGTTTTTCTTTATACAAAAGTAAGTGGCACAGATTGAGGTGGCAGGTAGCCTAGTGTTTAGAGTGTTGGGCCAGTAACCGAAAGCTTGCTAGAATGAATCCCCGAGCTGACAAGGTAAAAATCTGTCGTTCTGCCCCTGAACAAGGCAGTTAACCCACTGTTCCTAGGCTGTCATTGTAAATAAGAATTTGTTCTAAACTGACTTGCCTAGTTAAATAAAGGTTACATAGTAAAAAACATCAGTCAAAACCCACATTTCTGAGAATTTCAAAACAAATAAATATAAATTGACATGCAGTGAATTACTTTAAACCTGGCATTGTAGAAACAAAGGCCCTTACTAAGGTGTCATTGTACGCTGATGATTCATGTTTTCTTTTAAAACCACAATTAGAGTCTCTCCACTGCCTCATAGAGGATCTAGATACATTTGCTACCCTCTCTGGATTAAAACCAAATTATGATAAGTGTACTATATTACGTATTGGATCACAAAAAAATGCTAATTTTACATTACCATGTAGTTTACCAATTAAATAGTCTGACGGAGATGTGGACATACTCAGGTATACAAATCCCAAAAGAAAGAAATGATCTCACTCCAATAAATTTTTATAGAAAGTTAGCAAAAATAGATAAGATCTTGCTACCATGGAAAGGAAAATACCTGTCTATTTGTGGAAAAATCACCCTGATTCACTCTTTAGTCATATCACAGTTTACCTATTTGCTTATGGTTTTGCCTACACCTAGTGACCTGCTTTTTAAATTATATGAACAAAAAATATTACATTTTATTTGGAACGGCAAGCCAGATAAAATTTAAAGGGCCTATTTATATAACGAATATGAATTCGGAGGGCAGAAATGATTAAATATTAAAGCATTAGACCTCTCACTAAAGGCATCAGTCATACAAAAGTTATACTTAAATCCAAACTGGTTCTCTAGTAAATTGTTACGAATGTCTCATCCTATGTTCAAGAAGGGCCTTTTTCCCTATATTCAGATTACACCTGCTCACTTTCGGGTGTTTGGTAAGGAAATAATCTCCAAAAGATCTTTATTTTTTAAACAAGCCTTAGAAACTTGGTTCCAATTTCAGTTTAATCCACCTGAAAAGACAGAACAAATAATACAACAAATATTGTGGTTAAAATCAAATATACTAATTGATTAAAAAAACTTTTTTTCAAAAAAATTAATAAATAAAAAAGGTATAATTTTAGTGAATGATATCATAAATAGGACTGGTGGAGTTATGTCACACATGCAGCTAACACAGACATATGGAAATGTCTGCTCTACCCAAAATTACAACCAATTAATTGCAGCATTACCACAAAAATGGAAGAGGCAAGTAGAAGGGGAAAAAGTAAGGAACTTGTACAGTATGTTGGCCCTGTATTAAAGAACATAAATGGTTAAAGAAAAGTATGATAAATATAAACGTATACCAATTTCATTTAAGGACCAAAAAACTGACAGCTGTGCCATATAAATTGCAAAATAGTTGGGAAGAGATTTTCGATGTACCCATTCCATGGCACATGGTTTATGAATGGATACGCAAAACAACGCCAGATTCAAAACTTCAAATTTTTCAATTTAAATTACTATACAAAATTATTGCAACTAATATAATGTTATACACAGTATATGGGGGATACAATATTCCCAGCTCTGCAGATTCTGCTGTGAGGAGGCAGAGTCATTAGATCATGTATTTTGGTATTGTCCATATGTAGCTCGTTTTTGGTCACAGGTCCAGGAATGGCTGAAGAATTACAACATTTGCCTAGAACTAATGCTACAGACAGCAATACTGGGTGATTTGAAAAGCCATAGTCAATCAATCAATAATATAATAATTATTTTAGCAAAAATGTTTATTTTTAATTTACAATCTGTAGAAGCTATGAGAATAGAAAGTTATTTTGTGAAGCATCACAGCACAGTTGAAAAATATATGGCAAATAGAAATCCGAAATGGATGATGTTGAGAGATAGATGCGAGGGGTTGAATGGAGCTGAAGGGTGGGACTAATAATAAGATATACAATGTAAAACATACGGGATCTGTAAAATGTATATAAGTTCGGAACTTTTGTGAAATAGCACAGTTACAAATAGAAATCAAACTGTATGGACATCAGAAATAGAGGAAGGACTAAGAACAAACAAGAGAGAACTATTGTAAAGTAGACTGTGTCTGTAAAATGTGTTTGAGATGTATAAATTCAAGGTAAAAGCTGAAGTGTTTATTAGTTTACTCCAATTGGGCGATCGGTGGTAGGGTTTGCGGGGAATAATAATAAAGGTATATTCTTTAAAAAAAAGTATGTCTATATAGGTATGTGTATGTATATATGTGTATATGTATGCATGCGTGTATGGATATATATATTTACCCCAAAAATATATGGGGGATTGGAAATGATGCAGACAATTACATTGATGGAAGCAACATTTTTTCCGCAATATTAAGCTGATCCACCCCTTAAAAGAAAAAAAAAGAAAAAAAACAAAGGCCCTTACTCATGTTCCTGCTGACACTTTGGATGGGGAGGATATATCATGTAATGAAGTGAATTATTATTGTTTTTGTGTATTTTACCCCCTTTGTCTCCTGAATTTCGTGATATCCAATTGCGATCCAATTACGATCTTGTCTCATCACTGCAACTCCCCAATGGGCTTTCGGAGAGGTGAAGGTCGAGTCATGCGTCCTCCAAAACATGACCCGCCTAACCGCACTTCTTAACACCCGCCCACTTAATCCGGAAGCCAGCTACACCAATGTGTCGGAGGAAACATAGTACAACTGACGACCGGAAGTAAGCCTGCGGGACACCCAGTCCGCCACAAGGAGTCGCTAGAGCTTGATGAGCCAAGTAAACTGCGTCTGTAGTCTGTAGTGACGCCTCAACCACCGCGCCATTCAGGAGGCAATGAAGTGAATTTCGATATTGGATTTGACAATGAAGGCTCTGAGGACTTATCAAAAGAAATGTAGCTTAAAATTGCCTAGGTCCTTAAGTTAGAAAACCTTTTTTATTTTATCTAGTGCAGCTGTTGATGAGCTCCTGCACGAGTTTCAGTATTTGATCAGTTCTGTATCTATGCCTATTACACAAAAGACTATAACCCAAATATTACAGGATCACAGTTGCCAAGTTGACAAATCAGTTGTTCAAGAGCTAGCCAATGCATTCGGTAAGTCAAACCCCATTCAAGTAGCAACAGGAGACAGGGGTCCACTCTCTACTGTTTGGAAAGAAAAGGGATACTATGAGATACAATTTAGTGCTGTAGAACCAGTAAAATATTTACTTGATTCAAGAAACAAGAAGTCCTTCCAATATAAGTCCTTGCAGCAAATTCTTAATTATCGTACTATTCTAGATGGCAGTTTCAATGCCATAGACAAACAGACACAAAGTAATATGCATGTATAAAAATCCCTCTGCGATGGTGTTTTCTTCAAATAAATTGAATTGCTGTTAAAGCAGGACAGTATCTCGTTGATACTGTACGTTGATGTTTTAGACATTTGCAATCCCCTCTGTACATCAAGAAAGATACACAACAGTTATGGATTGTATTGGATTTGGGGCAATTTGCTGACAGGTTCTCAATCTGTTTTGTCGTCCATACTGTATATTTGGCTTCTTTAATCAAAAGTGATATGAAGTGCTATGGTTATGAGAAATTGTTAGAACTTCTGATAAGTGATCTTGTTAATTTAGAACAGCATGGCATTTTTGTCTCAAAGTTGGGCAGAAGGGTAAAAGCACAGTTCAGTGTGTTGTCGCTGACAACCTTGGTGCACATGGTATTGCAGGTTTTGTTGAGAATTTCACAGGAACATGCACATGCAGATTCTGCATTGCAGAGAAGTTACAATTTCAGAACTGGAGCGTTCTGTCTAAGAACTAAGGAGATTCATGCTGGCCATCTGAGGGAGCTTACAGGAAAAGAACATGGTGTAAAAAAAAGTGTTTTGTCAGAGCACCTCTCCTATTTCGATGAGACCACTGGTTTCCCCCCTGATATTGTTCACGATCACTTTGAAGGAATTATCCCTCATGAGCTTGCACTGTGCCTCAGTGTATGCTTCACAAATAGTACTTCACGTTTGCAACTTTGAACGAGGCGATACAAACTTTTCTTTTTAAAGGATCAGACCTTTTTTCCCAATTTTTGCCTAAAATGACATACCCAAATCTAACTGCCTGTAACTCAGGACCTGAAGCAAGGATATGCATATTCTTGATGCCATTTGAAAGGAAACACTTTTGATGTTTGTGGAAATGTGAAATTAATGTAGGAGAATATAACACATTAGATCTTTTTTAATCATATTTGATTTGCAAGAGAAAGGTCAATGTATTATTCCAGGTTAGGCACTATTTTGATTTTGGCCACTAGATGGCAGCAATGTACGTGCACAGTTTTAGACTGATCCAATGAACTATTGTATTTCTGTTCAAAATGTTGTATCAAGACTGCCCAAATGTGCCTATTTGGTTTATTAATACCTTTTCAAGTTCATAATTGTGCACTCTCCTCAAACAATATCCTCCAGGCGCATGTTATTATTTCACTGTAATAGCTACTGTAAATTGGACAGTGCAGTTAGATTAACAAGAATTTAAGCTTTCTGCCCATGTCAGATATGTCTATGTCCTGGGAAATTTTCTTGTTACTTAAAACGTCATGCTAATCAATTTTTTTAAATTGAACCTTTATTTAACTAGGCAAGTCAGTTAAGAACAAATTCTTATATACAAGTGACAGTCTCATGATTTTTCAGGTGTTGGCCAATGTGTTGAAAATATTCTCTTTCTGTAGAAAGTTGAGTATGACCACACATATGGCGCGTGAACATAGATATGACATTGGTTACTGAGTACCTCTGGACAGGGTGATTTCTTGACAGATGGCTCCATAAAGCATTCCAAGTCTTGAATGTGCATGGGAAATTGAAGTGCATGGGTATTTATGACTACGTCCATAATGCCTATGATCAAGTTTATAATGTATGAGAAATAACCTCCCACAATCTTTGCATTTCCACATTCATTGCAACACTGGAATAACAATAGAGAAGACAAAAGAGACTTTACTTTTCCCCAATCAGAATGCCACATGGAGCCAGAAGCCAATTTAGTCCAATTAACACCCAATTAGAATTATGGTTAAGAATAGGCTGTTACACAGCATGTTACTATGTTAGGCTATTTTGTTTGATATAATCCTGTTACGCGGAGTGGAACAGAGTAACCAAAGAGCAGACTCAGACGAGGAGACTGGGATGAAGTAACCAAGGTATTTATTGAAACACAGGGGGGAGATGGAGTGCAGGTCAGGGGAAGCTCAGGCAGGTACCTGGAAACCAGATGCGGAGGCTGAGGCTGGAGCGAGAGGGGTTGAGACAGGGTAAGCAGGTCCGGAGGGGAATCCAAGGGAGTAGTAGAGTGGGGAATCCACGACAGAATAGCAGGAGGACGAGACGTGGGACTGGAGACAGGGACCAGAGTCAGAGCGGGCAGAACTATAACGGAGAGGAAACAGCGTCAGGCAAGGAAAACTGGCACAACAGGATAACAGGATCTGAATAGTAACAAACGGCTAGAAACATAGACTGACTGAGCAGAGATTACAATCTGGCAGCGTGGAAGTGGCAGGGCTGAGTATTTGTAGAGGTCTTGATTATGGAAGAGGTTGCAGCTGGTGGGGATCTGCTCTGACTCCAGCACACCTGTCTCTGCCCACACAATCACACATAGAGAGAGGGAGAGGGAGAGGGAGAGGGAGAGGGAGAGGGAGAGGGAGAGGGAGAGGCGCCAGGTCAAGGAGACAGGATGAGCAGTAGAGGGCGTTGCAGGAGCAGATGTGACAAATCCATCCTCCATTGTCTAGCTTTTGTTTCCACCACCAGCAATACTATTATTATACCAAGTGCTACTCTATATTATAATGACTTAATAACAGCAGTGAAAGGAACCGGTCCAACCTTCCAACAGGTGCTGTGTGAATTCAAATCTGGGGAGAAAATGCCAAGTACATTCAATTTTGAGAACAGAAAAGTCTCTATGATACTCAGATGTGATCAACACTGTTTTAAAAAACTAGCTAGCTAACTAGCATTGGGCGTGGTTGGATGTTGAAGTTGTGCTAGCCCGCTTAAACACTCTGATATGGCATTACATGTGGTTGGTTAACTAGCTAGCTAGCTAGTAACTTTAACAACCAACCAACAACGTGCAACGCCAGCTAGCTACAATACCCAGGCGAAGGTGAAGAGTTGGAGTTATGTAGCTAACAACATTGGTATCAAAGTAAACATAATAGCTACATGTACAGTATTGTGGCATCATGATGTCATAGATATGCATTTGCAAGCATGATGGCATTAACCTAATGTGTATGCTTTATTACATTTACATTTAAGTCATTTAGCAGACGCTCTTATCCAGAGCGACTTACAAATTGGTGCATTCACCTTATGATATCCAGTGGAACAACCACTTTACAATAGTGCATCTAACTCTTTTAAGGGGGGGGGGGGGGGTTAGAAGGATTACTTTATCCTATCCTAGGTATTCCTTAAAGAGGTGGGGTTTCAGGTGTCTCCGGAAGGTGGTGATTGACTCCGCTGACCTGGCGTCGTGAGGGAGTTTGTTCCACCATTGGGGTGCCAGAGCAGCGAACAGTTTTGACTGGGCTGAGCGGGAACTGTACTTCCTCAGAGGTAGGGAGGCGAGCAGGCCAGAGGTGGATGAACGCAGTGCCCTTGTTTGGGTGTAGGGCCTGATCAGAGCCTGAAGGTACGGAGGTGCCGTTCCCCTCACAGCTCCGTAGGCAAGCACCATGGTCTTGTAGCGGATGCGAGCTTCAACTGGAAGCCAGTGGAGAGAGCGGAGGAGCGGGGTGACGTGAGAGAACTTGGGAAAGTTGAACACCAGACGGGCTGCGGCGTTCTGGATGAGTTGTAGGGGTTTAATGGCACAGGCAGGGAGCCCAGCCAACAGCGAGTTGCAGTAATCCAGACGGGAGATGACAAGTGCCTGGATTAGGACCTGCGCCGCTTCCTGCGTGAGGCAGGGTCGTACTCTGCGAATGTTGTAGAGCATGAACCTACAGGAACGGGTCACCGCCTTGATGTTAGTTGAGAACGACAGGGTGTTGTCCAGGATCACGCCAAGGTTATTGAATCATGAATAATATTGGTCGAGGGAGGTATTACGTTTTTTCGATTAAGCAAATCCACAAGAAATAAGTTGAAACAAATAAAACGACTCCAAAAAATCTGTTAAATTGAGGATCCACTAATTTTCACTTTTTACAGTGTACAATGAAATACATTTTGCTTGTACAGAGCGAATGCATAATTTGTTGGCATCATGATATCACTGGAGAATTTATATTGTGAAGGTCACGTTGACGTTTCCATTTCACCATTCTTTAATTTGTTCTTAGCGGATCGAGTTGCTCTGTATAGTAGGTATCTATGAAAATGACTCAAACAAAGCATGTCAACTCCACAAATGAGATCTTAATTGACAACTCAATAAAACTAACTAGGAAGCAATATGCAGAGGGACTTTTCAGAGTGATGCTGGGAACTACTGTACCATACAATGCATTTGCTGTGATCCCATTTTGTCATGCTACCTTCTGGCTATAACACACCGCACGTGTTAACTTCCATATACATCAATCACATAGCGATTGAATTGTTCTCCACCAATCAAAGCCTTCATTGCCTAAGAACTTTGGCCATAGTATAGGCCTATATATGCACCTGTAGATGTATTACAGTTTATTTGATTGACTCTCTGACTAATTTCTCTGTGAAACTGCTCATTTCAGGAGTTACTGAGAACAACCGTATGAGAGAGTAAAAATCTCCCAGATGTTTCCAGAAGGTAGAGGTGCAACTTTGTTAAGGTTCAAGGAAATGAGAGGAACCATGATAATGATGTTTGCTGTTAGGTTAATTTGCATATGATAAATATAATAGGGGCCTTGGAGACAGCAGCAGGAGACAACCGCCCTGACTATAAGGAGTGGGAGAGAAGGGGAGAAAAAAGGACCTGTACTTTCTTGAAATATAAAGATTATAGATCACAGAGTGAGAGGCTATGAAGTGCGAGGGAGCGGAAATTGAACCTCGCCACCACACCACCAGTCAATCAGATAAATAACGTTTATATAATTTAGTTTTGCCTCACATACATTATTCATCCCTCAGTTAGCTTTTATGCCTCTTTTTCTGGGGTGACTTTGCTGCTTAGGACAAATTGTTGTGGATTTGGGTACATGGCCTGAATGTGTTTCTCCTCTGTTTGGGCCCCGAGGGTTATGGTCCTTTCACACTGGTTTCATAAAAGTAAAAGGGTAATCTATTTTAGTGTGGTAGTTGGAGCTGCCTCTTATCCTTTCTTTGAACCTGAAAACTTGAGGTGGTCATCTCCTCTACTGTAAGTCTCTTCTGTAATGTTCAATCACACTATATACATGCATTCAAAGTCATACTGGAAATACAGAGACACTGTATTCACTGCCTATGCCGTATTTAGAGAAGCTTAGAATGGCAGATAGATCGTGGTTATGGTTGTAAATCAACAACTTCATTATTCGTATACATATGAAAATCAAAAAACCCACTATTAGGCTATTAATAACATATTGTATGACTTCAGTTCACCAGTCTGTAGAATATGAATAAGACGCACTGCAGCCTAAACACTGTAGAAGATGTATTATGATAAATGGTGCTTTATCAAGCTATCATTGTGTTGACTGATGAATAAAGACCATGACAAAGCGACTATCATTGATCCATTGAACTGATGGAGCTGTGGTGGAAAAGCAGGCTTGGAAAATAGTGGTCGATGAAAAATGGTGTTTTCTCTCGGCTCCTATGTAATATCACGGCAGCAGGAGTGTATAGGCAGCTCACCCACAAACCCCTGGACCACCTGCCGCCAAATCTGTTTTAGTGCAGGGAAACATTTTCTCCCCGAGACCCTGCTTTTGGTTTAGAAGGCCAGACCACATGTTGTGAAACGAAGTAGGCCGCCAACCTAAACGGGTTGTCATTTGCCTTCGCGGCGCTCCTATTGATTTACTGCTTCTTGCTGCTGGTTTCCTGGAGGGGACCGCGAGCTCTGAGAAATGCCAGACTGCTTAGCAGAGGAAAGATTCCCAGGCCAGGCTTCCCAAGTGGCTCGACTGCCAGCCCAGGCACAATCAGGATGGAATAAATAAACAATAAATACATGGGCAATAATGTGAATTGAGCAATACCTAGTCAACCGTGGAATGTCAGAGTTGTTCGTTTTTCGGTGTTTGTGCGTTAGTCCTGGCTCACCTATTTTCCTTTGACTGGTAAGACACTTCAGGAGGCAGAGGTCCTGGGTTCGATCCTCAGTGCGAGACTAATCAGGAGGAAGTGGTACTCGCCAAGCAAGCAGCGTGACGTCCTTTACGGTGGTGTTGTGACCCGGATCTACAGTTGCGCTCAGCTCAACGCTGGGGTTGATGTTGAGGACGTTTCAGGGGTGAATGTAGAACACTGGGAAGTATGAAACTTACTCCCCGCTTGCGACAGTGAATAGCTACCTTTTCGTGGCGCACCGACTGGTAAGACGCTTCAGGAAGAGAGTCATGTGTGCTGACGAGGCATAGGGCCCAGGTTCGAGCTTCGTGAGCCGAGTCAGGAGGAAGTGTTACTAACTAAGCAAGCAGCGTGATATCCTTTACAACTACAGCTATCACTATAATATCATCAGTTAAATAAAAGTGTGATGACAAACCTAAGTAGCATATCCATTGTACTGTATGAGAGGGATTCCACAAACAGATCCCCCCACATTCTGTAATGTAGAGAAAGTATTTGTTATCCTGAGGGATAAAAAATACACACCACAGCTTAGTTCAGCTACATTGGTCACTTCAATCCTGGGTTGACAGTGAAGGGGAACAGCAATGGGCATTATAGGTGCTTTACAATAAAGGTGAACAGCAATGTGCGCTATAGGCGCTTTACAATAAAGGTGAACAGCAATGTGCGCTATAGGCGCTTTACAATAAAGGTGAACAGCAATGTGCGCTATAGGCGCTTTACAATAAAGGTGAACAGCAATGTGCGCTATAGGTGCTTTACAATAAAGGTGAACAGCATTGGGCGCTATAGGTGCTTTACAATAAAGGTGAACAGCAATGTGTGCTATAGGCACTTTACAATAAAGGTGAACAGCATTGGGCGCTATAGGTGCTTTACAATAAAGGTGAACAGCATTGGGCGCTATAGGTGCTTTACAATAAAGGTGAACAGCAATGTGCGCTATAGTCTCTTTGCAATAAAGGTGAACAGCAATGTGCGCTATAGGTGCTTTACAATAAAGGTGAACAGCAATGTGCGCTATAGTCTCTTTGCAATAAAGGTGAACAGCAATAGGCGCTATAGGTGCTTTACAATAAAGGGGAACTGAAATGGGCGCTATGTTCACTGAAATTGGCGCTATGTTCACCTTCATTGCTTTACAATGAAGGTGAACAGCAATGGCCGCTTTACAGTGAAGTTGAACGGCAATAGGCACAATGATTGCCTTACAGTTTTTACACTTACACTAAGTGTTCATAACATAAATACATGTTATGGTCATGAATGCATGAGCAGCAGCAGATGTTAATTTACACTTGAAGAAGTTATCATGTATGTCTGCTAGTTACTACAGAGAGGAGCCAGTTAATAAGAGCGGGTTATATATGGAGCTTTGTGTTGTCAAGCGGTTCAAACATCTGCTCTGCAGTCGCTACCTGAACTCGTGCACACTTATTCAAACATCTGTTGCCTGTACTGATATTACCTTAAATTATCGAAGACACGTGCACACACTTTGTCTCCAAATGGGAAAATGTTACTTCATGTATGAGATTTGGAAGACTACCAAATGCCTTCATAAGATTGCTGCACTGGGGATACGCAGCGGCATCAATATGTATTACTTTTGAAGTGTCTGGCGTCAAATTGCTTCAAACCTGGGTCTGCTTTCATAGGTGGTGCGAACAAGCATTTACTCAACTAGAGAATGGGGGCAGATGACTGGCAGTACAGGGAATGGCACATTCTATAAAAATGTAATCTCCAAAGATTAATTTCCATTCCCCAAACATTATAATCGTTGTCTCCTGAATAGACCCAGAAAGTAGAATTGGACACTGTCTCTGGTTAATTATTTTAAAGCCAAATCCTGCCTCGCTAATGCAATCTATGTGTGATTAGTGCTCCTTGGTCGAGGTGCAGATTGGCTGCACATCGCATATGATCAATCTATTATATGCTGCCAGAGCTGGTTATGGAAATAGACTTATAACACTGCTACCTGATGTTTCTGCCCACTGAGATGTAGGGAGAAATTGCATTCATTTACCAGCCTCCAATTAGTACTGAGCCTGCATTATCATCAATTCACATGCTAATTGTCCCATGTTGCTTGCAGAGTGTTAACCACCATCTGTGCAGTTCCTCTATCTCAGCTGAACTTTTTTTAAGGAGAAGAGTCTGCTAAAGTTCCAAGTTCTGGATGGTCAGTCAGTCTTTTACAGATGTGTATGTATTTATTTAGGTCCTGAACTTTACAAATCTCTCTCTCTCTCGTTCCCTTCTCTCTATCTCTGCCTCTGTCGGTTTCTCTCTCTATTTCTTTCTCATGTTTGTAATTATTCTCAAGTCTATTTCCAATCGAAAGAAGTGGGATTATTACATTTGAATGTGTGTTGAAAATCACCATGTTCTTGTAAATTGTGCATGTTTCAGTATGTGGGTACATGACAATTGCAAGTAAGTATGGTAATGGTCAGAGGCATTTCTATTTGGACAAATGCTGTGTTGCTCCTTTTTCCCCCCAAGCAACAATATGCTGTTATTATATTTATCGAAGGTCATAATTAGAAATGATTTGCTGACAGGACTGCTGAACAAAGTGTTAATTGAATCTGGCCCAATTGTACATCAATTCAGTGATAATGCACACGCATCACTGTGCATGCCAAGTATGTTCATCATTTAATGACGGTTAACATTTTAATATGAAAAGAGGTTTCATAACAAAACCTCTCAATAGTCTAACAAATAAAAATCCTCCATCGGCTAAAGCTGAAATGGTTACTTGCAATTTAAGTGGGATTTCCAGACTGTAGTATTTTTTTAACCTAAACTCCTGTCTGCACACTTCAGGTGTTGTCACCAAACATCCTCTTACCTTCATATCAGGTATGAAGGTAAGACCCAGATGCAGACCACGTTGAATAAACAATAGTTTCATATCCCAACAGGGGCAGCTGAGTGCACCCCAGCTGAGTGCAGTCGCCAGGCACGAGGTGGGAAGGATGGTCTCGGGTTCTGGGGTGGTAGCCGTGGGGTTATAGCGGCGAGGCAGGACATTCGGTTTCACGTTTTTGGACCCCAGTATTAGTAACAAAGGTTTGGTTTTGCTCACGTTCGCTTCCTGATTTTCAACCATCTTTGAATGAATGTTAAAAAAATATGGGAGTCTGATACTAAATGACAAAATGACTGCCACATTATATCTGATTATAAATCCATAGTAATACATATATTATCACCTAATGTTGTTAGGTCTTTTGATAAATTTGAGTTATTGTGAACATTACAAGTTTTGAACTTCTATTTGCTATTTATGGCCTGTAGGCCTCATTCACCCGAGCTCATATAACTAATTTTTGAGTAAAAATAGCATAATGTATGGATTATTTTGACTATAAAAGATACTCAGATGAAACGTATTGTGCTATTTATCACAGACTGCTTTGTGTCAAAGTTTTACAAGGACTATCTCCTCCTCACCAGTGTCATCGTCAAAGATCCGATCAAGAGCCTCACATATAGTATATTGTTTGGTCATTGTGCTGGCACAGAATGAAATGTAAGCAAGGCCTCAAAAAAGCTTTATATACCAGAGCTGCAAGAAAAGTTCTATATATTATTGAAACAATGTTGCGATTGTTTGTGAGAATGCCAACAGGTGTGGTTCCCGTGGGGGAAAGATTATATTGGGGAAAGGTTCCCGTGGGGGTTGCCGTGGAAGCCAAGAAGGGGAGTGAGGTGTGTGTGTGTGGTTAAACACACATGCATGTGGGGGTCTGGGAGAGGAAGTGTGTCCATCTGATGAATGGGAATGTGCCTGAACTTAATTTTATACACTAATTGTAGTCTCAACCGTTCATTTCTATTGACCGGTCAATGTTGACCGGGAACACCACAGGTGTACAAAATGTATTTTGTGTATTCAGATGCCCTGTGTGGACAAAGTCATGGAACCTTTTGACAATCAGATTAAATTAACTACATTTTTCAGAGAGAAAACTTGTAAATCAATCCAATTCGACCGGAACACAGCAAGAGGGTTAATTGTATTTAAAATTTGTTATAAAAATTACCTCAAACGCCCGGTTGAGCTGCCTGTTAAATGTAAATTTAGGCCCGTATAAAATGTATACTCTATATTCTGTTTGAGTCAGAGTAAGGGAATTATTCAGACATATTCATACAACATCAACTCAATATCAGTAAGGTGTTACTAATATTTGGTAAACTCAGTGTAAGGTAAGGTAATGTTACACCAACATGTTATCAAAACTTTTGGGGGTATAGATCTACTGTAGTGACAGTCACAAAGGGATAAAAAATGTACACTATGTACTGTGTGTAAGACAGACTTATATGAGACTCTAAGACTCCCATTTCATTCAGACCTGGCCTGGAGTTGCCCAGACTGAAAATCGATAGCACTCTCAGGGAAAAAGAAGGAGAAAAAGAAAGCAGACAAATAAAATCCACTTCCAGTTTCTGATGTCAGTTTCCATTGTCATTTCCATAGGCACTGTCACAGTCATAACAGGGAACTTCATAACAGTAGTTCACTAACTTGTTACTTGTTTTTACCACTTTCCTCTCTGCAGTAGTTCACATATTATGCACCCCAGTGACACTGCACTTTAAGACACCCCCTCTTTTGCCCACATATGATAAATATAATGGATATCTGATGAGAATTCTAAATCTCAAAGGGAGAGAAGTAATATACAACCACTAAATGCACATTTTAATATACAGTCATCTGTGACTCTCTATTGGGCAAAACACCTTAAAGAAATAAATCATTCTCCTGCACAAAAATGCTGCATCCATGAGCCATGAATAATGCATATATTATTCTAGCTATAAGAAATTGTTATTAATGGGTATTTGGGGGTGTGGCACCCACACATTTGTATGCAATGAAGAAGTACACACCAAGCTTCCTGCCATCCAGGACCTCTATACCAGGCGGTGTAAGAGGAAGACCCTAAAAATTGTCAAAGACTCCAGCCACCTTAGTCATAGACTGTTCTCTCTGTTACCACACGGCAAGCGTTACCGAATCGGCAAGTCTAGGTCCAAGAGGCTTCTAAACAGCTTCTAACCCCAAACCATAAGACTCCTGAACATCTAGTCAAATGGCTACCCAAACTATTTGCATTGCCCCCCCTGAAGTGCGCGCCCTCATCCACGCGCGCCACAAGACTACAGTCAAAATGAGAGCCACCTTGAAAAACTACTACTACTAATACATTTTTCAAAAAACAAGCCTGAAACCCTTTCTAAAGACTGTTGACATCTACTGGAAGCTATAGGAACTGCAATCTGGGAGGAATTCCATTGAATATCCCATAGACAAGCATTTGGATGGACTGTGACCTCAACAAATAAAAATTCTGGATGGATTCTCCTCGGGTTTTCGCTTGCCATATCAGTTCTGTTATACTCACAGACATTATTTTAACAGTTTTAGAAACTTCAGGGTGTTCTCTATACAATGCTACCAATATGCATATCCTATCCTTCTGGGCCTGAGTAACAGGCAGTTTACTTGGGCACGTCAGTCATCCGTACTTCCGAATACTGCCCCCTAGCCTTAATATTTACACAGGAAAACTTTGCTGAAAATGAATGCAGTTGACAGTGAGAGGACGTTTCTTTGCTGAGTTTAGTCTCGCTATTGTTATTTTACTGCTGCTCTGTCACGCCCTGACCGTAGAGATCCTTTTATTCTCTATGTTTGTTTGGTCAGGGTGTGCCTTGCGTGGGAAAGTCTATGCTTTCTGGTTCTGGTTTTTGACCGGGTATGATTCTCAATCTGGGACAGCTGTCTATCGTTGTCTCTGATTTGGGAATCATACTTAGGCAGCCTTTTTTCCTTTTCTCATTTGTGGGTTGTTGTCTTTGTTAGTGGCATGTATAGCCTTACAGAGCTTCACGTTCGTTTTGTTGTTTATTGTTTTTGTTGGCGACATTTAAAATAAAAGAATGTATGCTTACCACGCTGCACCTTGGTCCGGTCATTTCCTTGACGACGATCGTGACATGCTCTTTAATTACTTTTTACTTTTATCTCTTATTCTTATCCGTATTTTTTTTTTAAACTGCATTGTTGGTTAAGGACTCTTAAGTAAGCATTTCACTGAAAGGTGAAACCTGCTGTTTTCGGCGCATGTGACTAATAAAATGTGATTTGATTTGAAATTACCGACTCCTCTTTAAATCTGCGTATTCCTCCAAAGCTCAGTTGTCCTGACTCTGCACAACTCTGCCAGGACCTAGGATCAAGGGAGACACTCAAGTGTTTTAGTATTATATCTCCTGACACAATGATTAAAATAATCATGGCCTCTAAACCTTCAAGCTGCATACTGGACCCTATTCCAACGAAACTACTGAAAGAGCTGCTTCCTATGCTTGGCCCTCCTATGTTGAACATAATAAACGTCTCTCTATCCACCAGATGTGTACCAAACTCACTAAAATTGGCAGTAATAAAGTTGCGCAGCAACTCACTGCCTTCCTGAAGACAAACAATGAATAAGAAATGCTTCAGTCTGGTTTTAGACCCCATCATAGCACTGAGACTGCACTTGTGAAGGTGGTAAATGACCTTTTAATGGCGTCAGACCGAGACTCTGTGTCTGTCCTCGTGCTCCTAGACCTTAGTGCTGCTTTTGATACCATCGATCACCACATTCTTTTGGAGAGATTGGAAACCCAAATTGGTCTACAAGTTCTGGCCTGGTTTAGACCTTATCTGTCGGAAAGATATCAGTTTGTCTCTGTGAATGGTTTGTCCTCTGACAAATCAACTGTAAATTTCGGTGTTCTTCAAGGTTCCGTTTTAGGACCACTATTGTTTTCACTATATATTTTGGGGGTGTCATTCGAAAACATAATGTTAACTTTCACTGCTATGCGGATGACACACAGTTGTACATTTCAATGAAACATGGTGTAGCCCCAAAATTACCCTCGCTGGAAGCCTGTGTTTCAGACATAAGGAAGTGGATGGCTGCAAACGTTCTACTTTTAAACTCGGACAAAGCAGAGATGCTTGTTCTAGGTCCCAAGAAACAAAGAGATCTTCTGTTGAATCTGACAATTAATCTTGATGGTTGTACAGTCGTCTCAAATAAAACTGTGAAGGACCTCAGTGTTACTCTGGACCCTGATCTCTCTTTTGACGAACATATCAAGACTGTTTCAAGGACAGCTTTTTTCCACTAAAGCACTAAATAAACTTCAGTTAGTGCTAAATACGGCTGCTAGAAGCCTGACTAGAACTTCCTTAGCTTCCTGTTAAGGCAAGGGCTGATTTTCAAGGTTTTACTGCTAACCTACAAAGCATTACATGGGCTTGCTCCTACCTATCTTTCCGATTTGGTCCTGCCGTACATACCTACACGTACGCTACGGTCACAAGATGCAGGCCTCCTAATTGTCCCTAGAATTTCTAAGCAAAAGCTGGAGGCAGGGCTTTCTCCTATAGAGCTAAATTTTTATGGAATGGTCTGCCTACCCATAAGAGAGACGCAGACTCGGTCTCAACCTTTAAGTCTTTATTGAAGACTCATCTCTTCAGCAGGTCCTATGATTGAGTGTAGTCTGGCCCAGGAGTGTGAAGGTGAACGGAAAGGCTCTGGAGCAACCCTAGGACGGCATGAGTGGGTTGAGTGGGTTGAGTCAATGACGTGGTCTTCCTGTCTGGGTTGGCGCCCCCCCTTGGGTTGTGCCATGGCGGAGATCTTTGTGGGCTATACTCGGCCTTGTCTTAGGATGGTAAGTTGGTGGTTGAAGATATCCCTCTAGTGGTGTGGGGGCTGTGCTTTGGCAAAGTGGGTGGGGTTATATCCTGCCTGTTTGGCCCTGTCCGCGGGTATCATCGGATGGGGCCACAGTGTCTCCTGTCTTATCCGGTGTTCTGTGTGAATTTAAGTATGCTCTCTTTAATTCTTTCTTTCTTTCTTTCTTTCTTTCTTTCTTTCTTTCTTTCTTTCTTTCTTTCTTTCTCTCTCTCTATTGGAGGACCTGAGCCCTAGGACCATGCCTCAGGACTACCTGGCATGATGACTCCTTGTTGTCCCCAGTCCACCTGGCCGTGCTGCTGCTCCAGTTTCAACTGTTCTGCCTGCGGCAATGGAACCCTGACCTGTTCACTGTGATTACTATTATTTGACCATGCTGGTCATTTATGAACATTTGAACATCTTGGCCATGTTCTGTTATAGTCTCCACCCGGCACAGCCAGAAGAGGACTGGACACCCCTCATAGCCTGGTTCCTCTCTAGGTTTCTTCCTAGGTTTTGGCCTTTCTAGGGAGTTTTTCCTTGCCACCGTGCTTCTACACTTGCATTGCTTGCTGTTTGGGGTTTTATGCTGGGTTTCTGTGCAGCACTTTGATATATCAGCTGATGTAAGAAGGGCTATATAAATACATTTGATTTGATTTGAATTGATTACCATACCCACCTGGAACATCACAGGAATGAGTCACCCTGCTGTAAAGGAATCATTTGGGGAGGGTTAGAAAGTAGAAGTAGAGAAATTATACTCTTAACCTTTTCCATGCTATTTAGTTCACTAACTGCACCTCGTTTAAGATAATGTGCATCAGATTTGACATTTTCCCCAAAAAACAACCATGTGTTTGCATGCATGTGTGTTTCTTCTTCAGTGTCTGTTATGTCTCTAAGGATAGGACATCAAAGGGTGTTTTCAAATATAGTCCTCTTTACAGTTTTTCTTAATTGTTAACAAATGTTTGCTGAAACTATATCTCAGGTACTCAAAACTCCAAAAACATAACACAAAACAGTCAGCCAATTTCCCCAAACCCTATAGAGATCTTGCAAAATGAAACAAAGCAATCAAAATCATGTACTCCCTGCTCAAATGAAACTCCGCAGCTAAGTGACAACCGAGAACACACTAATGTGACATATTCAAAACACTACTATCAGAACCTATTTTAGTGTAAAGACTACTATTTTGTTATTATAATGTATATTGTTTGTGTGTACTCAAACAAGAAAGGAATACAAATGCAAAAATGTTAGTTTTTTATTTCAACATGACTAAATACATGTCAAACAGCATACTGTAAGCACACATAAAGTAAAAATGCAAACATACAGTAAATATATTTAGCAAATTCAAAGGAAGAACATTTTTAATTACTGTATTGTATGTTAAATCAATTGTACATAATAGATAAAGAAACTCTTAAAATACAGTAAAATCTAAATCATAAGTCAAGAAACAAATAATCCATTGTGAAAACAAAATCAGTCATGTCTGTTATTTTGGTCCGGCCGCAGATTTTCATCAACGTCATAGGCGATATTCTCCTTGGCCAGACAGCGGGGGAAATATCTTCTGGCATGATGCATCCACCCCTGACAGGACTCTGCTGGAATGTCACCACAGGTCTCTTCCATGGCCTGGAGAAGGGCCATACGTTCATGGGGTTTGCGATCATTCACTTTCCATCGCCATGCTGAAAACAACTCCTCAATATGGTTGAGAAATGGGGAATATGGTGAGAGATAGAAAATTGTAAACCTGGGATGGTCATGGAATCAATTGCGGACCTGAGCAGCCTGATGGAAGCTCACGGTGTCCCAAATTAGAACATACATTTGCTGCTCAGGATGGCGGTGGAGGACCCAATTGTGGGTCATAGCTGCTCATATGGTGACATTTTCCCCATGCTGGCCAGGTACCTCAATGATGGCACGTTGATCAATGGTGTTCCTTCCTCTCCTCCTCATCTTCGCTAAATTGAATCCAGCCTCATCTATGAATATGAGTTCCTGGGGGATGGGACTTGCATCTAACTCCATGATTCTATGAAATGACAGTAAATAACTGTAATTGCTGCTTAGTAAAGTTCACTGGCAACATCAATGAGTAAATTACTTACTTGCACATATTCATACTGTTTATCCTTCACTCTTTGGGAATTCCTTTCATACGGGACTGTAGATTTGCTTCATCCGGAGATGGTGTTTCTTATGGATGCGATCTATGGTTGATAAGCTCAGTCTGATGTTATGGAAAATGGCAGGGTTTTCAATTCTCTGTTGTTGGATTTACCGCAGTCTTATGCCATTATTTAAACTACCATTTGCACAATGGCAGCCTCCTGTTTGTGTCACGTTGGTATGAAGAGATTCGGGAGACAGGCGCAGGAATGCGTAATAGTTGTTTTTATTACGCCCCAAATTACGGTGTGCCGTGTAAAGGCACTGGGACGAAGACCAAACCAACACGTAACAAAAACACAGGGTTGAAACACAAACAAAAGAGCGAGGAGTACCTCGAATAAATAACAGAAGTGCACAATGATTATCACATGGTACGATACCCGTAATCATCTGCGCAATCCTCAAGGGCACGAAAGCCCAAAACACACAGCACAGGTACTCACGCGCACCAACGGACATAGTAACAATAACAGTACCCCCCCCCCGATGCGCTGGCCTCGAGGACGACCACAGGAACGCAGTGCGGGTCGATCAGGACCCGATTGAGCTGCCGAAGTTGCGTCGTCGTTGGACGGGCCAGTTGCCGCTGTCTCCCTTAATGGTTGATTATTCACAAAGCCCAAAACACGCAGCACAGGTAATCACACGGCCAACGGACATTGGAACAATAATCGACCAGACCATGGAAACCAATGGGCACATATGTACAAATACTAATCAGTGGGAATAGGGGACAGGTCCGCTTGATGAAAGTTCCGGAAGGATCCGTGACAGTTTGTCTGTAAATAGACGTGTTCTACCACCATGTGGTTGTCGTCTTTCAGTTCTACAAAAACAAAATAGCATACAGTACAGTAAACAGTACAGTAATACAGTATACAAGATAAACATGTTACAGACTAGTATTGCTTCCAATTTTATACATACAGTAATACATGAAACGTTTACTTTGTTTCCCCTTACAATATGTAATGGAATCTACATTCTTTGCTGTGCTTTATGTTGTACTACTGTCTAGTAGTAAAAGTTGTAGATAGTTCCAATGTCTGCAGTACATACCTATTCTCATTTTGGAACGTCCGGGTGATGGATGCTACGGTGAAGCGGCTCAGATTGGGCTGCACTCTCTGCCCAACCTCTCTCAAGGTCTCCTTGTTCTTCGTCTTCCTCCAGCTCTACCTCCACCCCAGCCTCCCCCTCCACCTCTACCTCCACCTCTCTCTGCCAAGTTTGCTTCTGTTGTTCTCCAAACACAGGAGTACTCACCAGGGCCCAGACCAAAGGTCTGATTGCAAAGTGAACATTTACACAATTAGTGTTTGCACATGTAAAGAGTGAAAGTGATCAATTGGTAATTGAGCTTAGCTTGTTGAACAGGATTTATTTTTAGTTGTGAAAATTGTGCCAAAGGTAGAGATTTGTGTGTTGTGTTTTGCCAAGTGTTTGTTATAGAATTACAATCTGAGTGTAAAGCAAAACATGTGCCAGTAATATTGCAGATTTGGTGTATGGTTCTGCTAAATGAGTTACAGGGAAAGAGCAATGTTTTGTATACTCAGTGTACATTTTGGAAGCTAATAGTTTGCATTTAGTTAAAAATGTTGACAGAAATTATAATCAAAATGTAATATTCACATGTAAAATTACTGGTTACATGATCAATGGCAAAAGAAGAAGTGCAGATTAAATAATGCTTTAATTGAAAATCGTGTATTCCAAATTGTACCGCCAACCATATTTACAGCAGTTTGTGGCTCTAATATGGCAGTTATGGTAGGGGAAACAGTGCTGCAGTAGCCTAGTGCTTGGTGTTTGAATAATAATAAGTGAACCTGGCGAGCTTTGTGTTCACGTTGCACTAAATCAGAGTTCAAGTGAACCAAACTCAGACCACCTCTCAAGATTCTCAGTTCAGTTCGCTTCGGGGGCTCTTCTGAGATATCTGAGTTCATTTGGAGCACTCACACTGCACAACAATTGGCTGAAAGGGACCAAGTGTGAAAACACATTCTGCCCCAAGTTGCGAATCACAGTCTGATCTCATTCGCTATCCAATCCCTGTCGGCTACAAAGTAAAATGATTCAGTACATCTAATAAGTTTTTCTCTTTCTTTTCATTTCTTTCATTTGATGCTGGCTTTGTTCTCCGTTCCCAGGTCAGTCAATCTCATTTCAAGTGACTCTGCGTCAACCTGTGGCTTGGATTTCCCCCGCCTCCTCCCCAAAAAGGCAGGACTTGACCAAAAGGGTTCACTGAAAACAACAAAAGAGAACAAATCAGTGTTGATGTCGTTACTCAAAGAAAGTAATAAATTACCTATTACTTGTTTCTTATTTCAACAGTAACACATTACTTTACTTATTACTCCCTGGCAAAAGTATATACTTAAGCAATAAGCCCCGAGGGGGTGTGGCATATGGCCAATATACCACGGTTAAGGGCTGCTCTTAAGCACGATGCAAAGCGGAGTGCCTGAATACTGCCCTAATCCGTGGTATATTGGCGATATACCACAAACCCCCGAGGTGCCTTATTGCTATTATAAACTGGTTACCAACTTAATTAGATCAGTAAAAAATATATGTTTTGTCATACACGTGGTATACGGTCTGCTATACCATGGCTTTCAGCGAATCAGCGTTCAGGGCTCCAACCACCAAGTTTAAAATACTTGTTATATTACTTTTGCTTAACACCCCAAAACGTTGTGCGTCCTCACTCAATGTAAACAATGTCTACTGCATACCCAGCTACAGGCTTGTTTAGATCTCCCTGGGTTACAGCCTGTCCTCCAGAACGACTAAAATCAAGCCTTGGTTGTTTGGATGAGGTAGGCCTAGAGTAATCTTCAGCAGCAGTGGTTAGGCCTCGGGGGTCTTTCGCTACAAGTTTTGTCTTGGTGTGTTGCTTTTGCAGGTGCTTCAAGAGATTGGAAGTTGTGATTCTAGTAGTGGAGAGATGTTTCTCGCCTGAGCAGTTTACATTTTACAGTTATATTCTTGTTATCTTGTCCTCCTAACAAATGAAAGTAATTGGAGTACTTCCACATTGAGAAACTCCTATCCTCTTTTGTTCTCTATTGTTGAATTTGTAGGTTGTTTACCACAAACATTTGTGAATAATCATACTCCAGCGGCTCTGATTTCCAAAATCTTTTCAGGGAGTATCCACGTGTGATTAATCTATTTCAGTCTTCCCATCGTAGTGCACTATGTACTACGAATGCTTCAGACATGCCTTCCAGTCCCTTTGTCACACATACTTACTTTCCATTATAAAATGGCAGTAGCGTGAACTATGACCATTGGCGAAAAGAAGTGCTTGTCATAGACAATAAAATCAGCCGCCTTCATTCCAGCTCCATTGAGACAGACATTAGTCGAGAGGCACAAACTTCTGAAGGATAATGTTCGCATTAGAGCTTGATTCATCGAATGCCCCCCATTCATTGCCCTCCGTGAAACAAAGTGAATATCATAGCACAAGAATTACATCCTGCATTAGACAGGACCCCTTTTATAGGGAACAAACGCCCAGCATACATCACCAAACAAAGGACCTCTATGAAAGACCTTGATTAGACTGTTGATTATTCTCTATTGAAAGCACAGACTTAGTCCAATATGAATAGCACTATTAACCTTGGGATTATTGAACATTTTCATTAGGTTATTTTTATGTGAACACACTGTTCCATTTGATGTCACATAGACATTGGTCCAAAGATGTCTAGTGGAAAACGGGCTACGGTACGTGTTCAGAAGAAGGGGCAACTAGCAATGTAAACTGTGAATATTGTGTTTTAAGTATCAGGTTTCAGGTAAGACCCAAATGCAGACTGTATTGAAGTGACAATGTTTATTACAGCAACAGGGGCAGGCAAACGACAGGTCAAGGGAGTCAGGGGTCGATAATCCAGAGTAGTGGGCAACGGTACAGGACGGCAACCAGGCTCAGGGTCAGGGGCAGGCAGAGGTCAGGCAGACAGGTTCAGAGGCAGGACAGGCAAGGGTCAAAACCAGGAGTGTATGAAAAAGAGAGACTGGGGAAAAGCAGGAGCTGAGACAAAACACTGGTTGACTTGACAAACAAGACAAACTGGGAACAGACAATCAGAGAACACAGGTATAAGTACCCAGGGGATATATATTGGGGACACCTGGAGGGGGGTGGAGACAAGCACAAGGAGTGGTGAAACAGATCAGGGTGTGACATTAAGACACTAGAATCTAATGGTGTTTTGTCACACATACAGTAGCCTACACACTGTAGTGGTGTCGCCACAGTACACTATAAGCAAAATATACTATATGTCAATTTCTTCACCACTACAACAGTTTGTGGTAGGATCACAACATTCCTGATTTGACAATAGCTATTTGTTGCTGTGTAAATATACCTTATACCTGCCTTCAGGAACAGAAACCCAATGTATTATGTACAGTAGACGATAGAGATCGAATATGGATGTTATTTTACTATGAGATGAGTCGATGAGCAGTTGGTAGAGTATTATTTGAGGAGACAGGATTGATCCACTTTTTGGCTAATGATCCAAAACTCCTTACTGATGTGTGGACATCAAGTGGCACAGCCAACCAAGAAAAGACATGAGCAGAACAAAAACATTGCTTACAGAAGGAGTAGATATTAAATTGCTGGTAACAAGGTAACACTTTGCATTAAAGTATCATTCCCAAAGGGTTTATAAAGGGTTAATATGTCACAAATGACACTGACTCGTGCTAAATTATAGACTGCCACTCTACCTTGTATTTTTATATTATCAGCAAGTTTATTGTAGTATTTATTTTGCTCTCATCCCGTATTTTACAAGTGCCTTTCACTCATGTGTGCTGTGTTGGTTACAACGATTGCCTTCACTTAAGTTCTGACATTCTCACGTGTGAAATTGTATTGCATTAACTATTTGCTTGCTTGCATGATGTGCTGTGATTCCCCAGATTGGCATGGACTACATTGACTGTCACGGCCGATGCTGGAAGGAGATCAAGGTGCAGCGTGGTGAGCGTACATATTGCTTTTTATTTGAATGTCGCCAACAAAACAATAAACAATCCAAAACGACCGTGAAGCTTAACAGGGCTTTGAAGCCTCTAACAAAGTTAACTACCCACAACGAAAGGAGGGGAAAAGGGCTACCTAAGTATGGTTCCCAATCAGAAAAACACGATAGACAGCTGTCCCTGATTGAGAACCATACCCGGCCAAAACATAGAAACACAAAATCATAGAAAACAAAACATAGAATGCCCACCCCAAATCACACCCTAACCAAACCAAATAGAGACATAAAAAGGCTCTCTAAGGTCAGGGCGTGACATTGACAAAGAGATAGATGTTGCCAATTAGCTTTCAACTCCTCCCTCCTCGAACTATTTACCAAATAGGCCGTCATTGAAAATAAGAATTTGTTCTTAACTGACTAGCCTAGTTAATTGAAGGTAAAATATATATACATATTTTTAAATGCCCTCAGAAACCTCTCCACGGATGGATGTCTGACTCCTCGCTGCTCCTTGACCACTGTCCCTCTCCGCTGAACACCTGTGCCTGTGGGAAAAAGACTCATTTACAAAAGTCTCTGTAAAGGAAATAACGTATTTTGAATGTGTGAATGTGACTCCCATTGTAGATCATTACATACTCTAATGTATGTTTGTTGTCCCCTGCGACAGCAGACATGGGGGACACACTCAACTCAGTTGTGAAAGGCTATCGACACTACAACACAGCCCAGCAGGCCCGTTCACTGCGCGAGGGACAGCCGCCGTCCATCCCGCCATCAACTATGAGACCGTCTACCAATAAGGAAACTCATTGCTGTAGTGTGAGTGTGATTCCAAGTTGTAGATCAGTACATGCTCTAATTGTATGTTTTGTTGTCCCCCGTGGCTACAGACACAGGGACACATCCGGCTCGGCCCGGCTTGGAGTGGAGGAGAAGAGGGCCCAGCAGCCGCCCATCGACTACCGGACCAGCCATCGACTAATGACCCCAGATGGGGAGGAAGAGCCGAACCCTGCTCGGGTAGAGCCGAATGAATGAACCCTGCTTGGGTAGAGCTGAACGAACGAACCAACATTGGCCACTGCTCTGTGAATGAAGCAACTTTTGTATTAGTTTTTCCCCTGTGCTCATAGTGCTAGTGTTACTTACAGTCCTCCTAGCCTTCCTATATGTTTCTAACTGGGCTCTTAGTAATTTTAAAACGAACCATCCAAACAAATAATTTTTATGCTATTGTCACCTTTCGTAAACTTTTAATTTAATTAAAGAACCTTTGATTGTATATTGGCCTATATCTGTTGTTGTTTGATGTTGGATCTTTAGAACTCTGCTTTTGACAAAAACACTGTTTATAGTCTGTTATTAAGGAACCATTTCTGGTGACTTTAAACTGGGTTGTGTTAAGGCATGCAACAGACAATGTTTTCAAATGTTTTGCAATAGAAACTGGAAATAAGTGTTTGTTGTTGGACAAGTTCAGGTTACTACTGCCTGTTTCAGTCTGTTTTCTTCTGTATGATGCCTAATGAACACAACCCTGGACTCATGCAAGCTCTGTCATGTTGCCTTATATCATTAGCTGGTTCATATTAGGTTAGTTACATTGGTGATAGTAATGGATTGGAGCTGGGAAATGGGAAATGTGGAATCGAACAGGCCACTAATCTACATTACTAGTTAACATACTTACAAATCAAGCAGACTTTTTAAACATACCCCATGGACATTCAAGACAAAAACAAAATCTTTAGCTTATTTCACAAAATCTACAGCAATCCTACATGCATTTCCATTATCCAAATCCCATTTTATAGATCCCACGTTGCGCTCGTGAGAAATCTGCACTTGCTTTTGCCTCCCGGTGGTATAATTATTATTATTACTACCCAAGCCTGTGTTGCAGAGTAATGCAAGAATGCAAGTCTCTTCTTTGCCATCTCCCCTTTATAGCTTTGTGTAATGATATTCTGTCAGATAGTGTGAAAAATTAGCAGTCCATTATACCACTGAGCTTCAGTACGAAGAGCAAACATTGTATTAATACCTAGGGTAATTAAAGCTGCATAACATCCATCGGGGGAGAAAACCATAAATTCTACATGTCATGACTTGCTGAGAGGCTACTTCAGCTTTAACACTATTGGGCGAAATAAATTTTAATGGTACATTGAGTGGAATGACCATGGGCGTCAATTTTCACAAGACTAACGGACTGTTATACCTCAAGTACTGACACTCAATTGTATATGTACGTGCGTGTGCAACTGTGTGTGTGTTGTGCAGAGACTAGGCAGAGAGTGAGATGATTACAAAAGGATGTTGGTAGTCAACGGAGAAGAATCAGACAGAGTGAAAGATAGCAAGAGACACACGGACATGGACAGAGAGGATAAGTGGATAAGACTCAAGGCAAGATTCAACACAACTGCCTTAGCGGTGACTGATGGACCCTGGGCTGGTGTCTGAAACTCCATTAAAGATTAACCATCATTAAGAGTCTCAGACGGTCTTAAGAACATTTCCCCCCTTCTTTAAAAAAAAACTTAATCTATTTAAACCCATTGATTTACCTATTGATCAAAGCACTCTGTTAGATAAAGCCTCTCCAGATTCCCTCTTAGACTTTGATTCCCTCTTTTCGGCATAAGAAGACGACAGATCTTCAATTCAACAATTCATGTCTTGAAACACCTTTTTCTCTTTTTCTAAATTAAAGCTTAATCATACTGTAATTTACATAATTTGAACATGAACATAATCTTCTGATATAGTGCCTGGATAGTTTTGAGTAAGGCTTCTTGACCACATTGGCTGATTAATACATGTTATACTGTATGTTCAGCCAGACTTCATATCTAACCATTATGTCTCTCTATATTACCAATTACAAAATCCTACTGGGTTGAATTTCATAAACGAGGATTTCGTCAGCATTGAGTATTCATCAATAGCCCATCCACTGAATATTAATTGAAGTGCTTTGATGGATGGAATCACACGGATGAAGCAGACAGGTTCAGGTTCTGTTAAGAAGAGAGGTCAGATAAACTTTGGACATCTCCCTCAGATGTTGATCAGCCAGTATCTATGTTTCTATTAACTTGTCCCATGATTTTTAGAAAGTTCGCACAGGAAACAGATGCGACAAATTACTGATAGAGTGCGTTTCCATTCAACTATCTTGTGTCGATAGAAAGAGCTGGATGTAATATCACTCTGAAACTAAAGTGTCTAATAAAAATGTACTGGTTGAAGTGTTTCCATTTAGACAAATTCTGCAAATAATTGGTGACAGCATCTATGACACGGCTGTCGTCGGTGGAAAAAGGTGAGGACCAAGGTGCAGCGTGGTAAGTGTTCATGATGTTTAATAATCATCAAAACAGAACACTGAATAACAAAATTAGAAACAACCGAAAACAGTTCTGTCTGGTGCAGACACACAAAGACTGAAAATAACCACCCACAAAACCCAACAGAAAACAGGCTACCTAAATATGGTTCCCAATCAGGGACAACGATTGACAGCTGCCTCTGATTGAGAACCATATCAGGCCAAACACAGAAATAGAAAATCATAGAAAAACTAACATAGACAACCCACCCAACTCACGCCCTGACCATATTAAAACAAAAGACAAAACAAAGGAACTAAGGTCAGAACGTGACACGTATCTTTAAAAGTATTCGGCAATCATAATCATTTTTTTTTTTAAACACAGTTTCCGTCATCATTTGTCGCAATAAAGAAAGTTTGACAAAATAAAAATCCACCCCTGTCGAACGGGGTACATTATTGTCGCAATTTAGAAAATGTCATCTTATATCTGCTGTTTCCATTACACATGTCATAATAATAGTAAACCTGGGTCAATGGCAACCTGCCTCATGTCTACATTGATAGCTTGTTAAACCATCAGTGCTGCTTACTTTTTTTATAGCAGTTCCACTGATGTATGAAAGAATTCATGAGACTTTTAATGTTTTGTAAGTATAAGCTAAATTAATGGAATAAGTAAACTGTGCCGAAAAATAGTATATTTTTAAGTGTTTATTCATTCATTAACAGTCCATGTGGAAAGTCACTACATGAGTTCTCTAAGGACATTTCAAATGCTAGTTTGGGAGAAAAAAAACATTAATCGAAAATGAGACTTACACGTTGACTTACAAGAGAGAGAACCCAAGAGGAATAACCAAACAAGACAATCAATATGCAACAGAATTATTTACCAGGTGCAATCAATAAAGCATTAATAATTCAGGTTAATAACCAGAAGTTTAAGAGAATACAAAGTTGGTGAGATTATACTACCATGACTTGAGAGCAAGGTGTTCACTTGTTTAAGAAATAGTTTTTTGAAATCCGCATGAAGAAAATGGCCATATCCGTTAATTAGAAACATTTGAAAGGTAGCTAATGAATTCATAATATCAACTGCTGAACTGCCTATTGCCAGTGTCTCTGGTAAGTCAAGAAATAAGAAAAGCAAGAAACATGAATGTGAGTTTAAAGAAATTATATAAATGTATGTTTTACTTTTTGATCAAATGTGTTTACTTTTCTTCACACTAATGTATACCAGTGTTCAATAATATCCACAAGTAAGGGTTTATAATACATCCACGTCATTTACTGTATTCCTCAATTCAGTTAGCTAATTATACTCTTCTCTTGAAGATGCATTATTGCATTTAGTTTATCTATTACATTTAGATTGTCACAGTGCATCACCGCGTCAGCCAGACTACCTGTAGGGCTGAGCATGCACTGTTTCTATCGATTTTCTACGCAAGTAGCAACGGCATGCAATTATAGCAACAAAACAAAATCAAGGGGAATGGGCAACTTGTGTTTAACAACAGTGTACCTCATATGACAATGCAGGTCAGTCTGATAAAGTTTCCCACTAACAACTGTCAAAAGGGGAAATCAATAGACAATTTTGGGGATGGACTAGAGTGGCTAGAGTCTATATCCTGGACCAGGCTATCTATTGGGGAGCCCTGAGGAGGCCTGGTAAAAGGATTAGCCTTCTACAATGGCGCTCCTTACTCCGTAATTGTCTTTGAATAGTGATGACGATGACAAGCAGGAGTGTCATGGTGTCATCCAACCCTGTCATCAGATATCCTTCAGAAAATCGATATGTGCTAAAGCTGTAACACCACAACTTGGCTGTCCATAACTTATTTACAGCGTGTTTTAGATTTAAATGATGTTTTAGCAATGTGATAAAGGAAACCCTGGTGTCCAACCAAACTACCATAACCTGGCCCTCATTCAAAGTTACTCTACCCAATCATACCCAGATTTAGATTGAGATACTGTATAAACTATCCTTAAATATAGAGAATTAAGTTACATTTTAGAGTTCTTGACACGTCTCTGTGCTTGTAGTATGTAGCCATTGCAACTAAAGTTGCATTATGTCATATTGTGTGCACCTTAAAGGCAACGTCTGTCACGATCGTCTTTAGGTGAAAGAGCCAAGACCTAACTAAAATAATAAAGAAAACAAAGATAACTAAGGCCAGGGCGTGACAACGTCAATGAGTAAGTGCAGTTCTAAAGCATTAATGGACGACCCATCATCCATCTGTATTATGCAAACAAACAGAGAGAGAGAGAAAAATATCATCTCGGAGGCAGAGTGTAGTATAACTATAGTTAGGAGATGATATCTGGGCATCTGTAGCTCTGCGAGGCTCCAATGTTGAGGCTTACAGAGATGACAGGTGTTGTTGCTGACGGCTTATGGCTTACATAAGTACCCGCAAAGAGATTGGCATGATAAAAATAAATTACCTTGGTGACAGCTTTAAGAACACTTCCTCATTACTTTTTTTCCCTTTTTTCTGTAGTTCAACAAAGAGCTGCTATCATGTTAAGTTTGGGATAAGTCAATATTATATTTTAGCCCTACATTTAAGGTGCCATTACATTTCAACCGAACCTCCGTCCATTTCACTGTCGCTTGGGCTCACTGTTTGACTTTTCAGAGCATAATGCAAAAAGACCACCAGCTCAACAACCAATTACATACAAATTATACATGAGTTTGCCATAGATCTGCTAGTTCAATACAGTGTGAAAATGACCCTGCTCATAGTCTCCTCATAGCTCTTCTTTCGTTGAATAATTAAATAACCTTAAATAACCTGATTCACTCTGAAATTTATGGGCCCTAAGGTCAGATGACATTTCACCACCCGATAATCTGAGTGCACCTCCGGTTAGGGGTAAAACGCAGTTTGTGGCTGCTGGGCTCTGCTTTGACTGCAGGGTTGTGGTGTTCATGTATAATGCGCCCCCCTCCCGACACACTGAGCCCATGGACTAGGAGTTTAAAGGAGAGGCCTTATCAGTGGCCACCAGGTCTGGATTCTCAGCTGTAGTCTGCTTCCATAGGGAAAGGGGAAGGGCAGAGAGTGTCTGACTAAGGGAAGAAAGAGGAGAGAGAAAAGTGAAAAGAGAGGGAAGCAATGGAAGAGAAACATTGGCATGATTCGAGGGTGAGACTTATACAAAAGACAAAGGAATTGAAACAAATTGAGGAAATTAATAGAAAAAGAGAACATCCGAGAGAGAGGGAAACAGAAAGAGAAAGAGAACATCTGAGAGAGAGGGAAACAGAAAGAGAAAGAGAACATCTGAGAGAGAGGGAAACAGAAAGAGAAAGAGAACATCTGAGAGAGAGGGAAACAGAAAGAGAACATCTGAGAGAGAGGGAAACAGAAAGAGAAAGAGAACATCTGAGAGAGAGGGAAACAGAAAGAGAACATCTGAGAGAGAGGGAAACAGAAAGAGACAGAGAACATCTGAGAGAGAGGGAAACAGAAAGAGAAAGAGAACATCTGAGAGAGAGGGAAACAGAAAGAGAACATCTGAGAGAGAGGGAAACAGAAAGAGACAGAGAACATCTGAGAGAGAGGGAAACAGGAAGAGAAAGAGAACATCTGAGAGAGAGGGAAACAGAAAGAGAAAGAGAACATCTGAGAGAGAGGGAAACAGAAAGAGAACATCTGAGAGAGAGGGAAATTAGAGAATTATGGGGGAGTCAAAGCTAAGTGAACTTCTGTCTTAAAATACCAGCTGTCTACCTGTCCAGAGAAAGAATCCTTACTCTTGGTCTGTATATTTATACTGAACTAAAATATAAATGCAACATGCAACAATTTCATTGATTTTACTGAGTTACAGTTCATATAAGGAAATCAGTCAATTGAAATAAGTAAATTAGGCCCTAATCCATGGATTTCACATTACTGGGAATACAGATATTAATCTGTTGGTCACAGATATCTTTAAAAAAAAATAGGCCTCACAATAGGATCTCGTCACACTATGTTAGTGCATTCAAATTGCCATCGATAAAATGCAATTGTATTCATTGTCCATAGCTTATGCCTGCCCATACCATAACCCCAACACCTCCATTCACAACATTGACATCAGCAAACTGTTCGCCCACACAAGGCCATACATGTGGTCTGCAGGTGTGAGGCCGGTTGGATGTACTGCCAAATTCTCCAAAGTTGGTGATGGCTTATGGTAGTGAAATTAACATAACATTCTCTGGCAACAGCTCTGGTGGACATTCCTGAGGTCAGCAGGCTAACTGCACGCTCCCTCAAAACTTGATACATCTGTGGCATTGTGTTTTGTGACAAAACTGCACATTTTAGAGTGGCTTTTATTGTCCCCAGCACAAGGTGCACCTGTGTAATGATCATACTGTTTATTCAGATTATTGATATGCATCACCTGTCAGGCACATTTCTGGGATATTTTATTTCAGCTCATGAAACATGGGACCAACACTTTACATGTTGCGTTTATATTTTTGTTCAGTATACAATGCCTTCTCTTCCCTGCACTGTCAGTGTCTGCTGCATGCAGTACGCTTTAACTTCAATTGTACTAGTTCATACACATAGAATTTAATAGGATATCTGTGTTTCTATCGTCCTATTTAGCTACTGAATGCAGATAGGAAACTACTAACTTGATTTGTACTGCACACGAGTATTAATGGGCTTCGATGTCAGCTGTAATGGATACAGGAATCCAATCAAAACCATGGTAGCTGTGATTTTGTCCATCATTGTCCTCACAGAGAGAATGGGATGACTCCATAGGACCCCGGCATGCATTACATAGTACATACTGTATCTACAAAAGCAGGAAATAGAAGGGCCTATGCCCCACCACTCTGGGGTGACTCTGGCAGCATGAGTAGGGTTAGGGAAGGACTAGAGCCCTCCGGCCTCGTAACTGAATCAGAGTCAATGTGGGTCAGCGTTACCGCGTTCTAGTTCAGACATCTCTCCAGGGCCAGATTACCTACCACAACTCTCCCAGAAAGTCATTTTTTTTTCAAATTAGTGCTAGAAATACAAGCGGTTCCATCATTTCCAGAGGTCATGGACGTCCATGAGTACACTACAGGCCTGAGAACAGACAGGTTCTATTTTTTTGTGTTTTTGAGAGCTGCGTGAAGGGCAGCAGTCAGAAAATCTAATTCAGTTGGACCTTTCCGACATGGCAAATCACATTTGTGTTTGCATCTGGTGTTTTTTATGGAATATTCATGAAAGACCAAACAATATTATTGTATAAACTGCCCTTTGTAACTCATTTATAACTGTGACTCCATTTCTAATTTTGTTTTTTCTATTAAAAACAACTTTGAGATTGCAATGGTTTTCATTATAGTATTATATTGTTGGCAACATGTTGCATTTTAAACTGTATAGCACCCCTATTTGATTTGATTTTGTTCTTTTGATATGGCATATCCTTTTAAGAAGGCTTTCAGCAGTATAAGAACAGAACTATGTGATCATAGTTTTCTAAGTGGGAAGTACAGAGAGAAAGTCATTATTTTCCTTACTTTGACTGGAAGAAATGAGCTCCAAAAAGAGGAACTGATAAGACTCACACACAAAAAAAAGACGAAAAGAATATGAAAGGAGAACGGGCAAACAGCACTAATCGTTTGGAGATTTTATCAAATAAAAAAAATAAGTATTCAACATGAGTTTGAAAATATTTTACAATTATATCTGAGCTGTCTAAAAAATACTGGATAATATTTTACCATCGACAAATCAGTGAGTATTATAATATTATAGGGGAAAACTCTATCGAGAACAAATATTTTGTGTATAGCTAGAGGCTGCTTAGAGTTAGCGATGTGGCATGTAGTAACCCGCAAGCAGGGTTCCGCAGTAACAGAATAGGACTATGGGTAACACATATGATGTTGCTAATCACAATATACCGTACATGATACAGATGGAGAGTATGTACAGCATAGAATTACATATAGATACAGTATATTCATTGTAGGATCTCTATGATGTACAGAACATGCATATGTAACGGCTGTGAAATGGCTAGCTAGTTAGCGGGTACGCGCTACTAGCATTTCAATCAGTTACGTCACTTGCTCTGAGACTTAAGTAGGGTTTCCCCTTGCTCTGCAAGGGCCGTGGCCTTTGTGGAGCGATGGGTAACGATGCTTCGTGGGCGACCGTTGTTGATGTGTGCAGAGGGTCCCTGGTTCGCGCCCGTGTCGTGGCGAGGGGACGGTTTAAAGTTATACTGTTACATTGATGCTGTTGACCCGGATCACTGGTTGCTGCGGAAAAGGAGGAGGTTGAAAGGGGGGTGAGTGTAACGGCTGTGAAATGGCTAGCTAGTTAGTGGGTACGCGCTACTAGCATTTCAATCAGTTACGTCACTTGCTCTGAGACTTAAGTAGGGTTTCCCCTTGCTCTGCAAGGGCCGCGGCTTTTGTGGAGCGATGGGTAACGACGCTTCGAGGGTGACTGTTGTTGATGTGTGCAGAAGGTCCGTGGTTCGCGCCCGTGTCGGTGCGAGGGGACGGTCTAAAGTTATACTGTTACACATACATGTGTGAGTGCATGTACTGTATGCATGTTGGTGTGTGTATGTGCACTGTGCATATACAGTATATGTGTAGGTCATTGGTTGATTGTTTGTCGATGTCAAAGAGCTGAAGGAAAGTCAGAGCCCCCACATTAACGTTATGAGTTTATTAATATCTCCACATCTCGCAAACAGCAAGAAACTAAGGTGACTTTCAGGGACACTTGGCACCAGGCCATAATTACAGGCTTTTATGATGGTGTAAAAACTGCCTTTAAAGGGGTCCTTTATGGCAGGGGACCCAATGAAGGATGTGTCCTCGACAGTAGATGAGGAAATGATTGTTCAAACCCACATTTAGCTGCATTGTTAAGGACATATTGCGGTCATTATTTTAAAAGTTGTGACAGCATCCATTCAATTAGACCAACTCTGTTATGTCTTATGACAGTAACCAGAGCAAAAACGCCCATCAGAGAATCTGGGTCTCTTTTGCCCTCTAAATTCAGAATGAAGTCATATTTAAGAGTGGTCATTTTGGTGAAGGTGGCAGTTGTGTAGTAAATTGCTGGTGAAGGTGTTTATCAGGGTGGGTGGCATTTCTGTAATGTCAAGTTGAGCTGTTTAAGCAGTGGATAGATACACTGGCCCATTATGCAGGTGGCCTTGAGAATGCATGCAAACTCATGCGTGCAAAACCTGTTCAAGGCACTCCAAAGGGAACACCTGACGTATCAATAATACATGTGGTGTTATCTTCAGAGGCAAGTAACACTGTCACTTGGTTAAAATCTAGGTTAAGCAACTACTAATGGTCTTTAGTTGTTAAACAGAGTATTTCAACACTATTTTCCCTCCAAAACACATAAAGCCAGCCAGGCACCAGTCACAAATGGACATAAATCTGTCCAGTCGAGGAAGCGGGGACATCTCACAGCCACCTCCTCTTGAAATGACAAAGTAGAAAGCATGACACATCAAAATGATGCTGCAGGTGAGCCAAATCATTAGATTAGGCAGATTTAAGGGTTCATGAAACTTGTTATTACCCACATTGCGCTCCATTGATGTTTAGCCTGATGTCTTTATGAGGGAGCGGCTGTTCACCTTGCCCTGACAGACAGTAGGCTATGTGACGATTAGAGCCTAGATCGAATGTGAAATGTGACTCTCTACTCAAGTCAGACAGGGTGTTCCTTTGAGCCAGACACTATGCATAGCAAAGTCCCCTAACTTTATATTTCAAGGTGGGTAAACATTTTGGGAATGCTTCAGTTGAACCTTCTGTCATAAAATAATGATAATGCTGTCATAATGAGGATATTAGACATAGAGTCAAGACAGTCATGACAGATGATGTCAGCAAATGGTCAGGTCAGCTAATTGGCAAGGGCATACCACTAGCCAGCTAGCTTGCCTAGCTAACAGTTTGTGACATGATTCGTGCCAAGTCAGTTGCCATAAGCTGACACGGCTTCATGACCTTGGTATTTTCATTTCTATGACAGCACTATCTAGACCTATGGAGGCTCTGAGTTTAGGACTGAGTGATCGGCGTAGGAGCTCATCTTTCTCCAGCTCTTTAAAACTGATGGCCCTCTTAAAACAGTATTAATCACCCCCCAATGTTTTGGTCTCCATTGTGCAGCTAGCGAGTGCTAATCTATTACCCCAGCTCATGCCTTTGGGTTTTTTCTCTGCTCGGAGAGGCTCAACGGATGGATCGCCGAGGCTTAAATTAACACAGCAGACAATGAAGAACAGCCACAAATAACGACACCCATCATGTGCTTATCAGCCTGAGCAGGGATTACAAGGGAAATGAATCATTAACACTATTGCCACTTGGATGAGGCTAAAGCGTGATTGGCAGGTTGAACGCTGGGAACGGGGAGGGGAGGGGAGGTGGTCAGATACCCAGCGAGGCGGGTATCATTGTCGGATCAGAGTTCCGGGAAACACAATCAAATCTACCGCCTTTGTGTGAAAGGAAGAGAAAGGGAAAGGTGGAAGGGATAAAAGACAATCAGAGGGAGAGAAAGAAAGAGAGAGAGAAACGGACAACCGGAACTGCTAGTCCGCTTGGCCTTGCTGAATTGAACACATACTGACACATGCTCTAAGACACATCAATGGAATCAGCTCCAGCAGTATACCAACAGCTGGTTAGGAACGTGATCCTCCACTATTTCCTATTTATAGTTTACCCTCTGACCCTTTTCATATAAAGAAAAAGTATTTCAGACATGTATGGCATAGCAGTGCATTGCGACCCCTGACTCCAGACTCCCAATATGACACCAGGTAGATTTTAATGGCTTTATGGAAAATAGTGGACGAATGCTAGTGAAGGGGATTCTGGGTCATAGAGGGATTTGTTAAGTTATTACAGTGTCTGGAGCGAGGCCTTTATCGGCACCTGCCAAGTCTTTGGCAGACCCAGTGGGATTGCACTGACCCTTGTGGAAGTAATGGATATTAGAAAATCTGCCCGCTGCGATCGAGGGGATTGGGGGACAGAGCAGGGGAAAGGCATTGGAGGAGAGGAGAGGTGGATCGAGCCTCAAGGACACAACGCCATAGCAGCTCCATAACAGAGAAAGAGATCTCTCCTTTAAAAATGGGAGGAACGTTGGAGAAAATTCTGAAATTGTGCATTGTAAGCCAGCCACTTTGTCACCCCACAGGACAAGAACTACAACAGATGACCTGGACAAGGATATACAAACAAACACAGCTGTAACACACATATGATGGTTCGGGTCTCATTAAATCCCATTGGAAGCCGAATGCAGTGGAATATGAATGATGTTATAATGTAATGAAAGCTAGGCTTAATGCTGAAGCCCTGTAGGTATTACAGGATGTTAATGTATGAATTTTCCGTGAACACTAAGCGGTTCTTATTGTGAAAGATACTACAATACCAAGCCCAGATCACCAACTTACATGAGAAATGACAGTATTAGAAAGTACTCATGGACAGACAATGGAGGTGTAGATTGATTTATTTAACATGGAAATGTTTAATAAATGAAAATGCATTCTATCTCTGTACCGGTCCTGTTTAAATGAAGACGCACAACTCAGATATAGTATATGGACTGTGGAGCTGAGGATGGCTTTTTGTGGAGTGCTTTATTATCTTTGTCTGCCCTCTGCAAGTTTTCCAATGCAAACAATGCATCTCATTTGCTTACAGACGCACTTTGGTCATGTATGACAGTGTGTATTGACGGCATTGGAAAGTGCAGAACTAATTCAAAAGCAATACGTTTCGAATCACTGTCTCTTTTGATTTGAGATCGCATTCAGAAATATGTCGACAGAGCTAAAGAAATCAAATACGACATGATGTTCTTCCTGAGCATGTCATATTTCCTATCGCTTCGGGCTTCTTGATTGTAAAGCCTTTCATAATACCTGGCTTCTCAGTCTAATCTTATAGCCAGATATAAAAATGACATTCCCAGGCAGAATGTCTGTAAAAAGGAGGTAGATAAAGTGAAGTCAAACTGTGATTCAGAAAATAAAAATAAATAAAAAGTGATTTGAGGTCTGGATGATTTAAGGTGGGTCTGTCACAATGCATGGGTAAATCTGGATTTAAGACTGACACTGTTATGAGATCAAACCAGGCTAAATACAGTGCTAAATGGCATATGCCATAGTGTCACAATTATAAGAGAGCTAATGTGGGCTGGTGGGATATAGACTGATGTTTGAGCCAGTTTCAACATAGCCAGCATTATCAACTAATTTATGGTAATAACACTGGACGACTACTGACGACTACTGCCACTTTAAAAACAATGCCACTTTATATGTTTTCATACCCTACATTACTCATCTCATATGTATATACTGTACTCTATAACATCTACTGCATCTTGCCTATGCCGTTCGGCCATCACTCATTTATATATTTTTATGTACATATTCGTATTCATTCCTTTACACTTGTGTGTATAAGGTAGTTGTTGTGGAATTGTTAGGTTATATTACTTTTTAGATATTAATGCATGGCCGGAACTAGAAGCACAAGCATTTCGCTACACTTGCATTAACATCTGCTAACCATGTGTATGTGACAAATAAATTTGATTTGATTTGATTCAACACAGCCAGCTCTTACATGGTGAGCTTGCCCTATCACTCCCATTGTTTTATGCTTAGCAGTGGCTAAAGTTAGCTCACGTTAGCAGTAGCTATGGATGACAGTCTATCCTGGCCCCATATAGACTATGGACAATAGGAGAGACTTTCATCCACAGTAAACAGTGAAATGGGTAAACAGTGAAAAGGGAACTTTCAGGCTGGAGACATAGATATAAGTCTAATAGAGCTCACCCTGTACTGTTCTAACTGTTCATAAGCCTATGTTGGAATGGCCTGTTCAGGTCCACAATTTGTTATTTTTGTTTGATGATATAGTGTACAACAAGCTTGATGAGGAGAGAGAAAAAGGGAGAGAAAGGGGATAAATATCCCTTCAGAGGTCTGAAAATGGATGGAACAAAAATACTCTTCTTCGTCTTGCAAGAGAAAAAAAGAAGAATTAGCCAGCAGTAAATAGATGAGTTTGATAAGAGTCCCTAAATATATTTCTTATCTCTCGTTCAATTTGAAACAGCCGGGGAAGAAAGAGGCAACATTGTCACTCATGCTTTTTTAAGAGCAGCAAGAGTGAGAGATTGAGAAAGTGTGTGTGTGTGTGTGTGTGTGTGTGTGTGTGTGTGTGTGTGTGTGTGTGTGTGTGTGTGTGTGTGTGTGTGTGTGTGTGTGTGTGTGTGTGTGCGTGCGTGCGCATGCGTGTGTGTATATGTGCATGCTCGATTGTGTGCATGCTTGATTGTGTTTTGTTTCACAATATGGTTACACAAAAATATCAATCATGAGTCTGTCTCCAGTCTTCAGTCCTTATCATTTGTTTGTCTGTCACCTCCAAATGCACTCTTATACACTGAATTACCGTGATAATACACGCATCTTCCTGTTTCATAATGTGCTCTTCAATCTCTTCCTCCCTCTCTGTGTCATACCCAGCCAGAGCTCCAGGCAGCCCCAGACGCGGCCCCGTGTCTATTAATCACCAGCTCAGCTAGTCTCACAACACCAGATCAGATAAGACGGCCTGTCGTCACACAGGTGGAAGTAATGACTGGGATGCGGCGGCGTCCAATACAGGCTTGTCCGACGCCAGAGATCTGGACTGACAAAGACCCGCGTGGCCCTGAAAACAGAGAGACACTGTCAGGCCTTTGACTGATTACAGCTTGAGTGAAAAGTGCGAGGGAAGGAGGAAGAAGTACAGAGACAGTCCAACTCGGATGCATCAGGTCTGTGTTTTGGGTTCACCATTAGGGTTAAGCACGAAGTACCAGCATTAACAGTTCAAAGTACAACACATGACTATGTTACTTGATGTAGTGGTTAGAGTGTTGGATTAGTAACCAAAAGGTTGCAAGATCAAATCCCCGAGCTGACAAGGTAAAAATCTGTCATTCTGTCCCTGAACAAGGCAGTTTTCCCACTGTTCCTAGGCCGTCATTGAAAATAAGAATTTGTTCTTAACTGACCTGCCTAGTTAAATAAAGATAAAATAAATACAAATGTATGGCCCATGTCTACTGTTCATGTTTGTCACTATAGCCTATTAAAGGGTGGCAGGTAGCCTAGCGGTTAGAGCATTGTGCCATTAACTGAAAGGTTGTTGGTTCGAATCCCAAATTCAAAGATGTCTGTCAATGTGCACTTAACCCTAGTTGCTCTGGATAAGAGAATCTGCTAAATGACTGTGGATTTGAGCCTTTGTTACAGTGTGCCTATTAGGACTTAAAATGTGACGTTTGGAATGTATTGTCTGATGTCATGAAGGATGTGTTCTTTGGACTGCTTTTGTTTGTTATCTCTCTTTCTTTGTGTCTGTCTCTTGTTTAGTGTCAGATATTACTTCCTTTTCCACTCCATTTTCCATTAATGAATCTGCAAACCCCATTGTTTTAATTTCATGCTAGACATAATCTTTGTTTGGGGTAAATCGAAAGTACATTTAAAAAGAAAATGCATTTTGAATGGCAGGAAAGACATTTTAATCAATCAAACATTGTCCTCTGGAGAATATTTAAATAAGTAGAGATGGTGAGCATAAAGGCATGTGACTCCTTGATGTTTTGGAACGTTTCATCTGTGGATTGGAGACAAAATGTAATATTTGCATGCTTGCTGCAACCACCCACTCCATATATCAAGCCACTGGGTGATCAAAAGTTGTTTTAATAGGGATACTGCACCAGGAGGAGTTTAATTACGAACCTAAAATACTTACAAATGATGGTGGTGATAAGAAGGAGAATTCACAAGGGGAATGCTCAGCCTGAGCTTGGATTTATTCAGAGTTCATGGAGTCGCTGCCTTATTTGTGTTGAGGAGTTTAGAAACCAAGCTGTAGCTTGGAGACACAAATCAATAAGGTGTAATAGGTCTGAAAATGAAGCGATGCCAGTCTCCCCAATGTCAATGAATCTGCTTATCTGTGTCTAGCAAGCTACAGTCGGCATGTCCATGTGACGCCAACCCACCTGTAGATCAGTGATATTAGAACGCTGTTTCTGTGTGCCAGACTAAACACCCTAGAGTTCAAGCCTTCGCCGTTGAGTCATATTTTCACTGCAGGTAGGCCTACAGGGACAGAGGTATTGGGCTTTAGGGGCCATGCTTAAGTGAAGGGGTAGAAACGGGACTTCAACCATACTCTAAATGAGATACATTTAATTGAAAATCATGCCAGGGTGTGCATCTAAACTGGAACCAATACATGCTTTACATACATTGCTTGCATTTAGAATTGAAGCTGTCCGCCTTCTTGCCGTCTGTCTATTTTCGTAACTGTATGGATGCGATTTTGTGTGTGCGTGTTTTTTTAAATTGTATGCATGTGCTGAGGCGTGCACATGTGCGTGTGTGTGTGCACGTGCACGTGTAAACACAACATGGAGCAAGACTAAGCTCACAAGCCTTAATCATTGCCCCAATACCTCACTGTCAAGTCTATCTCCAACAGAAATAAACAGGCGCAATTCAATACATAGTAACAAATGACCTATTTGGAACACACACACACCTCCCCCACCCCAGTACCGTGTTCATTTTTTGTGGTCGTAGTCTTTGAGGTTGTAGCATTGTTAAAGGCAGGCGTAAGGCTCTCCTGGCAATGCATGATAAGCTATGTGAACATGCATCCTGCTATTCTCTTATCACACTGACATGCTCACAACGCCCCCATGCCAGCGCCAAGCGCAACACACTGAGTGTAGAATTATTAGCATGCTAAGAACAGGGGTCTTTTATTCAAGGACGTGAAAAACATGCTAATGACAGGCCGACGACAGGCAAGCCATCCGACGTAAGCCACCTGCCATCACTCTAAATTCGTTTTTACTCTTGCACAGAATAAGGTGTCCATATTAGGACATCCTCAGAGTCACAAGAATTTGGTGTCAGAGTCGGAACGACTCCAACTCCTGAGTCTGAGGCTGTCCTAATAAGGAAACAATAAAGGTTGACGTGTGAGCTTCTAATGTTCTAGTAATTCTAATTGTCCAAGATGGCGTAGCAGTGGGTGTCACGTTCCTGACCTATTTTTATGTTATTTTGATTATGTTTAGTTGGTCAGGGCGTGAGTTGGGGTGGGCATTGTATGTTGTGTGTGTTTTGTTTAGTCTATGGGTGTTGTATTGTGTATGGGATAGATAATTGTGAGGTTGTCTAGTTATGTCTATGGCTGCCTAGATTGGGTCTCAATCAGAGACAGCTGTCATTCATTTGTCTCTGATTGGGAGCCATATTTAAGGTAGCCATAGGCAGTAGGCTTTTGTGGGTAGTTGTCTTGTTTAACGTTTGTTGCTTGTCTGTGCACTTGCGTTATTTAGCTTCACGATCATTTGTTGTTTTGTTTGTTTGTATAGTGTTTTCGTTTCATGTTCATCTTCGTTCATTTAATTAAAAGAAGATGGCTTATTTTCCTCATGCTGCGTTTTGGTCCGAATCTCTTCCACACGATCGTGACAGAACTACCCACCACAACAGGACCAAGCGGATTGAGGAAGGAAGGAAGGAACTAAAGCAATGGAGAGAAGAGGAATGGACTTGGGAGGAGATCCTGGACGGCAAAGGACCCTGGACTCAGCCAGGGGAATATCGCCGTCCCAAAGCGGAGCTGGAGGCAGCGAAAGCGGAGAGGCGGTTTTATGAGGCAAAGGCAAGGCAGAGTGGCTGGAAGCCCGAGAGGCTCACCCAAAAATTTCTTGGGGGGGGGCTAAAGGGGAGTGTGGCGAAGCCGGGTTGGATACCTGAGCCAACTCCCCGGGCTTGCCGTGGAGTGAGAGGGCGTCGTACTGGTCAGACACCGTGTTATGCGGTAAAGCGCACGGTGTCCCCAGTACGCGTGCTTAGCCCAGTGCGGGCTATTCCACCTTGCCGCACTGGGAGGGCTAGGTTGGGCATCGAGCCGAGTGCCATGAAGCCGGCCCAACGTATCTGGTCTCCAGTACGTCTCCTCGGGCCGGCGTACATGGCACCAGCCTTACAGGTGGTGTCCCCGGTTCGCCTGCATAGCCCAGTGCGGGCTATTCCACCTCGCCGCACTGGCAGGGCTACGGGGACCATTCAACCTGGTAAGGTTGGGGAGGCTCGGTGCTCAAGAGCACGTGTCCTCCTTCACGGTCCGGTATATCCGGCGCCACCTTCCCACCCCAGCTCAGTACCACCAGTGCCTACACCACGCACCAGGCTTCCAGTGCATCTCCAGAGCCCTGTTCCTCTTCCACGCACTCTCCCTATGGTGCGTGTCTCCAGCCCAGTGCCTCCAGTTCCGGCACCACGCACCAAGCCTCCTGTGCGTCTCCAGAGCCCTGGACGCACTGTTCCTTCTCCCCGCACTCGCCCTGAGGTGCGTGTCCTTAGCCCGGTACCTCCAGTTCCGGTACCACGCACCAGGCCTATAGTGCGTCTCAGCCGGCCAGAGTCTGCCGTCTGCCCAGCGGCGCCTGAACTGCCCGTCTGCCCAGCGGCGCCTGAACTGCCCGTCTGCCCAGCGGCGCCTGAACTGCCCGTCTGCCCAGCGGCGCCTGAACTGCCCGTCTGCCCAGCGGCGCCTGAACTGCCCGCCTGCCATACGCCGTCTGAACTGTCCGTCTGCCATGAGCCTGCAAAGCCGCCCGTCTGCCATGAGCCTGCAAAGCCGCCCGTCTGCCATGAGCCTGCAAAGCCGCCCGTCTGCCATGAGCCTACAGAGCCGTCCGCCAGACAGGAGCCGCTAGAGCCGTCCGCCAGACCGGATCAGCCAGAGCCTTCCGCCAGACCGGATCAGCCAGAGCCTTCCGCCAGACCGGATCAGCCAGAGCCTTCCGCCAGACCGGATCAGCCAGAGCCTTCCGCCAGACCGGATCAGCCAGAGCCTTCCGCCAGACCGGATCAGCCAGAGCCTTCCGCCAGACCGGATCAGCCAGAGCCTTCCGCCAGACCGGATCAGCCAGAGCCTTCAGCCAGCCATGACCGTCCAGAGCCGTCAGCGAGCCATGACCGTCCAGAGCCGTCAGCGAGCCATGACCGTCCAGAGCCGTCAGCGAGCCATGACCGTCCAGAGCCGTCAGCGAGCCATGACCGTCCAGAGCCGTCAGCGAGCCATGACCGTCCAGAGCCGTCAGCGAGCCATGACCGTCCAGAGCCGTCAGCCAGCCATGACCGTCCAGAGCCGTCAACCAGCCAAGAGCGTCCAGAGCCAGCCAGCCAGGATCCGCCAGTCATTCTGGTGTTGCCCCTCATTCTGGTGTTGCCCCTCATTCTGGTGTTGCCCCTCATTCCGGTGTTGCCCCTCATTCCGGTGCTGCCCCTCATTCCGGTGCTGCTCCTTATCCTGATGATGCCCCTTAATTTAGGTGGGGTTATTTGGAGGGTGGGCATTGTGAGGGGGATAAAGAAGCGGGGATTGATTATGGTGGGGTGGGGACCTCGCCCTCAGCCTGAGCCACCACCGTGGACAGATGCCCACCCAGACCCTCCCCTAGACTTTTGGTGGTGCGTTCGGAGTACGCACCTTGAGGGGGGGGTTATGTCACGTTCCTGACCTATTTTTATGTTATTTTGATTATGTTTAGTTGGTCAGGGCGTGAGTTGGGGTGGGCATTGTATGTTGTGTGTGTTTTGTTTAGTCTATGGGTGTTGTATTGTGTATGGGATAGATAATTGTGAGGTTGTCTAGTTATGTCTATGGCTGCCTAGATTGGGTCTCAATCAGAGACAGCTGTCATTCATTTGTCTCTGATTGGGAGCCATATTTAAGGTAGCCATAGGCAGTAGGCTTTTGTGGGTAGTTGTCTTGTTTAACGTTTGTTGCTTGTCTGTGCACTTGCGTTATTTAGCTTCACGATCATTTGTTGTTTTGTTTGTTTGTATAGTGTTTTCGTTTCATGTTCATCTTCGTTCATTTAATTAAAAGAAGATGGCTTATTTTCCTCATGCTGCGTTTTGGTCCGAATCTCTTCCACACGATCGTGACAGTGGGGATGTCTGGTTTGATTGTCTTGTCCCATCCCTTGTATATATTGTTTTTATTCGTATATATTTCATATATATTTGTATTATTTTTAAAAATCTTTTCCATCTAAGGACGGAACATATTCTCCTGCAACCCGCCTCACCCAATTTGGAATGGATCTGCTATTTTTAGACTTTTGAACCGGAACCCCCTTCAGAAGCTAGCCAGCTAACTAGCTACTAGCTAGTAGTCAGTTAGCCACTGCTAGCGGTCATCATGGTTAACCCGGACTGCCAGCCTCAGCCCAGGCAATTCCTGCCAGCCTGCACAGCGCGATATCTACCCAGAGCATATCGGACTGCTTTTCTCTACCACACCCCCGGATTCCTACCGCAAGCTCTGACCATACTCTGGATCATCGCAGATAGCTAGCTGCTATCCGGGTGGACTCCTGTCTTAGTCTCTGTCCCGAAGCAAGCATCAGTTAGCCTGGAGCTAGCCTCGAACTAGGCGTTTCTCCTGGCTAGCCGAAGAGAGTCCATCAAGCAATCCCTGGGCTTCAATTACCTCTTTTGTCAATTGCCCTGGACCCTTTGCTGCCGACACCGAGCTCCGCCGATCCATCACGACTAGTCTACCAACGTAACCGTCCAAGGGGGTTTCTGTCCCAAAGCAAGCACCAGTTAGCCTGGAGCTAGGCCCTTCTCCCAGCTAGCTGAAGAATTTCATCAAATAATTCCTGGGCTTCAATACCTCTTCTGCCAATTGGCCTGGAACCTTTGCTGCCGACACGGAGTCCCACCGATCCATCACGACTGGTCTGCCGAAGTAACCGTCCGAGGGTGTTTCAACAGACTCTCCCATTGCGACGTTCCCCTGCAGCCCATCTGCTAGCCTGCTGCTAGCCCCGGCCTGCTAGCTGTCTGAATCGCCGTGCCTCCATCTCGCCTAGCTACTCACTGGACCCTATGATCACTCGGCTACACATGCTTCTCCCTAATGTCCATACGCCTTGTCTACTGCTGTTTTGGTTTGTAATTGTTGTCTTATTTCACTTTAGAGCCTCCAGCCCTGCTCATTATGCCTTAGCTAGCCCTTATGTTCCAACCCCCACACATGCGGTGACCGCACCTGGCTAAAATGGTGCCTCTAGAGACAAAACCTCTCTCATCGTCACTCAATGCCTAGGCTTACCTCCACTGTACTCACATCCTACCAAACCCTTCTCTGTACATTATACCTTGAATCTATTCTCCCGCGCCCAGAAACCTGCTCCTTTTTTCTTTTAGGCTTTAGCCGTAATCTTATCCTACTCCTCCTTTGTTCCTCTGGTGTTGTAGAGGTTAACCTAGGCCCTGCAGCCCCCAGCATCACTCCCATTCCCCAGGCGCTCTCATTTGTTGACTGCTGTAACCGTGAAAGCATTGGTTTCATGCATGTTAACATTAGAAGCCTACTCCCTAAGTTTGGTTGTATTCACTGCTTTTGCACACTCTGTCAACCCGGATGTCCTAGCCGTGTCTGAATCCTGGCTTAGGAAGGCCACCAAAAATCCTGAAATTTCCATCCCTAACTATAATATTTTCAGACAAGATAGAACTGACAAAGGGGGCAGATTTGTAATCTACTGCAGAGATAGCCTGCAGAGCTCTGTCATACTGTCCAGGTCTGTGCCCAAACAATTCAAGCTTCTACTTCTAAAAATCCAACTTTCCAGAAACAAGTCTCTCACCGTTGCGCCTGTTTTAGACCTCCCTCGGCCCCCATTTGTGCCCTGGACACCATATGTGAATTGATCGCCCCCCATCTATCTTCAGAGTTTGTACTGTTAGGTGACCTAAACTTGGGACATGCTTAACACAATCTCACACAAATCATCAAGGAACCTACCAGGTACAACCCTAAATCCGTAACCATGGGCACCCTCTTAGATATCATCCTGACCAACCTGCCCTCTAAATACACATCTGCTGTCTTCAACCAGGATCTCAGCGATCACTGCGTCATTGCCTGCATTCGTAATGGGTCCATGGTCAAACGACCACCTCTCATCACTGTCAAACACTTCCTAAAACACTTCAGCGAGAAGGCCTTTCTAATCGACCTGGCCCTGGTATCCTGGAAGGATATTGACCTCATCCCATCAGTAGAGAATGCCTGGTTGCTCTTCAAAAGTGCTTTCCTCTCCATCTTAAATAAGCATGGCCCATTCAAAAAATTTAGAACTAAGAACAGATATAGCCCTTGGTTCACTCCAGACTTGACTGCCCTTGACCAGCCCAAAAACATCCTGTGGCGTTCTGCATTAACATCGAATATCCCCCGCGATATGCAACTTTTCAGGGAAGTCAGGAACCAATATAATCAGTTAGCTAGGAAAGCTAAGGCTAGCTTTTTCAAACAGAAATGTGTTCCTCGGCGTACACATCACGGACAAACTGAAATGGTCCACCCACACAGACAGTGTGGTGAAGAAGGCGCAGCAGCGCCTCTTCAACCTCAGGAGGCTGAAGAAATTCGGCTTGTTACCTAAAACCCTCACAAACTTCTACAGATGCACAATCGAGAGCATCCTGTCGGGCTGTATCACCGCCTGGTACTGCAATTGCTCTGCCCACAACCGTAAGGCTCTCCAGAGGGTGGTGCGGTCTGCCCAACGCATCACCGGGGGCAAACTACCTGCCCTCCAGGACACCTACACCACCCGATGTCACAGGAAGAACATAAAGATAATCAAGAACAACAACCACCCGAGCCACTGCCTGTTCACCCCGCATACATCCAGAAGGCGAGGTCAGTACAGGTGCATCAAAGCAGGGACCGAGAGACTGAAAAACAGCTTCTATCTCAAACAGCCATCACTAACATTGAGTGGCTGCTGCCAACATACTGACTCAACTCCAGCCACTTTAATAATGGAAAAATTGATGTAAAAAATGTATCACTAGCCACTTTAAACAATGCCACTTTATATAATGTTTACATACACTACTCATCTCATATGTATATACTGTACTCTATACCATCTACTGCATCTTGCCTATGCCGTTCTGTACCATCACTCATTCATATATTTGTATGTACATATTCTTCATCCCTTTACACTTGTGTGTATAAGGTAGTTGTTGTAAAATTGTGAGGTTACATTACTCGTTGGTTATTACTGCATTGTCGGAACTAGAAGCACAAGCATTTCGCTACACTCGCATTAACATCTGCTAACAATGTGTATATGACAAATACAATTTGATTTGATTTGATTTCCTGAAGCACAGACTCCAAAAAGTTTTGGGACAATGTGAAGTCCATGGAGAATAAGAGCACCTCTTCCCAGCTGCCCACTGCACTGAGGATAGGAAACACTGTCACCACCGATAAATCTACGATAATAGATTATTTCAAGAAGCATTTTTCATTGGCTGGCCATGCTTTCCACCTGGCTACCCCTACCCTTGCCAACATCTCAGCACCCCCTGCAGCAACTATCCCAAACATCCCTGCTTCTCCTTCACCCAAATCCAGACAGCTGATGTTCTGAAAGAACTGCAAAATCTGAATCCCTACAAATAAGCTGGGCTAGACAATCTGGACCCTCTCTTTTTAAAATTATCAGCCGAAATTGTTGCAACCCCTATTACTAGCCTATTCAACCTCTCTTTTGTATCGTCTGAGAAGCCCAAAGATTGGAAAGCTGCCGCGGTCATCACCCTCTTCTAAGGGGGAGACACTCTAGACCCAAACTGTTACAGACCAATATCCATACTGCCCTGCCTTTCTAAAATCTTCGAAAGCCAAGTTAATAAACAGATCACCAACCATTTCGAATCCCAACGTACCTTCTCCACTATGCAATCTGGTTTCCGAGCAGGTCATGGGTGCACCTCAGCCACGCTCAAGGTCCTAAACGATATCATAACCGCCATCAATAAAAGACAGTACTGTGCAGCCGTCTTCATCGACCTGGCCAAGGCTTTCGACTCTGTCAATCACCGCATTATTATTGCCAGACTCAATAGCCTTGAATTCTCAAATGACTGCCTCGCCTGGTTCACTAATTACTTCACAAATGGAGTTCAATGTGTCAAATTGGAGGGCCTGTTGTCCGTACCTCTGGCAGTCTCTATGGGGGTGTCACAGGGTTCAATTCTCGGCCAACTCTTTTCTCTGTATATATCAATTCTGTATATATCAATGACTCTTGCTGCTGTTGATTTTCTGATCCACCTCCACGCAGACGACACCATTTTGTATACATCTGGCCCTTCTTTGGACACTGTGATAACAAACCTCCAAACAAGCTTCAACGCCATACAACACTCCTTCTGTGGCCTCCAACTGCTTTTAAATGCTAGTAAAACTAAGTGCAACCGATTGCTGCCCGCACCCTCCCGCCCGACAAGCATCACTACTCTGGACGGTTCTGACTTAGAATATGTGGACAACTACAATTACCTAGGTGTCTGGTTAGACTTTAAACTCTCCTTCCAGACTCACATTAAGCATCTCCAATCCAAAATTAAATCCAGAATCGGCTTCCTATTTCGCATAAAAGTATCCTTCACTCATGCTGCCAAACATACCCTAGTACAACTAACTATCCTACCAATCCTTGACTTCGGCGATGTCATTTACAAAATAGCCCCCACACTATACCCAGCAAACTGGATGTAGTCTATCACAGTGCCATCCGTTTTATCTCCAAAACCCCATATACTACCCACCAGTGCGACCTGTATGCTCCCTTTTTCTGGCCCTCACTACATATCCATCACCAAACCCACTGGCCCCAGGTCATCTATAAGTCTTTGTTAGGTAAAGCCCTGCCTTATCTCAGTTCACTGGTCACCATAGCAACACCCACCCGTAGCACGCGCTCAAGCAGGTATATTGCGCTGGTCATCCCCAAAGCCAACACTTCCTTTGGCCGCCTTTCCTTACAGTTCTCTGCTGCCAATGACCGGAACAAATTGCAAAAATCTCTGAAGCTGGACTCTTATATCTCCCTCTCTAACTTTAAGCATCAGCTGTCTGAGCAGCTTACCGATCACTGTACCTGTACACAGTCAATCTGTAAATAGCACACCCGACTACCTTATCCTCATATTATTACCTACCCTCTTGCTATTTTGCTCCCTAGTATATCTACTTGCACATCATCATCTGCACATCTATCACTCTATTATTAATACTAAATTGTAATTATTTTCACCTCTAGGGCCTATTTATTGCCTACCTCCCTACTCTTCTACATTTGCACACACTGTACATAGATTTTTCAATTTTTCTTTTCTTTTGTGTTATTGACTGTACGTTTGTTTATGTGTAACTCTGTGTTGTTGTTTTTGTCGCACTACTTTGCTTTATCTTGGCCAGGTTGCGGGTGTAAATTAGAACTTGTTCTCAACTGTCCTACCTGGTTAAATAAAGGTGAACTAAAAAATAAATAAATAATGTGAAAGTTGCAGAAAATCTGTAGTTTAGCGTTGGGAATTGGAGGTTAAGTGAGTGACAGGCTTACACCCCTCACCCATGGTAGGAGCAGGTGCTGATCCACTGGCCCGTCTCGTCTAACTTCCCGCGGCCCTGATGGAAGAGTGGTGGAGGGAATTCGACCTGAACTGATGGCCTCTGATATCTAGATACACGTTACTCTTGGAAACACCTCACTAGCCGTATATTTATTCAGCTGTGGATTTGCCAGTTAGACATATCCCTCCTCGTGAGGAGTCATATTGCAAGTTTTGGCTCGTATCAAGCGAAAATACTAGGCATCATGTCCATCTCTTAATGGAAAATATTGGAGGTGGTAGTGAGAGTTAAAATGCCCTTCATGATATACACACTAGATCTATCCAGTTATATTTACACTGCGTTTCCCTCATTTACTAGTCTAAACACAATTGCTGCCTTAAAATTGCTTAGTCTCACCTATAATTCATTTCTATGGATGGATGAGTTCTGAAGTGGCTCAGTAATTTACACAGTATTGCCTGGAGCTAAAAAATTATATATTTAGCTAGCTATGTGTCCTACAAGTTTTACGGTCAAATATATCTAATTTCCTCACCAGATTTGTGCATGGTGTGACCACAATATTTAATGTGTGACCACAGTATACTGTATACATGTACAATTACGGACAGATGAAGGTATTTGAAGGTTTTTTACATTGAGTCTGTGGAAGAACTGAGTACTAATTCTTTCCTAGATTTTTGAACTGCTATCGTACAGTGTGACCGCAGTGAGCTTTGCTTACCTACACTTGTCCTTGCCTAGTTTCTCTGCTGACTTGACAAATGAACAGCTACTTGAACATTATAAATACAGGTTAGGCTGCTCTTGGCACTATACACGGGAGCTATGTCGTGATGTTGATTCTGTTGTTGCCACAAGGGGTGTTCTGTTCTGTAACCGGTTTCCAGTCGGCCTTTTAGATGAGTTATTTTCTAAATCTAATTAATATGTGGGGCCATAATAACCAAGCATTGACCTTGATGAACACCATATGCAAAAGGAGTGCTGGAAATACTTAACATTACCATCTTTACCTGTAAGTTGAAAAAAATATTTATGGATCAAAGGTAGAATGTTTGGGAAACAGAAAGTATTTGAGTATTGGAATGTATTTGGAAATGTTTTTAGATAGTAATTTCAGGTGGAAGTCTGCATTGCGAAAAATACATTTTTCCCTAAATTGAGTATCCTCTAGTGTAGAGTCTATACTTGAGGGACAACAGCACTTGGCACATGTTCCCTCCAGCAAAGAATAACCTCACCTGGTGATCACTGCTCACAGCAGGGCAGCTTTTATGCACAGGTTAAATGTTCCAATCAGCTGAGACTCAGGAAGCCCTTGATGTTTTTACATATTAACAAGAGATTACCCTGCTGTCTTGTGCTGCTCATTAAGAAAAGGTCAACTGGCCTGGAAAGTCCAATGTGTTATTCATTTTAGCATCACTTCAAATGTAACATCAAGAACAATAATTCACTAATGCTGTATACATTTGAGGAAAGATACTTGAAGATAGTTAAAAGATACTGTTAAATTCCTCAAAATCGCATCAACAGTCTTAAACACGCAAGATGAATGTATCAGTGAAAGGTTGAGGGTGATATCACCAATGTAAGTGGTACAAAAGCTGTGAGGAATGTTCTTCTAAGAGGATTCTAAGAGGATTTATAGAGGGGATTTGGGTACCAGAAGATGAAGAATGAATAATGGAAAGAAAGTATGGAAATAAAATTTCTTTCATGATTGGAGAGAGATCAGGAGAATGGGCAATTCCATTACATACATGACTCATGGTTCAACAAGTTGATTTTTCAAGTAAAATGTATATGAGGAACGTATGTACGTTTTACATATTAGGACATACAAGCATATGGTCAAAAGTGATATCAGAGAGCTGATAATGTCAAATAAAAAGTCAGCAAGCACATATTTTAACAACAGACACAAAAATACAATAATTTAATAGGGCATACACCCTCAAATACTCAACATATCAAGCAACCATATCTCATATTAAGTGTTTTGGGACGATATTGTTTTTAATTCCGCACGTCTTCAGATGCCCTCTGTCGTGATCAGAAAACACACAAACATGCACAAACAAGTAATTTTAAGGTTATTTAAGGGACAACAATCAATAACGTTCCTGTAACTCCTACTTAATCTCCATAATGAGTTTCATTGCCCCAATTAATCATGTCTTAACAGCCAGTGCCTGGCCTCCCAATGCAGAGGCAGCAGAAAGACCTAGCCTCCATCACTCCTACCCTCTGCCCAGATCACATGGGCCCCAATTGGTTTATCAACTGAAATTACATTCTGGACCTGGATTCAAAAACACTTTTGGAGAAAACTTAAGTTCCTAATGTCCTCTGATTGACAATTCTTCGATGTGGCAAACTGATCAAACTGATCACAAGAATATCCACAGAAGCGTTCTTGTTAACTCTATGAACCACTTGTGTATAATGAAATATGATGAAAATTTAGGGCCTTCAGCCTATTGTAAAACACAACCATAATAAAAATACTTGAGAAACATGATGGTATACTGGCAAACTCCGCTCTTTGAAATTGGCGTGCCAAATTTCTCCTCAAAGCCCAACTTTTTCAATATAAACAACTACACAGAAGATGAAAGGTACATATTTGATAATGCTGGAAGTTTGTACTGTATAGATTAATTCGGTAGAAAATATTTAAATACGATTTTTTGATCAGCCAAAACAATTCTGTGTCCTTTGATTATTAAATCCATGAAAATACGTTTATCTGTGCACTGTTTTGGTACTGAGGAGCTAATAACTTATCTCTAACAGACACATTTGTTTAAGACAGAAACCATGTGGTTCAGGATATTGTTTTGAATGTGTATAAAAAAAATCTATGTTCCCGGGGAAGATTAACGCACGTCAATTAAGATTAGCGAGCGAGCGGCCACTCGTCTGATGTCTTAAGATCTGGTACCTTGCAAAGGTATCTGCACAGCTAGGCTTGCCAGAACGGTAAAACTGATACTAAATCAACTCACCTACATCAAGATCTTTCCCCTGGGGGCATCACAAATGGAGACTCAATTGTTTTGAATCTTATGCGATCTGTAGAGGATGAAACGAATGAGGGATTGAAGGTGGAGGAGGAGAAAAAAAGAGGACGCAAGTCCTATTACGATGAACGATTCTGCTACATGTACAAAACTATCGATTCCGTCTCACGCCCTAATAGAAGGTGATGATTGCATGGAGGTGAATCCATTACCAGGGAAGGAGGGAGGCTGTGTGGTGTATGGAGGAAGGCTGTGTGCCCTTTCCCATTTGTCACCGCTAGCGATGCGCACCTGTAGGAGGAGAGGAGCGCGGTGGCATAAGGCTCCACTCCTGTCCTATGCCCCGGAGGTGGAGAACGAAGAGAATTGTCTATTAATCTTAACTGCAGCCCAAAGGGCAAAGACACTCAGCCATGCTGTGTCCTCCCTGCCTCCTGCCAGAGGAATCTCCAGCTCAGAGAGAAAAACGACCCAAGACAACAGACAACAAAGCAGCCGTATGAAGAGGCCCAGAGGGAAAGCACCTCTACGTGTCCCCCCTTTGAGGGAGTGTCCTCTGGCCAGGGTCAGAGAAATGGTGGCCCCACAGCAATCGATAACTCCTCAGGGAGAGCTGTGGGACTTACTGAGCAAATAAGCACATCTCCAAAAATGACATACAGTAGTGTAGTGCTCCGCCATATATAGTTGTAGTATGCCTGATGCTAGGTCGTAGGCCTATCATGCATGTCTCACTTAGCACTTAGCATGGCGCTATATTTTTGTTTTATTCTCTGTGGCAATGGGGAACTGAGTAGCCTATATAATACAAGCATAGAGTGTGAAATCACAAAACAGAAGCTTAGACGACGTGAACTATTTTATGTTTGGATGCTCGAACCAGACTACTGAGCGTTGCCATGACCATTATTTTGTGTATTCTTACCACAGTGTGTTGTGCTCAAACGGGAAGCTCTGCAGACAAAGGCATGTGTTTAGCTTCAGACTGAATCAGTATTGAGGACCAACTGGGTGTGCTTTGTGTTTAAATGTTGGACACGTTGGGTTATGATTGTTGGATCAATATCCTATTATTGTTCAATTACGCATAAACGCTGCAGTTGGGAGAGAAAACAATCTATCAGAGGTTGAGAGCATGACATGGAGACAACGATGAGGGTCAGTGACAACAAGGTTAAGGACATTAGAAACAAACCCGAGTTCTTAACACTCTTAAGCCTTTTTATGTTTGGCTGCATTCTCTGATGAAGTATGAAGATACTTTTTTCTATACGATATTTAGGCATTTTCTACTCCCATTGCCATTGGCAGAGTAGTGACATTGCTGCACTTTTTAGAATGGTCATATAACAGAAGATTGCATAGCCCTAGGCAAATTCTGGATGCATTTCTTAGATGTCTTAGAAGACATGTAGAACAATGGAAGAATGGGACTGCATCAATAGCCACTTCAAACCCTTGAAGACTCCTCATATTCTGAGTCCAAACGATTGCACTCCCGAACTTGAAATCTTCCAAGTTCTGTTATGCCTCCAGCTTGAAAGAGAATAAGGAACGGAAGTATGCTAAACTAAGATTGACTTCCTTTCTCCTATATTGTACTCAAAAGGCAACTACGTATATCAAACAACTCATCTCTTTTTAGAACACAGTTTCAGTATTACTGAAGTATGATTATCTCAATGTTTACATTTCCATCAAGTGATCAGCCACAACATAGTACCCAAATGAATTTAAATAATACAATTGTAACTGTTATTTGCAAATGAATGTGGAACATTTCGTTCTACGTTTGACTATAGGCCTACACATTGAAAGAGCAAAGAGATAGCAAGTTTACGCCATTGCTCTAAATTCAGTTAGCATTTGAATATTCTGGATCATTATTCTCATTACTGTTGTTCCTTTTCCCAGAGACTAACTCAACAATATCTGGCTTTGTAAGGTCTGTTAATCCTCTCTTTATCTTAAAAACTTCTTAGGGACAATTTTCTCCTAAAATGACATACCCAAATCTCACTGCCTCAGGCCAAGAAGCAGGACCTGAAGCAAGGATATGCATTTTCTTGGTACCATTTGAAAGGAAACACTTTGAAGATTGTGGAAATGTGATTTGAATCTAGAATAATATAACACAATAGAAAAAGAAAGAAAAGAAAGAAACAACAATTTCTTTTCTTATTTTTTTTCTACCACCATCTTTGAAATGCAACAGAAAGGTCTCAAATCTAGCCATCACTCTGGCCATCACTCTAATTCCGATAGTGTCCACAAGATGGCAGCAGTGTATGTGCAAAGTTTCAGACGGATAACTTGAAGTATGAGCAAACTACATGACATTTAGTGTGAAGTCACCCAGGTACATTTGGGCAAATCGTGAAGGAGACATTTACATTCATATAAAAAAAAATCTGCAATAATATCGTCAAATCTGTATACTTGGACTTTGATTTCGCTTTTCCAGTATTATTAGCCATATTATAAGTTCAGCATTTGCAAAACATCCAGTTTTCATAACTTCATAACTCTCCATATTCTTATCATTTGTGTCCAAAAGGAAAAGGCTTGCTGTCGCACAAGGTTAGCAGCAACATTTGTCGACAGATACAGGGTTTCCATACTCCCATAAAGCCCAGCTCATTGGCTATCTAGCTAGCTTTGTTTGACCCCGATCGGTGCTTATTTGACAAAGTTACAGTCAATCAAGTGAAGACCCCTCGCGTCATCGGCGTGCCATGTAGGTGTCGCTCTCTGACCAAATTTGGTGTACTATAGGATATACTACACTCCTAATGATATAGTGAAGTCTGGTTACGTTCTAGGATCTTTGAGGAATAAATACGAACATGATTTGACTGGTTGGAACAACGTTTAGGGTAAGATTTTCACAGATTCCTTTCTTTGCAAATTGAATGAGTGGAAAAACAAAATAGATCGTGCATGCTATATGAACCTTTTTAGGATATGAAAAAGGATTTTATCTAACAAAACGACACTTCATGTTATCTCTGGATGATAAATCAGAGCAAGATTTCAGAATGTAAGTACGCATTTCACCTTCAGAGGTGAATTTATCAAACCTATCGCGGTGAAACACGTGTTTTGTTGTTAGGAGCTCTCCTCAAACAATAGTATGGCATTTTTCCGCAGTAATAGCTACTGTAAATTGGACAGTGCAGTTATATTAACGAGAATTTAAGCTTTCAGCCGATATAAGACACTTTATATGTACCAACATTTGTTATTTCTCTAAAATGTGTGATCATGACACACTACGTGATTTAAAGGGTGTAGTATTTTTAGCATGTAGGAAATGTATGCTGCTTATTTGGGGTGGCAGGTAGCCTAGTGGTTAGAGCATTGGGCCAGTAACTGAAAGGTTGGTGGATCAAATCCCTGAGCTGACAAGGTAAAAATATGTTGTTCTGTTCCTGAACAAGGCAGTTAATGCACTGTTTCTAGAACATCATTGTAAATAAGAATTGATTTGCCTAGTTAAACAAAGGTAAAATATTTACTGGCATCACAGCTGTCGAGAAGCCTCTTTTACTGACTAAACCTTGCACGTATCTGTGTACTCATAATTGATTCTCTGTTTTATCGCCACCGCAATGCCGCCAAGATAACTGAGCTGCCGTGGATGGCATAAAACCTTCTGTGAGGTTTGATAGACTGTCACATCTTACTGTACTGCAGCTTGGAAACACTGAGAGAGCAAGAGAGAAAAACTGGGGGAAATAGGCACTTGGTTGCAGTTCCTCATAGGTGTCTTGGTGCTAAACATTATACAAAGCCCAATACAATTTTCAATTGTCTAGGTTGTCATAGGTGTAGATTAATGCATGATTGTAGGAAAGATTCTGTGACTGTACACACCAAACAACAGCATACTATTAAATGTAGAAGATCTCTTTGGTCTGCTTTTGATATAATTAACTTAAACTTCATTTGTTTTGCTTTCACCTTCTCCACTTTCAGTATTTGTGCTGGAAGAAAACAGTGTACGGTGTACATTTTAGGACACCCTCAGCCTCAAGCCAGACACTGTCTATGTAACACCACCAGAGGCCTCAGACAGATCAGGTCCATGGACAGCCCCAGACAATAGCTGTGCCTAAATGCATTACCGTCTCTTTGTTGACAGAAGCTGGCATACTCAAAATAACTGGAGGTTAATACGGTTTAATGCAGTGTTTCCCAAACTCAGTCCTGGGTACCACAAGGGGTGCACGTTTTGGTTTTTCAAATAACGAAAGCTTAGTGATGAGTTGATTATTTGAATCAGCGGTGTAGAGCTAGGTCAAAATGGGTGCATATTTACCACATTTTTTCTATTCTTTATTTGTATTTGTAATTTTTTTTACAAAGTCAACTTCTTTATCAGTTTAAAAATGTTGCAGACATTATTTTCTTTGTTTTGTTTGACAAAACAATTATATTTTAATGAAGAGATTCAGTTAGTCTTTCTCTGAAGTTGGCTTTGAACGGAAAAACATGTTAACAAAAAAGGGGGGCTGGTGAATTCAGTGGCAAATTAATAAGAAAATAAGAATAAATTAATCTGACAGTATGGAGAAAGGGCTTTTGATGTTTCTTGTGAAGAAATCGTTCAACTGAAGGCTGGCTGTTCACATCGGAAGACTGTTGAAGTACTGCTAAGCTGAAATGGAGAGAATGCTCTCTTACAAAGGTTCCCATCCTCCCTTTACACCCCCATCCCTCCCCCCAACAAATAACCCCATGGTTTTTTAACACCCTCCTCCACCTCCTTACTCTACACCAGCTTTGAACATCAGCAGCTCCAGCGGTTTCCCTGCACAACCAAGTCCCTCAGTTATGCGGACCCAAAACCAACCCCTGTCTGCCTCAGATTCTCTGGACAATGACAATGACTGTCTCTGACCGCACTGGACATTATTAACTGAGCATATTTAAAATGAATTATGTCTTCAACTACCAAAGAGGTTCTCAGCCATTGATAAAGGAAACTGTCATCCTCCTGCCTATGTGTGAACCCAGCAAACACGGAACGTTACTGTAACGTTCCGTCAAGGTTCTCCATTGGTAATTTAAAAAACAACATCGTTTGCACTTTCACCACCAGCGACTAAAGGACCTCTGCTGAAGTAGGTTTTCTTTTTCCTCCCATGTTACATTTTCTCCAGCGTGACTCACAGTGAGTCACAATGTGACCTGTCAGGAGGGATTAGAGGGGAAGATGAGCACGGCACTGTCAGCCACGTTTTCCCCAGGGGGTAAGGGAGGTTGGTGGGGTTGTGGAAGGGTGCGTGACAGGGTGTACTGCTGGTCGACACCATGGGGAAGGTTGTTGCCGGTGCACATATATGGGCGCACGCACTCACATGCACCCTTGTGAACAAGCAGCACACATGGCATGGCGCAAAGCTTGGCAGCTGCTTCAGACAATTGCTTTCAACATGGAAAGGTGTTGGTCAGGATTTAGAGGATTGTCAGACCATTTCCAGTTTGTTGCATGTGCCGTTCATGGATATTTTTGTTGTTGTTTTGACACGATTGACACCATTAAAAATATATATAAATATCAGAATCACAGTAAAAGCATGACATGCAGGATGAAACCAGTGGATTGTGGATCCAGTGGGTTCAAAGATGAGTCTCTCTTCACACCTACCTGCCAGACCATATCAAACATCACAGGCATGATAATGACATGGGCTGTACTGTACATGTAGGGGGGGCTTTAAAAACGGTATCACTGATTAGAAAAGACAGACCTAGAAAGGTGTGGGGGGATCTGAGAGGGAGGGAGGGAGATCTGTTCAAATGAAATGTGCTAGACTGGAAAACATTGGGTTTTGATTCTTCCGTCCACCCTACCTCTACACTCAGCGTGACGTAAAACATGCAATCGTAGACAGCGTTTTCCTTGGCACTGCTTACATAGCTAGGTAATGAATTGGCTTAGAGTTGTTTCACCTCCCAGCAGCCACCTGGATATCCACTGTGCATCAAATTGGCTGAGGAGGTTGAGCCTGCACCACCCGGGTGTGTTTCGCCACATTTCAGACACTAATGACAGAATCGAGAGGGTTACAGTCCCAGGGCGTTCCGAGGGCACAGACTACACCACACGCTGGGCAAAATAAGTGGAGTGGTCAGGTTGTCAGACAGCCTATCAAAAAACTCTAGAGGTTGCCAGTGATGACCTAAGGTTAGTATAGACTTGATTAGGATCACTAACACTTTTTCCTCTCATACCCTTCTGAGTTCAGGGTTCACGTGACACTTTGTATGGTGTTCCTGTCGGGACATAAAAGGATGGGTTAATGTTTTGAAAGACCTCACTGTATATCTGTGTCTGTGTGACTCACTGACTATGGTCTCCAAGGCCTTAGAATACACGTCTTCTTTCTCTCCTCCTGTAGTGGAGGTGAATAGTGGATTGGATACAAAGGTACATTTGCAACAAGATCCCAGCCCCCCAAAGGCTCCAAAGGAAGTTAATTGTTGAGCAGGAACATTTTGAATGGGAAAATCTTCCCCCCAATGCACCAGAGTAGCCTATTAGTCCTTGCTCCAATTGACGGGGCTAATGAGGAAATTAAGATTTAATTAATTCACCCAAAGGACAAGATGAGGAAGAGACAGCAAGGGGAGAAAGAGGGCCCTATCTTTGATTTAAAGGTTAATTTTGAGAGGGGGGACTATGGGGAAAACAGAGTGTTCCTGACAATATATTGATGTGCCTGGATCCAAGCCTGCTGTTCCACTGGGTGGGGGGTCCCTGCACATGAAAAAAGAGGAGAGAGACAGAGCGACAGCCAAATTTTAGTCGTACCTGCGGAGTCACACAGCGGCAATTATGAGCATTGGCCTCATCAGTAACGTTAACGGCTAGACTCTGCCTTATGCCAACAGTGATCTGAGCTCCTCTTGGAACTCTTATTCAGGGGTGCAGGCATTGAGCCGCTCAGCTCAGTACATGACTTTGACAAGGTCAGCCTTGAGGAGCAGCAGGCAGGCTGGCATGGTGCTGAATATCTTATTCTAGCACCCTGGCGACCTTGCCACGCTCAGCACCGGTGTCCACGTAGATAACGTTAATAATTATTTACAGTACGGAAGTCTTTCTATTAAATAAACTGTACTCTCATCATCTGTCATCAATAGTCAGTGCAGTCATGTTTTGAGGCTTAGATGTCAAGGATACAGTGTCCATATTGGGACAGCTTCAATGTCATTGACACCAACTCCTTGTGACCAGGGGTGAAAGTAGATTTTTCTTCCAGGTACGGGACCTCATATTTGGCACCCCAAAAAAGTATGGGCCTAATCCTAGTATTACTTATAGAATCCCCATTGATTCAATAGGATCTCTGTGGGCCTAGTCGTAAAGACTAAAGACTCTCATTTAACTTTTAAAATGTATTACCTTTTATTGTGGCATAAACATAGCCAGTCATGATGTTTTAATCTGATTGTGAAAACAATCACTTCAAAGGGCTCCTTTACTAGGCTACCTGCACACGTTCATCCACTAGCAACACATTCCAGCCTCCAAACAGTGGTCGGCCACTCATATCTACCTTGGCTAAATGTCACCTGGTTGAGTCACAGGCGTGATCTTCCTGTTCGGTTTTATGCCCCCTCAGCCTCGTGCACCGGAAGAGATATTCGTAGGCTATACTCAGGCTTGTCTCAGGGTAGTAAGTTGGTGGTCTGTTGATATCCCTATAGTGTTGTGGGGCCTGTGCTTTGGCAAAGTGGGTGGGGTTATATCCTGCCTGGTTGGCCCTGTCCAGAGGTATCGTCGGACGGGGCCACAGTGTCCCCCGACCCACCCCTGTCTCAGTCTCCAGTCTCCAGTATATATGCTGAAATAGTCTTTGCCAGGGGGCTAGGGTCCATCTGTAATATCTGGTGTAATTCTCCCATCTTATCTGGTGTCCTGTGGGAATTTAAGTTTCTCCCTCTAATTCTCTCCCCTCCAGGAGGACCTGAGTCCAAGGTTCCAAGGATCATGGCCTGATAACTTCTGGCTGTCCCCAGTCCACCTAACCGTGCTGCTGCTCCAGTTTCAACTGTTCTGCCTGCGGCTAGGCAACTCTGACCTGTTCACCGGATGTGCTACCTTATCCCGGACATGCTGTTTTCGGATCTCTCTCTCTACCGCACCTGCTGTCTCGACCTCTGAATGCTCAGTTATGAAAAGCCAACTGGCATCTACTCCTGAGGTACTGACTAAAGGTCGACCGATTAATCAGAAAGGCCGATTAATTAGAGCCGATTAATCGGAAAAAAAGGACTGTCGTTGCTCCAACGTGTACCTAACCATAAACGTCAATGCCTTTCTTAAAATCAATACACAGAAGTATATATTTTTAAACCTGCATATTTAGCTAAAAGAAATCCAGGTTAGCAGAATAAATGTTTTGTTTTCGAGATGATAGTTTCCGTATTCGACCATATTAATGACCTAATGCTCGTATTTCTGTGTGTTATTATGTTATAATTAAGTCTATGATTTGATAGAGCAGTCTGACTGAGCGATGGTGGGCACCAGCAGGCTCGTAAGCATTCATTCAAACAGCACTTTCGTGTGTTTTGCCAGCAGCTCTGCTGTTTATGAATTCAAGCCTATCAACTCCCGAGATTAGGCTGATGTAACCGATGTGAAATGGCTAGCTAGTTAGCGGGGTGCGCGCTAATAGCGTTTCAAACGTCACTCGCTCTGAGACTTGGAGTAGTTGTTCCCCTTGCTCTGCATGGGTAACGCTGCTTCGAGGGTGGCTGTTGTCGATGTGTTCCTGGTTCGAGCCCAGGTAGCGGCGAGGAGAGGGATGGAAGCTATACTGTTACACTGGCAATACTAAAGTGCCTATAAGAACATCCAATAGTCAAAGGTATATGAAATACAAATGGTATAGAGAGAAGTAGTCCTATAATTACTACAATAACTACAACCTAAAACTTCTTACCTGGGAATATTGAAGACTCATGTTAAAAGGAACCACCAGCTTTCATATGTTCTTATGTTCTGAGCAAGGAACTTAAACGTTAGCTTTTTTTCATGGCACATATTGCACTTTTACTTTCTTCTCCAACACTTTGTTTTTGCATTATTTAAACCAAATTGAACATGTTTCATTATTTATTTGAGGCTAAATTGATTTTATTGATATATTATATTAAGTTAAAATAAGTGTTCATTCAGTATTGTTGTAATTGTCATTATTACAAATAAATAAATAAAAATCGGCCGATTAATCGGCATTGGCTTTTTTTGGTCCTCCAATAATCGGTATCGGTATCGGCGTTGAAAAATCATAATCGGTCGACCTCTAGTACTAACCTGTTTCACCCTCTACAACCATTGAGAATATTATTTGACCCTGCTGGTCATCTATGAACATTTGAACATCTTGAAGAGCAATTTGTCCTTAAATGTCCATGTACTCTTATAATCTCCACCCAGCTCAGCCAGAAGAGGACTGGCCACCCCTCAGAGCCTGGTTCCTCTCTAAGTTTCTTCCTAGGGAGTTTTTCCTAGCCCCATGCTTATTTTTTAACCATTATTTAACTAGGCAAGTCAATTAAGAAAACCAATTATTATAAACAATGGCGGCCTACCACGGCCAAACCCGGACAACACTGGGCCAATTGTACGCCACCCTGTGGGACTCCGAATCACAGCCCGTTGTGATACAGGCTGGAATCAAACCAGTGTCTGTAGTGATACCTTTAGCACTGAGATGCAGTGCCTTAGATCACTGCGCCACTCAGGAACCCTTCTAGATGTGCATTGTTTGCTGTTTGGGGTTTTAGGCTGGGTTTCTGTAAAGCACTTTGTGACATCTGCTGATAAATTTGATAAATTGGGATGACGAGTACAGCCACATAATACATTTTTTTAACTAGGGCTGCAACATTGGTGGGGGTGGGGGCCACAAAAAAAGCAGAACTCATCATGAGGGGCTGCAGTTGCTCGCTGGTCTGTGTACCTACATCCATACCCACACATGCAGTCAGAGCCGGCCCTAGCCAGCTAGTTTTGAGGACCCTAAGTGAAATTTTGTTGGGGTACCCATCTTGCATCAAAACATTTTAGCGGCCCCTCTTTTAGTTAATTTCATGCAATTCTACACATTTTGCCATGTGGCGTAGAGAAAATGTTTCAGTTGTAGAGCAAGTTTGCTGCAATTCCACACATTTTGCCATGTGGCGGAGAGAAGATTTTCAATTTTTTTACAAATCTCATTTAATTATACTGATTTTGCCATGGGGTGTAGTGAAAAATGTGAAGTCAGGAATATGATATCTGTAACGTCAACACAGGGAGTCAGGAAGCAGGTGCAGTTAGTGAGTTTAATATTAAAGAACACGATACAAAACAAGCGAAATGTCTGACAAGAAAACACAACCAATACTGCCTGATAACTGATAACAAAAGAGTGCTATATAAAGGTAATCATTGAGTAATGAAGTTCAGGTGTGATTGATGATGATACGCAGGTGTGGGTAAAGATGGGTTGCCAGGACCGGTGGTTAGTAAACCGGATACGTCCAGCGCCGGAGAGGGGGAGCGGGAGTAGACGTAACAATATCTGAGTGAGAGTGACAAACAAAATTAATGGGGGCTCTCACGTTGGTAATTTGATCATGATTACCTCAAGTTTAGAGAGGTGGCTAGACTAAATTACCAATCTAAAAGATGTTAGCTGACATGGGATAATAGATTGACTGTCAGTGACTGACATAACAACAACAAAAATTGCTGATGCACAACCAACGTTTTTAGGGGGACTCATGTCTCATTCAGGAGGTCTGAGACCACCCTGGACCCCCCCCCCCCCCCCCTAATTGACACTCTGACGGTATCCTAACACTTTGCATGATCTATTTTGTAGTATTGGAGTGAATTTTTATGACAAAGCTTGTTTTAGTCAGTCTGAGGTGTAAGCTTAGTAAGTCATTCCATCCCACCCGAGCCCAGAGTTCAGACTGCTACTGTATTACTCACTGTGACACGGACACCGATTGAAATGGATGTGTCAGAAGAGGCTGTTTAATTACATTGTACAGGGCCCATTTATTTTCTTTAAGTTAATTAAATATGTGCTTTGAATAATGAAAGTCTTATCCCTTGACATTTAACAAGCTAAATGGTGCTGCTCATAATAGAACTTTATGATCTGTGAATGAGTTGACGAAAAACATGATTACTGTAGACAAGTCCATTGGGGGGGGGGGGCAAATGTTTTCAATACTTCTTTATAATAAACATTTGGAAGTGGGAGCCTTTGTCACTCCTGCCTGTTCCCATTTAAAGTAACAAGGCTCTTTTGCAAAGTAAGGTTTACGGATAGCATTAGTATTGCTTATGTTTCCCTCAATCGATCTGGATATCTTGTAATTTATCTCTAAGGTCATAATCATAATTTTCGACAATCAAATGTTAGGTCAAAAGTCCCATTGACATCAATGCATAATTTGAATTGAGGCTACAACTACCTTGTTTGTAAGATTGTCGACTATCCAATGCATGTTCCATTTTGGGGAAGCAGTTAGCCTAGTGGTTAGAGTGTTGGGCCACTAACTGAAAGGTTGCTAGATCAAATACCCAAATGCCCCTGAACAAGGCAGTTAACCCACTGTTCCTAGGCTGTTGTTCTAAATAAGAATTTGTTCTTAACTTCTTGTGGCTGAAGGGGCAGTATTGAGTAGCTTGGATGAAAGGTGCACAGAGGTGCCCATATTAAACGGCCTGCTCCTCAGTCCCAGTTGCTAATATATGCATATTATTATTAGTATTGGATAGAAACCACTCTGAAGTTTCTAAAACAGTTTGAATTTTGTCTGTGAGTATAACAGAACTCACATGGCAGGCAAAAACCTGAGAAGTTTCACTTCCTGTTTATATTTTTTCTGGGGGTGCCAAATTTTCAACCAAGGTCCCATTGAAATCACAGCGAGACATTGATGAGTTTTCACTTCCTACGGCTTCCACTAGATGTCAACAATCAATGGAACTTTGTCTGATGACTCTAATGTGAAGGGGGGCCGAAGGAGACAGGAATTAGTGACCACTGCCAGGAGGTGATCACGCATTGAACACACGCGTTCACGTGATAGGCAGCTCCGTTCCTTCGGTCAACTGAAGTCGATGAAATTCTCCGGTTGGAACGTTATTCAAGATGTATGTTAACTGACTTGCCTAGTTAAATTTAAAAAATCTGTTTCTTTAATAACATTGCTAAATATTATTGTAAAGTAATGAATGATAATTCAACAGCATTTAGTGTCCTACCTACCATTCCATACATTCTAGTGAAGAGGTGAAGATGACTTGCAGCTATAGTGGAGTGAGTAGATTTGAAATAATTCCCAATAAAGGCCTGTGAGTGGCAATTTTACAGTACCTTTTTATGAATTATGCAGCTAAGTGCAAATGTCATTGCTGGGTTCACTTTTGTGTCCACATCTCATACAGCAGTAGCCTATATACAGTAGCCAAGCAACCCAAGGAGAATCTTAAAGCATCTATATTTCCTTTTTAACAAAGCACTTCTGAGCCCATCCCACCAACCGCAGGGAGAAGAAAAAAGATTATAACAATAATTCATGTCTCTACACCTTGTTAAATAACAGTGATATATATTTATTCACCTTGTTCAGTAATTCACATATCAAAACTCCCCAATCTGTGCTGTGTGGATTGTTTTAATTGGGCTCCAAGAGAGAAGCCCCCATTTAAAGAGGGATCGGAGCAAGCCGAGAATGATGTGGCATGATTTATTAGACACCTCCGTTTAGATGGAGACATCAACAGGGCGACACATTACATGTCTCTATTCCCACCACCGCGTTGGAACATACATGTAAGTATTAACCCCGGGGAGAGTGGGCCACATCATCATATTATTGAGATGGAACGGATGTCCACGTGTTTGTATTGAATTGAGCCACTTTAGATCAGACATAGTTAACAGGATGGTATAACAGGCATTATGCTATCGCCTGGTGCAATGATGAAGAATAACATAAACATGAGGAACTAACTGCTTAACACTCTGACACACTGCTGTGACAGTTGCCAAATAATGTAGGCCCAGGTAGGACTTACAGTAGGACTTAAATCATCGTCTGACATTGATAATAGTGATAGAAAGTGTCAAGGCGATCTCTCCCGAATTCAGGCCGGGATTCAATCCGATCGCCGCTTTTTGGCTTTGCACCTTGCAACTGCAATGTTCCCGCTTTCGAAGGAAACCACAGTCACAGTACATGCTGCAGATTTCAGCTCGATTGGAAATTAGCTTTAAATGTTGGGCACTATTGTGTATATTTACCATTTACCCTTATTGTAATACATTTGGGATGCCTATTACTGAGCTGGATGACATTGAGCTGGGCCACTCTGACAAAAGTGTGTAGTTATACGCTATAGCAGACGACCCATTTTCTTTATTGTTCTAGGTCATTTTCTGTCCACTAGAACATCAATAATGTGCTGCATTAGTGCTGTGGTCCATATACTTCATAATCTGCTTAGATAAGGGGTTGGACACTGGACAGTTGCTTCTGATGTAAGCAAGGCTCCGGGTGAGAATCCTCTCACCCAAGAGAGTTAACATGGGGAGGGTGGGTTGAAATCAGGGTCCTCACTTCATGGGTTGGAGCCACGGACCGAGCAAAGGTGAGCGGCTTTCTCCAGCAGGCATCTGATGGGACACACCCATCTACTCAGGGAAAGCATTAAAAAAAGGGAAGACAATTTCATCTCAAGTCATCGGGCCACAGAATTCAACCTACCTTACCTCACATTAGTAAGAGGCTCAGAATAGATTGGTTTGTTTCTAGTATAAGACTTAAGCAACTTTCACTGGGGATGGGGGACATGTCCACCCCCCCACATTCTGAAATTGCATTTTTGTCGGCCCCTGTTTTATCATTGGATTGTGATATAAAACAAGGCAACGGTGTACTTTAGGACCATGTGGATGCCACTGAGCGGTTGGGTAGGCTGTTTGGAGTGTTTATCCAACTGGATAAAAAGAATATATAAAAAATATATAATATGTCCCCCCACTTCTAAAACCAAAGTTGTGCCCCTGCTTACAGTACATACATTATTAATTGAGTTATGGGGATTCCTACACAGGGAATGGAGGGTTTCCACATACAGTGGGGAGAACAAGTATTTGATACACTGCCGATTTTGCAGGTTTTCCTACTTACAAAGCATGTAGAGGTCTGTAATATTTATCATAGGTACACTTCAACTGTGAGAGACGGAATCTAAAACAAAAATCCAGAAAATCACATTGTATGATTTTTAAGTAATTAATTAGCATTTTATTGCATGACATAAGTATTTGATACATCAGAAAAGCAGAACTTAATATTTGGTACAGAAACCTTTGTTTGCAATTACAGAGATCATACGTTTCCTGTAGTTCTTGACCAGGTTTGCACACACTGCAGCAGGGATTTTGTCCCACTCCTCCATACAGACCTTCTCCAGATCCTTCAGGTTTCGGGGCTGTCGCTGGGCAATACGGACTTTCAGCGCCCTCCAAAGATTTTCTATTGGGTTCAGGTCTGGAGACTGGCTAGGTCACTCCAGGACCTTGAGATGCTTCTTACGGAGCCACTCCTTAGTTTCCCTGGCTGTGTGTTTCGGGTCGTTGTCATGCTGGAAGACCCAGCCACGACCCATCTTCAATGCTCTTACTGAGGGAAGGAGGTCGTTGGCCAAGATCTCGCGATACATGGCCCCATCCATCCTTCCCTCAATACGGTGCAGTCGTCCTGTCCCCTTTGCAGAAAAGCATCCCCAAAGAATGATGTTTCCACCTCCATGCTTCACGGTTGGGATGGTGTTCTTGGGGTTGTACTCATCCTTCTTCTTCCTCCAAACACGTCGAGTGGAGTTTAGACCAAAAAGCTCAATTTTTGTCTCATCAGACCACATGACCTTCTCCCATTCTTCCTCTGGATCATCCAGATGGTCATTGGCAAACTTCAGACGGGCCTGGACATGCCCTGGCTTGAGCAGGGGGACCTTGCGTGCGCTGCAGTATTTTAATCCATGACGGCATAGTGTGTTACTAATGGTTTTCTTTGAGACTGTGGTCCCAGCTCTCTTCAGGTCATTGACCAGGTCCTGCCGTGTAGTTCTGGGCTGATCCCTCACCTTCCTCATGATCATTGATGCCCCACGAGGTGAGATCTTGCATGGAGCCCCAGACCGAGGATGATTGACCGTCATCTTGAACTTCTTCCATTTTCTAATAATTGCGCCAACAGTTGTTGCCTTCTCACCAAGCTGCTTGCCTATTGTCCTGTAGCCCATCCCAGCCTTGTGCAGGTCTACAATTTTATCCCTGATGTCCTTACACAGCTCTCTGGTCTTGGCCATTGTGGAGAGGTTGGAGTCTGTTTGATTGAGTGTGTGGACAGGTGTCTTTTATACAGGTAACGAGTTCAAACAGGTGCAGTTAATACAGGTAATGAGTGGAGAACAGGAGGGCTTCTTAAAGAAAAACTAACAGGTCTGTGAGAGCCGGAATTCTTACTGGTTGGAAGGTGATCAAATACTTATGTCTTGCAATAAAATGCAAATTAATTACTTAAAAATCATACAATGTGATTTTCTGGATTTTTGTTTTAGATTCTGTCTCTCACAGTTGAAGTGTACCTATGATAAAAATTACAGACCTCTACATGCTTTGTAAGTAGGAAAACCTGCAAAATCGGCAGTGTATCAAATACTTGTTCTCCCCACTGTATGTGATAGAGGGTTTAAAATGTTTTATATCACTACCCAGTCTAGAGGTAAGCATTAGCCTGTGTTGTCTAGGCACTTAGAATTGGTGTGCATAATGTACAGTGCCAAGTGAAAAAACCTACATATCATTCTTTCTTTCTTTTTTACAGCATGTCTACAGTATTAACAATGCATACCTCACACACCACAATTGGATATGCAAATAAACAGTGCTTCAATGTTTCATTAGGATGAGCTATTATTGGGAAAGATGCTGTGAGAGCATTCCCCATCCATCCTTTAGCTGTGTGTGCTCTTGTCCATAGCTATTGTAAATATTCACACTTTAATTCTATCCTCGTGGACATTTACATTAAAGCTGCAATATGTAACCTTTTGGGGCGACCCAACCAAATTAACAGAGAAACGTGAGTTGTAGATCAGTCATTCTCATTGAAAGCAAATCTACGAAGTGGTAGATCTGTTCTATGTGCTCTATTTCTATGCTTACCATTCTTAAGTTTGGTTTTTGCATATTTTACTTTCATTTTTGCACACCAGCTTCAAACAGCTGAAAATGCTATATATTTGGCTATTGAAAAGATAATTCACAGCTTTTTAGATGGTACAATGAGTCTCTACACTATACTTGCTTGTTTTGTCAAATAAACTGAAATTAGGAGAACTATTAGACATTTTGCAACCAGGAAATGGTGGAGCCATTTCTGCATAGAGCAGCTTTCTGTATTGTTCAAATCATATTTACATTAGCGTGTGTTTCTTTTGTGTGTTTGTGTGTGTTTTGGAAATGCTTTTAATTTTACCTTTTGAGTGAGCTTACTACTATAGCTTCTTCACATTTGCAAGGCAGTTAGGATAGAGGTTGTTCCTAAGAACACTGCAGGGCCTGAACACAAAACACTGTATACCGCATTTAATGAATTAATCATTTCTATCTTAGCCAATTTCTTGGTTATGTAAACATTTGCATGCACACTCTTGTCGTTCTAATGATTCAGCTTTACTTAACCTGTTTACCTTGTAATACACGCTGTAGGTGTCATCTTTGTCCTAATTTACACCATTGTACGCCAGGAATAGCAAAACAACTCAAGGAATCCCTCGCAGTATAACATACAGACACCAGCTCACCAAGGTGATCTTGCTGTTTGCAACTGTGCGGGGAAACGACTTAGTTATGACTGTTGGCTTGAGTGATGCAATGTTACTTTGTCCCATTGGCATCAGCAGCGTTATTTCTAAAACAAAAGAAACCTCAATGCCAGGTTGTCCTGAGAAAAACGGTGCCATGCCGACTGTGTCCAACACGCCTCCCTTGGGAGCGATTGACAGGGCTTTACTCAGAGACTCTCCAGCTCTTCCGCTCAGCTTCCAAGATTCTGAGTGTTTCCAATTGGGATACCAAGGGCATTTGCATTCTGGGCCAGCATTCATTCATGCTTTGGATGTGTCTGCACCAAAGCTTTAGCTGGGCAATCCTGACTTTGAAAACTACTTAAGTTTGTGTTTTGGATGGGAAGTCTACGCCCCTTCGTCAGTGATTGGTCAACAGTAGGGATTCTTCAATTAAGTATTTGTTGTTATTCAATGAGAGACGACTCGTTTTCATGCACATTTTTTCACTTGATAAATACTGTACCAAACACCTTAGTTAGATGTAAACTTGCGCAAGTAAGATCTCTTTGCCAAAAACATCAAAATTAATGACAGATTTCTTAAATTATCTTAGATTAATTCAGACTATTTTGAGGAAGTTTATACTGTCTATGGCGTCTTAAGATGGGCAAACAGTACTATTGCCATTTTTTTCAGTAAAGGTATTTTAAGGGAGTATGCAAGGCACAGACGTCCACGTTGCCTAGCCGAGTTCTGCTAGGAGCAAACCGAACCTAGTATGCAGAAGCCTTTAGAGATATGTGGCTGTCACGCCCTGACCGTAGATTGCTTTCTATGTTTCAATTTTTAGCTTGGTCAGGGTGTGATGTGGGTGGGTATTCTATGATGTAGGTCTAGGTTTTCTATTTCTATGTGTTTGGCCTGGTATGGTTCTCAATCAGAGGCAGCTGTCTATCATTGTCTCTGATTGAGAGCCATACTTAGGTAGCCTGTTTTCCCACTTTTGTTTGTGGGTGGTTATTTTCTGGTTAGTGTTTGTTGCACCTGTCAGAACTGTTCGTTTCGTTGGTTGTTTTGTTGTTTTTGTTCGTGTATTCATATTGATTAAAAGTATTATGGATACGTACCATGCTGCACTTTGGTCCTCCTCTCCTTCAGCCCGCGACGATCGTTACAGGGGCAGCAAACGTGCCTGTGATTTTTAACTTTTTTGAGATGTGTTAGTTGCTGCAGATATTTGGATGGGTTTCAAATTACTGCAACATTTGAACATGGTTTGGGCATCCACCAGAGAGACAGAAACCCTTTGCAACAAGACATTCATCCAGGACAAACGAGGACAAAGTCTAAAACACTGGCATTAAAATGGTAGTAACTGCACCCTGAACTATTCAGAAAATACCTAAATTAAATCCCAAACACATGATGACAGCATTACCTAGTCAGGTAATATACCCCTGATAAGTGTTCCAGAAAACAGTGTAACATTTCACATCATTACTATTTGCAGTAACTTTAGTCACAAAAATGTTCACCCTTTAACATTTTGGAATTTGTTAGTATGACGTATGAGTTAACAGATCACGATCAGTACCAAGAGTCATACCAAGACAACTGGCTTTGCAGCAAGGTGCCAATGGTCTCCAAACTAGAGGGGGAGCCACTCGGTGAGAGGAAGTGATGCCATAATCTGCACGGTAAACACATCATGCAGCCCGCATTGATTGGGATGTGCCTCTCATCAATCATTAGGGGGTCGTTTGAGTTTGCTAATAATGGTGCCACCTGCACTCAGTAGGGGGGCACTAATTAAAGGGAGAAAGGTAAAAACATGGGCAGACTTGATTGTAGAGAGCAGTGAGATGGGAATGTATTGCCGTGTAGAACATAGCTGGACTATCACTATTACGCTGGCACAGGTATTTGGAACTTTGAGGACATTTATTTTGACTTGAACTCTTTCCTCAATGTGGTATCTTTTGTTCCCCCATTTATTTGCAACATAAAACAAAGAAAGTATAGCTTCACTGTGGTAACATCAAGACCCACTCTCTGCTTTTCAGTTTAACTGTTCTGTAATGACATTTCAGTGAGAAGACATTTTGCTTCTGAGTCCGTTGAGAAACAGTAGACTAGAGTGCACATGCTCATACAAAGATGAGTTCGACAGTCCCTCGAATTCAATCATTTGAAAGCTAGCTTCAAGGTAATGCATTTAAAAACCTCTGAAATTAGATTGTTTCACTGGTAGCTAACCTCATTAAGCTATTAAAAGCTTGACGTCCATCCTGACTTTGCTGTGGTGACATTGAAATGTCATCTCAATATGACTTCTTGTCAATATTGTACTTCAGACTATCCACACAACCCAGGGACTGCTGTTCAAAATTAGCTGGCTGGCTAATACTGGCACTTTTACTAAAACGTTGATTAATGTTCGCTGTCCCTGTAAAAAATAAAAATAAACTCAAACCCAAACCGATGTTGTTTTCTAGTCTTGGGGGAAAACAAATAAAAAAGCGAGATGTTTCAGTACCCCTGGGCTATATTTTGGGCAAACAACATGAAGTAAATGGCCCTGCATTAAAGACACTCTGTGAGTGCACTTATCTGTCAAATATTAAAAATAGATTAGGGGGCCATTGGGAGGTAAGTGGTGCCATAAGCAGGATTGATTGTCGAGAGGAGTTTCACCAAGACTGCCTACATCACCTTGAGGGTCTCATCCACTTAATGATGTCACGTGGTGTGCTTTCCCCCGCTTCAAGAATGGACACCATTTTGCATTGGGCTCTGACACTCCACTTAAACTGCTACTCCAAGCAGTTAACAGCTACTGTACTGTAGCGTCAGTGGCCGCCGCCAGACGGCTAGAAGATGGACAATGAGGGGTGATGAGGGTGAAGAATAAAAATGCTTGGCTGTCACACACACACAAAAAATGACAAGGGCAATGAAAATGGCTTTATTTTCCTGTCAAATGCAACTTTCCGTTGCAATACTTCACGCCAAGCCAAGTCCTCCAGAACGCTGTTAAAAAGTATCTAGTGAAGTGGTTGATAGGTGAATGAATGCTTGTTTCCCTTGTACTTCTTCACATAAAGAAAGCAAAGGATTTGTGCCTTTGTTGTGTATTTGTAGTCTGGCATATTATTGTTCTCCTGCTCGCCAAAGAAAATACTGGGAAAATGACATTTCCATGACACAATATATAATGTATGAGGAAAGGTTTAATTTATACAGTTTAATTTATAGTCATTGAAAGACCCATCACCCTTTGAGCACAATTAAACCACTCTGTTGTGAGACACAAAGCGATACATAAGAGTTGTAGCAATGCATAACTTTATAATTGCAATATCACTGTCATGTCGTGTATTTACCTTTATCAAGTCTGTAAAAGCCATATTGCTGATCTTAGGTCCCTCCGAGGGGTTTTGCTAATGAAATCTAAAGCTGGCCAAGAGCACAAAAAGTTGCCTTTGACAAAATTCTACTTCAGTGAAGTTTTAGAAATCGTTGAGCGGCGAGATGGAGAAAACCGTTGGTTTGTGTATCCAGAATCCGGAGTGTAATTTGCATACAAGTGGAGCACTCCTGTACAGTAAGCCTACTCAAGGGAAAGGTGTGGACAGCTGCCAGTTCTTTGGGTTTTGGAGAGCGGCGCTGGCGCTGCCAGCCTGACTCTGAGCCCCTTCTCTGAGCCAGCCCATCAGCGGACAGGGTTGAAAGGTGCCATCTGACCATGGAGATGGCGCTTCCTAACTCTGCCAGGAAGCTTCTGAGCGGATTTGGAGGTGTGTCTGCGAACGGGAAAATGTTCCCCCATCCGAAAAGTTGATTAAAGCCAGCAGCTGCGTTTCAGCCTCTGCCAGGCATTCCTCTCTCTACGACTGACACACACACACATGCACCACACATCACACACACTTCCCTCCTTGACATCAAGGAGCTTAGGGATCTGTCCAGAACACCAACAAGAGAGCACTGACTTGAATGCAACTTTCCTTAATCACCCTTCAAAATCAGACCGAGGTGGACTCCCGTTGCATGTCCCATCAATTGGTGCAGACTTTCTTAGCAGTTTGTAAGTGTTTCATGCTTTAGCAAACTTAATGGCTCATTAAAGAGGCACACCTGGATTGCTTGAGTAGATTATCGACAGGAAGACTAAAGGAGAGACAGGAAGGAGACAAGCATATTCTCCATGTTAAGAAAGAGAAAGTGAATGATTCAAGTTTTATTTCTTTTTAGGAAGTGTTTACTCTCAATTTCAGATTCAGTATGAGATTTCCCTAAAAATGCTACATTCATGAATGTTACGACACATATAACGACACTGTTTGTCTGTCCAAATAGTGTCCTTTAGAGTCTGCTAGAGGTTCCCTCCTTTTAGCCGTAATTTTTAATGTAAAGTTAGGCTTGTTTGTGTGGAGGAATTGAGCACTGCTCTGGCCCTTATTCCTCAGTAACCACCAAATAAATTTCCATCTGGGGATGTGAAATCGATACGTGCATTCTGTCTTCCACCTCTTTAAGGGTTCTTGCAGACTATCCTCTGTGATTTAAAAAGTATGTTCATGTAATTTATTGGACCTCTTTCCTTAATCAAACACATTGCCTATAATTACATACCTTGATGGCCGCTGGACTTCTAATTGCTAATGCTTTTCCTGGAATTTGTCCTCTAATCCTTGTATGTGATTACTCTTAGAAAGAAAGAAAAGTGCTTTGCTACGACTTTTAGCTGGCTTCTCACTGCCAAGGGCAATGGGGTTCAGAGCATGTCTTGGATGTCCTATTAGTATCTTGTTTGTCACTGTGCTGTGTAAGGGAGAGCTACCGGGTGTGGATGCTCAGGTATTAACTATGAAACAAAACTATTATTACGAAGATTACTATTATACAACACAATCCCATTGTGACCCTTTGATAATTAACGATAATCAACTGATTACTGATTAGTGCATAAGTGGAGATACAGTAATACATATGTAAAGGGTGATAGAACTGTGCATGACCTTTGAGTGGTACAATGACTTCAAAAGTAAATGGTCTTTTGTCTGAAATCAAGGCAGGGGTGCGAGCCATAGAACGTTGCTATAAATGCATGAAGGAAAGAAATATAGAAAAATAAATTGGGGTGAGATATTAAAAACATGTTATATGTTTGTATGCCCATCTGATGACAATCAGATTGAGTCGAGACAAGCTTATTTCATCTCAGTTGGGTTGAAAACACATTTAAGTCAAAAAGAAAATGAACGGCAATGCAAATGAACCGGCTCATGAAAGTGATGATCATAAAAATAAAACACATGAACAATTTCCTAAATTGCCAATTTATGTGAACAGTGGGGAACTAACACATTAGCAACATAAAATGATAATCCAATGAGGGAATAACTGCTTATTTCTCAATGCGTTCCGCGCTCCCCAAGACCCCAAGATTAGGACACAGATGATTCTTGGTTTTCCGTGTTGTTTCTCAGTTACGTTATGTAATATATTGGTATCGCAATTGTTTTCTTTATGTTATGTGGTCCATGTTCCACCAAGAGAAAAGTCTCCAACCTACAAGTTTTTATTATGTAAGACATTTCCCCCCACTAGTACAGTGGTTCTTCCTGTACGGGTTGTGTCATACTGCAGCACACATTGCGGGCTGCCACAGAATTCTATGGTACATTACTTAAGTGTCAGCCAGAGTTGCCATTAATGCTAGCTAGTGCTAGTTTGACCACCAAAGGGCATCTTTGAGAAGTATTCGACTTTTTTGTAATATTGGCTGTACTAGACAATTTAAAACCTTTTTTGTAAGAACATAGTATATGGGATTGATTTTAAGAAATACTATAGCTTAATTCATTTAATTAAAATTATGGTGTTTCTATTCCAAGACAAATGAAACCCTCAGGGCTTCCATGAGGAAAATATGGCACTGTACAATGTGACCGTTTCCACACCCTAATTGTAGGCTAACCAAAACCCAAATGGAGATTCAGTGAAAATAAAATTCTCATTGATTTATCAAGACCAGTCCCCATGCTTGTCTCGGAAGCTCGAAACGGTGCTGAAATAGTTGACTACACCTGGGTAGGCTATTGCTTCAAATCCTATTGTAACAATTGGATGGATTTGGGTGTTCCGGTAAGTATTCTTTAAAGAACTCCAGCACGGAGACGAGAAAGGAGCCAAGAATAATTAAACATGTCGGTAAAATACTGTTAGACTTGGGGATTATGGTCAAGGAAAGTACTATTCACCTGTGTGACGCCGAACGTGAAAGCCCAGGAAAATGAACTGGTACAGTAGGCCACAATACTGTAAACTGGGCCTAATAATGCTAAAAATAATGCTTAATAAATAAATCGACTGCTGGTCTTTACTGTATGCTGCACATTTCTACATTGTATTCCATTTCCAGCGTGACTATTTAAGCCATCGACTCACTGATGGTTGAAGATGATGAGCGATTGGCAAATGCAATCTGGAATCTGCTGGCATCACAGCACAACATCAACATTGATCTTAGCACAGTCAGAAGACAGTTGAAGAAACTTGAGTGGGCTTATGGAAAGGCTCTGTAAGACATTTTATATATCAGGGTTCGTCAACTAGGTTTGGGCTCGGGCCCAATTTTTTCGGAGACAATATTGGGCGTGCCAGAACATAATAAGTATATAATATTAGCACAATTAATTAGCCTACACTACACGTTTAACATGTTTAACACATATGATTAGTACATAATACATTCAGTGACAATAAGATAATTATTTTGATCTGATTACGCTCGTAAAATCACTATGTCTCTATTCAATTATTATTTGTGTCTCTTTCTCTGTGTGTTGATTGGTTGGGGAAAACAGATCTACGTAGACTACTGTAGGCTACACTACTTTTTTTAATGTCAACATTTTTTCAGAACAATTTGCTTGATAGCAAGATAAAATGTCTCTCTCAAAAAGTTTCAAGAAGAAAGGTGGATAATGAAAATCGAAGTTTCAGGGGAGAATGTACAGAAAGATATGAGTTAATCGCTCCATCTTTTCCCAATACCAAGCCAGTGTGTCTTATCTGCAATGAAAATATTGCTGTTTGAAAATAATTAATAATAATCTCAGACGTAATTATGAATCTAAGCATATAACTTTCAGTGGCCTTATCATTGTGTTTGTACATGATCCTCCCACATTCTTTTGGAGAGACTGGAAACCCAAATTGGTCTACACGGACAAGTTCTGGCCTGGTTTAGATCTTACCTGTCGGAAAGATATCAGTTTGTCTCTGTGAATGGTTTGTCCTCTGACAAATCAACTGTACATTTCGGTGTTCCACAAGGTTCCGTTTTAGGACCACTATTATTTTCACTATATATTTTACCTCTTGGGGATGTTATTCGAAAACATAATGTTAACTTTCACTGCTATGCGGATGACACACAGCTGTACATTTCAATGAAACATGGTGAAGCCCCAAAATTGCCCTCGCTAGAAGCCTGTGTTTCAGACATAAGGAAGTGGATGGCTGCAAACTTTCAACTTTTAAACTCGGACAAAACAGAGATGCTTGTTCTAGGTCCCAAGAAACAAAGAGATCTTCTGTTAAATCTGACAATTAATCTTGATGGTTGTAAAGTCGTCTCAAATAAAACTGTGAAGGACCTCGGCGTTACTCTTGACCCTGATCTCTCTTTTGACGAACATATCAAGACTGTTTCAAGGACAGCTTTTTTCCATCTACGTAACATTGCAAAAATCAGAAATTTTCTGTCCAAAAATGATGCAGAAAAAATTATCCATGCATTTGTTACTTCTAGGTTAGACTACTGCAATGCTCTACTTTCCGGCTACCCGGATAAAGCACTAAATAAACTTCAGTTAGTGCTAAATACGGCTGCTAGAATCCTGACTAGAACCAAGAAATTTGATCATATTACTCCAGTGCTAGCTTCTCTACACTGGCTTCCTGTTAAGGCAAGGGCTGATTTCAAGGTTTTACTGTTAACCTATAAAGCGTTACATGGGCTTGCTCCTACCTATCTTTCCGAGTTGGTCCTGTCGTACATACCTATACGTACGCTATGGTCACAAGACGCAGGCCTCCTAATTGTCCCTAGAATTTCTAAGCAAACAGCGGGAGGCAGGGCTTTCTCCTATAGATCTCAATTTTTATGGAAAGGTCTGCCTACCCATGTGAGAGACGCAGACTCGGTCTCAACCTTTAAGTCTTTACTGAAGACTTATCTCTTCAGTAGGTCATATGATTGAGTGTAGTCTGGCCCAGGAGTGTGAAGGTGAACGGAAAGGCTCTGGAGCAACGAACCGCCCTTGCTGTCTCTGCCTGGCCGGTTCCCCTCTCTCCACTGGGATTCTCTGCCTCTAACCCTATTACAGGGGCTGAGTCACTGGCTTACTGGTGCTCTTTCATGCCGTCCCTGGGAGGGGTGCGTCACTTGAGTGGGTTGAGTTACTGACGTGATCTTCCTGTCTGGGTTGGCGCCCCCCCTTGGTTTGTGCTGTGGTGGAGATCTTTGTGGGCTATACTCGGCCTTGTCTCAGGATTGTAAGTTGGTGGTTGAAGATATCCCTCTAGTGGTGTGGGGGCTGTGCTTTGGCAAAGTGGGTGGGGTTATATCCTTCCTGTTTGGCCCTGTCCGGGGGTTTCTTCTGATGGGGCCACAGTGTCTCCTGACCCCTCCTGTCTCAGCCTCCAGTATTTATGCTGCAGTAGTTTATGTGTCGGGGGGCTAGGGTCAGTTGGTTATACCTGGAGTACTTCTCCTATCTTATCCAGTGTCCTGTGTGAATTTAAGTATGCTCTCTCTAATTCTCTCGTTCTCTCTTTCTTTCTCTCTCTCGGAGAACCTGAGCCCTAGGACCATACGTCACGTCAAACCGGGCATGATGACTCCTTGCTGTCCCCAGTCCGCCTGGCCTTGCTGCTATTCCAGTTTCAGCTGTTCTGCCTGCGGTTATGGAACCCCTACCTGTCCCAGACCTGCTGTTTTCAACTCTTAATGATCGGCTATGAAAAGCCAACTGATATTTATTCCTGATTATTATTTGACCATGCTTGTCATTTATGAACATTTTGAAAATCTTGGCATAGTTCTGTTATAATCTCCACCCGGCACAGCCAGAAGAGGACTGGCCACCCCTCATAGCCTGGTTCCTCTCTAGGTTTCTTCCTAGGTTTTGGCCTTTCTAGGGAGTTTTTCCTAGCCACCGTGCTTCTACACCTGCATTGCTTGCTGTTTGGGGTTTTAGGCTGGGTTTCTGTACAGCACTTCGAGATATTAGCTGATGTACGAAGGGCTATATAAAATAAACTTGATTTGATTTGAACTTGACAGTCTACCCAGGTGGAGAATTTTTCTCCCTTGCTAAGAAAACGATACCCTCGCTGGATAAGGCCGCAATTCAAACTGAGCTGATTGAATTCCAGACATTGAGCCAAATGCGCTCAGGATGCGCTCAGGAGTGCCGAGTCTCTGTGTGCGTTGTAGGTGGCATGCTCAGAGGAATACAGCACAATAAAGAAACTTGCATTTTATGTGCTAACAATGTTTGGATCGACTTACACCTCCGAGTCCTAATTTTCCTCTATGAACGCAATATAGACTCACGACAGGAACCGGCTTTCACATAAGTCAATCGAGGACTGCCTGTACATCAAAATCACATTGTCACGACTTCCGCTGAAGTCGGCTCCTCTCCTTGTTCGGGCGGTGTTCGGCGGTCGACGTCTAGCCATCGCCGCTCCACTTTTCATTGTTCCATTTGTTTTGTCTTGTTTCCCCGCACACCTGGTTTACATTCCCTAATCACACTACATATATATTCCCTCTGTTCCCCCCATGTCTTTGTGTGGAATTGTTTTGTTACGTGTTTTGTGTGATGCGCCAGGCTGGGTTTTCCCCGGGTACCATGTTTAAACCGAAGTATGTTTATTGTTAAACATTTGCATTATTGTGATTGTTATCGCGCTTTTCACTTTTGCCATTTGGCTGGAGGTTTTGACGCAGTTGCGTCCGTCTGTTGTTGCTTCTGGCAAATAAAGTGTGTGCCTGATCAACTCTCTGCTCTTCTGCACCTGACATCTATACCAGTAGCGCACAACCTGACACACATCCATCCATCAAAACCGACATCAACAAGGTTGTGTCCGAGGGGAAATGCAACTTTTCTCATTGAATAAGGTACTTAGTGACCTATATGACTGTGTTTAGTAAATACTAATATTATTGTGAGAGCTTATCCAGGGATACTTATGTCTCAAGCAACCAACTTTCTATGGCTTGTATAAACAATAACGATATTTTGGAGATTATTTCGTTTTCAAATATCTGAAAGGGAGCAATTGAAAGTCCAAATAAAAGGGAAAAGGCTATTCTTGAACATGGGCTGAGACATTCTTACTAATTTGTAAATAAAGCCAGTTTGTTAATTGGAATAATTTTTTTCTGTTTTTAGAGGGAGATAAACCAAAAGCCCACGTGCCTATTTTTTTAGACCTTCCGGCTGCCCGAACCCAGATGATACCGGGTCAATTGTGCACCACCTCATGTGTCTCAGCCGACATGGGGATCGAACCAGCATCTGTAACAACACAGTTTGCACTGCGATGCAGTGTCTTAGACTGCTGTGCCACTTGGGAGGTCACATAAAAAAAGTTTTTAATGCTGATCAATTGCCTTGCACAAAGTATCAAAATACTAAAATACTGCTTAAACAGAGACATTCAATGACATCATCAAGGGATATGATGGACCCTATATCAGAGAGGTGATTTTGGGACAACATCGTGTCTTATTGCTAATATCCTTTGTGAAAAACAAGTGTTTGAAAACGTTCTCTCCTTCCACTTGGCTCTTTCATTCATTTTGAAAGAGTATTTTTATCAAGAAATCCTGTACAGTATATGCTGTATGTGCTTTATCCGACATTTTGCGGTTGTATGAGATTTGGAGTTAAAAATCTCTTCCCGACTGTTGAGATAAGTTATAAATCTCATTGCCATTCCAAATAAAATATTATATTTTTTGCTCATATAATTTAAGCAGGTCGCTCTCCGCTTGACTCTCCACCAATGACGTGACTCTCCGCCAATAATTAAATGTAGAGGGTTTGAGGATTCTAAATGTCAGCCTTTAAATGATTTATTATCCAAATGTTTAAAGTGCGTGTGGGCGATGGAGAGAATGGATTTGACTGTTAGGGCTTTCAGGAGGAACGGAAAATTGCGTGTCAATTCATAAACCATGTGCCGATTCCCAACTATATTGCAATCTATATGGCTCTCTGCCAATAATTAAATTTAGAGGATTGGAGGATGCTAAATTAATATCTAAGGGGCATTTTTCGTTAGTGCAAATCTGGTCTGTGAGAATATCTAATAACAATAATAAATGTAAATAAGGATGCATTATGGATGCATAGGGATGCATTATGAAAGGAAAATGACATGTGCAAGAGACGGTGGAAATATTTTTCCTTTTAGAGACTATAATGCTGTACATGGCTTCCAGGTCAGGATAACCAATAATATACTGTACACAAAGCACTAACTGGAATATGATTGAACATTTTCATTTCTCTTAGAATGACCTTCTCCATCCTCATCATTCAGTTCATTGAAATTCAATTTTGAAGTCGTGCACAATTATCAGTTTCTATTTGGTTTATGTCGCCCATTCATTGTCACTTAGAGACAGATTAGTGCCTTGGGAACCAAGAGCCTAATCAGTGCTCTAACTCCCCCTTGTGGTGGTCTGGAGCAATGAAGCAGTCACGCAGGGTAACGTACAAAACCACAAATTACCCTCTAAATCCTGTGGCATAATCTCAAAACTTTTCATTGAGGAACCACCACAGTTCAACATATGCATATTTGCATTATGCCAGTCAGTTTAACAAGACAGTTTATGTTATTCATCAAGTCCACTATTTTTCTATTCAAACAACCTATTCATATACGGAAAGTATAATTTGGCTCTATGTAGTAATCCTGTCTATTCAAATCTTAAATATGAAAAGTTTACAAATATTGCACAAATCCGCAGCAGCTTAATATTTGGCTAATTGCCATACATTTCCAAGTAAAATGAAGAGCATGAAATGCAAAGAATAGCATAAACAATGTGAGATAAAGGCAACTCACTTTTGAGTTACAAAATGAATAATATGCATAACAAAGCCAATCAGAGTAGAATGCTGTATTTTCTAAGGAACTATGCTGTTTCTGATTGTATATTATGAAGTGAATCCATTTAATGTACAATCTTTCATTGTCATATCACATATCACAGTTAGAACGTGTGGACGAAGCTATTCCGATCTACAACTACAAGTTGAGTACCCTTCCTTATATGCATGCTGAAAGTGTAGTTAACTTGTTCTTTAAAAAGTTGCATTGTATTTGTTCAAAGACAATTCTCTTCGTCAGTTTACTAAGAACAGGCAGCAAACAGATTGAACGATTGTCAGAGCACGTAAAGGGTGCTTTACTATATTTGGTTAGTGGAATTACTTTAGCTTCCTTCCACACCTGTCTACACACACAATCCTTTGGTTAAAGCCATGGAAATTGGAGTGACAATACAGTCTGCTACCATTCTCAATAGTTTCCCATCTAGGTTGTATGTACCTGGTGGCTTGTCATTGAGGGATAACAACCGTCTTTCCACCTCTTCCACACAAACTTGACCGAATTCAAAACGGGCAATAATTCTCTTTCATTATTAGATCTTCAATACACACATATGATGGTTCACTGTTCAATGTTGTCATTCCACATCTCAATTTGTCCACTTTACCAGTGAAAGAGTCATTGAAATGTTTGGCTATATCAAAAGGTTTTGTTATAAATCTCCCATCAACTGCAATGAACGATGCAGATGAATTGGGTTTCCTGCCCAAAATATAAGTTAAGGTGCTCCAAAGACTTTCCCCAATGTATTTTATGTCATTGATCTTCTTTTGGTAATATCATTTCAGCTGTTTTGTATCAGTATGTCCACTGATTTGTTTGCCACTTTTTCATTTCTTTGAACCATAACATTTTTCAATTCATGTTCCACCCAGGGGGCTCTAACAGTGCTCACTGTTCGTTTCTTAATAACAGCTGCATGCTTGTCAACCATTGGCAAGATTCGTTTTCCAAATACTCTAAGTGTAGCATCTGGATTTTCCTCCTTATACACAGACCAACATACATATATTATATCTTCAACATAATAGTCCTGAGGAAACATTTTGTATAATCTCTCATAAATAGCTTTAGGCCCTGCTTTTAATACTTTGGCCGTCCTTGTTATTGTCACAATGTTATGGTCACTACAGCTGTAGTGTGGTAATGTTTTATTTAATAGCATACGGTATATTATATATACACCTCACATGCGACTCGTAATAAGACTATGCAATTAGCCCATTAAATGTGTAATCTGACTCCATAAGATAAATAGCAATATGGGAAAAAAACTATAGTTGAGTCAAAATAATAGGCAATGAAGACATGTCTGAGACTGGAATTCTAAATACAAGTGTACTTAATTACTTTGTAAAATGAATTGATTTACATACGATTTACATAGCTACGTGTCAAGTTCTGATTGGTCCAAATCATCTATACATTAATTCATCCTGAAACGGCATACTTGTTATTTGGCCATTGGCCCAATGTTACAGCAAGGAATTCTAATTGGTCAACCACATGCTAGGGTTGGGGGTTATAAATTACATCCTGTCACTTTGTTCTGGGGAGAAAATCACTGAGGACAGGGGAGAATGAACATCGACCATCTACTTCCCAGCATTATTCGTTCTCTTTGAATAAACCAATTTTTCTCCCCCTGATTTGCTCTGGGGTCTGTGTTATTGAAGAGTAACATCAACTGCTAACACTTGGTGCCGTGACTCGGATCAATTGGTCTTGAACAACAACAAGGAAAAACGGATTAACTGTGCGTTGATCCAGGGAAAAGAGAGAGAGGGCTGAGCGCAAACCACCACTCTCCCGATTGACTGCTAACATATTGCTGGGTGAGTCTAGACCGTTATAATTTAATAGAATCAAATCAGGTTAAAATTAGAGCATGCAATGAGTGATACATATCTGTGATGTAAAGAGGTTTGAGTCCTCTATTAAAGGTTTGAGTCCTTTTGTTAAAGGTTAGTCCATTGCTCTATTGAAGGTTTGAGTCCTTTTGTTAAAGCCCTATCAGTTAAATATGCCATAATTGATTAAGGGTGTGAAACCTTCTTGTTGCATAGAAGTGATTTGCTAGTTGAGTAGCAACACGTGTGGGTAATGTAAGCCTTGTGAGCATTGAACAAGCTTTTGAAGTGAACAAGTTTTATGGGTAACCAGGCCCTACAGAAACAATTTGTGTTCTAGAATATCAGAGGTTAGAGTCCTCAAAAGGGGTTATACATATATTTATGTCTTTTGGGGTTAAATAAATATATAAACATATATATATTATACAACTTTTGAAGTTAATGTAATGGCATTTTTAAGTGAGAAAAAAACTCTGGAGAAGGGCGGAACAGCTCCTCCGGATGTGAACATAACAAATATTTTAAATTGACTGTCTAGTGATATAAAGAACCGTAGGCAAGAGATAATAAAGAGCGATAAAGAGAGTTTGAGGGCTCTTGGTGAACAGATTAAAACCTTAAAAGAAGAAATTCAACAATTATAGTTAAGGGTGGTACAAACAGACTTGGCACCCACATGTGGACCCTTTTTTCCCCTCAATCTACCCTCAGGCTGAGTTGCGTAAGGCAGATCCGGTTTCAAGCATCTGGTCAGCACTGCCTGGCTTTGAGTCAACAGATTCTGAAAGCGTTGACAAATGATGTCTTAGGCCAACCAGAACACAGGCTGTAAAGGGTAGTAAAGGCAAACCCCCAGTGACAGTAATCACACATAAATCAGCATCTCCAAAACAGTTGGATGAATGGTCAAAGACTTTGAAGCATCCACGAGAAGTGGGTATGAAGACGTGGGACCATTTGAAGCGTTATAAGAAACTCTACAATCTACATCCTTATGATGGGTTACAGTTATTAACCTTTGTTTTGAACAACCGTGAACATGGCGTACTTGAAGAAAAGGATTATAGAGCTGTGGATGGTGAAGAGCAAGATGTGGATGATGGATGGAGAGCCATACATGTTTTCCTTAAGGAGAAGTATATCTATAATTCTGTGCATAATACTTGTATCTTTTATCAAAGTTTATTATGAGTATTTCTGTAAATTGATGTGGCTCTGTGCAAATTCACGGGATGTTTTGGAGGCAAAGCCAAATGTAAACTGAGGTTTTTGGATATAAATATGAACTTGATCGAACAAAACATACATGTATTGTGTAACATGTTGTCCCGGGAGTGTCATCTGATGAAGAATATCAAAGGTTAGTGATTAATTTTATCTCTATTTCTGCTTTTTGTGACTCCTCTGGAAAATGGCTGTATGCTTTCTGTGACTAGGTGTTGACCTAACATAATGATATATTGTGCTTTCGCCGAAAAGCCTTTTTGAAATCGGACACTGTGGTTGGATTAACGAGAAGTTTATCTTTAAAATGGTGTCTAATACTTGTATGTTTGAGATATTTGAATTATGAGATTTCTGTTGTTTTGAATTTGGCGCCCTGCAATTTCATTGGCTGTTGGCGAGCGGAACCCCGTTCTCAGACAGGTTAAGGGTCTGACCAATGCAACCACCAATTGGGGAGAGATAACCAAATGTGTCCAAAAACCAAAATAATCGTTTGTTGAACTGGAAGAAAGGTTCAGAGCACCGTTGGTTAGACACAGTGGGTTACCTGACATGGGAGATGAAGATACACTCAAAAGGGGCAAACACCCATCAGTTGATGCAATCCATACATGATGATTTGCGAAAAACCTTTGTTTCCACAACTACTGACTGGGAGAGACAAAACTACGGCGACATCATCGACAGGCTGTCAATACTGGACAGAGACATCAATCAACATAATAAACCGGCTGCCATCAGAGTTGTGCAGGTTCCTTGTGAAACCAACAACATTATTTGTTCAGCAGAAGAGAAACCTGGTTGGTGTATGTCATTATTGCGGGATTTCTGGTCACTGGCAACGAGACCGTCGGAAAAGAAAACGTGTCCTTATGAGGAATGGCCAGGAGAAGCAGGGTCCGTCTAAGGGAAAATGGAACCAGGACAAAAGCCCCAACAACACAATGCCGATGCAGAAATTTAAGAAGCTCTCTCCGGCTCAGTTTGCTGGATGCTGTGGAGGTAAACTAACAGACCCCCTCTTATGTCCCATCTCAGCTGGTCTACATAGTAAATCGGATGGAACATATGTGAACATGATGGTTAACAACTTTGCAGTAGATTTTTTAGTAGATACGCATGCTGAAGTCACTCTACTGCCCTTAACTTATGCAGAACATATATGACCTCAGTACACGGGCAAGAGGATGAGAGCAACAGGAGTGGGGGGGGGGGGGGGCAGATATGAAACAGACCAAACCATTATCAATTTCTATTGGTCCAATGAAAATTAATGCAGGGGTGTGGATAGGCTACTTTGAACAACCTATTTTAGGCCTTGATGTTATTATGCAACTTGACTCTAAATTGAACATCTCTGAAGGGAAGGTGGCGGGGCAAATTAGACAACTGCAGGGATCCTATTTGGACTACGAAGAAATGTGAGTGTGGAACTTTGGATATGTATGGAACCAGTGTGCTTGACAGGTGTTGCCCCACCTTGCACAAAACAATAGTAAGGAAGCTATGGACGCTACTAAAGTAGTGATTAAAGATCTATTAAGATCGATTAAAGACACATTCTGCCTCTAATAGCCCAGTATGGCCAGTGAAAAAATCAAGTGGTGACTGGCGAGTGACAGTGGACTACAGGAATGCAAATGAAGCCATCTCCAAGCTCACTTCACTGGTGGCTGACACAATTTTCTCCTCATTGTCACCTGCTCACTCTGTGTTCTCCGTCATTGATATGGCTAATGGGTTCTGGTCGGTACCCTGACATCCAGTGGTCTGTCCATGGCTTGCTTTTTCTGTGGATGGTCAACATTGTCATTGGACTAGGGCTCCTATGAGCCATCATAATAGTACTTTGATTTACCATCAGGCACTGCGGACTCGCCAAGATCTCTCTCTCGGATGGCATCCGTTGTCATACAATATGTCGATGATATTTTGTTGGCATCAGAAGATGCCTGTTAGACCCCTTGAATGCCAAAGCCCATAAAACTAGCCCTAAGGAGGCCCAACTCATGCAATCACAGGTTATCTACCTTGGTCAACTGGTTTCACAGGGAAAGAGAGAGATGAGACAAAGTCGTAAGGCTTCCATACAAGCTGCCAAGGAGCCCTCTACTATTAAATAACTTTGCTCCTTCATGGGCTTGTGCAACTACAACAGATGCTGGGTGGACTCCTTCGCCGACATTGCACAACCCCTTAAACGACCTCCTCAAGGGAGACCCTCATTCAAAAGACTCTTCACGGAAGAACAGAAAGAGACTTTTGGCAAGCTTAAACTAGCTCTGTCATCAGTGCCGGCTTTGGGCATTCCGGACTCAGGCCAACCGTTCACCCTCTTTGTGGCTGAAAAAGATGGCTACTTTACCTCAGTGCTGACACAAGACCATGGTGATTGTCAGAAACCTGTAGGCTACTATTCGAAGAAACTGGATGATGTGGCATTGGGATGGGGTCCCTGTCTGAGAGCTATGCAGGCTACTTACGTCGCTGTGTCGATGGTGGCATTGCTTGTTCTCGACCAACATCTTACCATCAAGTGTCCACATGCTGTTCATACTCTTTTGACGGTGAATCGAGCTGCACAGGTCACAGCTGCTCGTTGGAACAAATGGTCAACTATGTTGGAGGCTCCTGACATCATCATACAACGTGGCTCACCATGTAACCCAGCTACTCTGATGCTTCCTCCGGATACCACATTACTTGAACACGACTGTTGCGAGTTGGTTTGGGATCAGCTCTCTGATGGGTTTATTAAGAGTTATCAGTTGGAAAACCCTGAGTTTATCTTATACACAGATGGTTCAAGCATTGTCGAGTGGGGTGTGAGGAAGGCAAGCTGGGCAGCTACTAAAATGGACAATGTGATAGTGACAGACACGTTACCGGCAGGAACATCAGCACAAGTGGTGGAATTGGTGGCATTGACAGAAGCATGTAAACAGGCTGAAGGAAAAACAGCTAATATCTACACAGACTCAAGGTATGCTTTTGGTGTTACCCATGATTTTTGGAAAAATATGGAAAAACAGAGGATTCATGACAACACTGGGAGCTCCTGTGAAGAACCAACCAGAGGTGATGGCTCTACTGAATGCTCTCCAGTTACCTGGTCAAGTTGCAATTTTTTTAAATGAAAGCACACGGGAAAATCTTTATAGGTAATGACCTGGCTGACATAGCTGCCAAGGCGACTGTCAAGAGAACACCTCTGTCACCTAAACTGATTAGGAGATATACATTGCAACACATTAGAGACATGCAAAGCAGTGCACCAAAAGATGAAGTGTGGGAATGGATGTCTGCAGGATGCGAACTCAATCAAGAAGGTGTGTGGAAATACAACCTCAGATGTGCAGCGCCAAATGCAATTTTACCCTACTTGGTGACACAGATCCACTCTTTGGGACACATCGGTGTGGACAAGATAGTTTATCATTTTGTGGACAAATGGTGGAATCCTGGTGTGCGAAAAGAGGCTGAGGCTGTTGTGGCGAATTGCAACATTTGTATGGAAAACAACACCGAGGGCCGAGTGAAAGTACAGACACGACGAGCACCAGCCCCACCATGGCCCTTCAGACATCTACAGCTTGACTACATCACGCTGCCCAAATGTAAAGGACAGCTGGTTGTTGTTGATCGTTTCTGACGATGGGTTGAAGCCTACCCTACAAAGAAAGGAACTGCACTACAACAGCTAAAATTCTGATTCAAGAAATCATGGTTGATGGTAAAAAAAAATATGTAACAGAGACATTAGTGCCAAAATGCGAAAGTCTTTATCAAAATCACGATGGATACATGTCACTCATTGCAAGGTTGTCCATTTTGATAACAAAGCGGGGCCAGGAGAATAAGGAACTGATTGATTAGCCTCCGGGGTCTAATCTCGGGTGAAGAAGCATAGTAAGATGATCAGAACCTGATAAGATTCTACGTTGTACACCGCAGTAATCATATTATGAATATCTAGGGGAAATGTCCAACTTTTTCCTGAAAATCAGGGACATGCTTATTTAAGGAAATCTATGTGAAATATCATGGTCTCTTGAAAACAGGACATGTTACATTCACTTTTTTCTTTCCTTCTTACAGGTTATGAGAATCTACCATCTGAAGCTATAGCAATATCCCTTGACCCAAGGCCTGTACCTGAAATGATACATGATCACCTGTGAAGTGTTCATTAGAGAAGTCCTTATCAACCAGTGGAACGGAAGAAGAATTCCTCACTACTGGCAGACTGTCAGTCACTAATTTCTAATAGTTTCCTGTGGGACTGATACCAGTGTGGAAGAGCTGGTCACTTTTAAAGAACTTGGTGAATGATTAACTTGCCAATAGGACAATTGAATATTATTGTCTTGCAGACAATAATGTTTTTTGTGAGTTTCCTCCAAATACAGGACACGGTAGGAATCGTCAGGGACATCATCATTACAACTATTAATACTTATTTCTATAACTTTGTTTGAAATCTATTTATTATTGCAACAGCAAGTAAAATATGCCCTTTGTGTTTTATAGAAATGCAAGACGTTTAATGTAAATTATTTTATGCGTACTGCTAATGTTTTTTATACTGTCTATTTTTTCATGTTTTCTATTGTTTTCTAAAAATACATTTGAAGTATATTTATTTTTTAAATGTTCCAGGGGGCAGTGTAAGAATATTTTAAGATAATAGACAAGTCAGAGGACTAGAGGTCAATAGGGAATTAACAATCAATGGAAATAGTTGTTTTTCAGTTCAACATTTGTTTAGAATATGTGTAGGAATTTCAGTCCTGGACTCATAGCAACATGTAACAAATAAGGAATTAATAAAAAAAAAATTGCAGATAATGTTCAGCAGATGTTGACCTTATCTGACCTTATCTGACCTTATCTGGTTTAGCTCGGCTGCAGCAGGGTGCTCTATTCTTCATGCCACTTCGGCATAGCTGTCTTGCTGGACTGTTGGTCTTTTCTGATTGGGGTGTTGTACTGTTAGCTTGGGGAGTAGTGGGGTGGTGGGATGCTGTCCACTCTGGAAGGGGCCCGATGGTTCAGGGTGGTGTTGGGCACTCTGGATGGGACCCAATGGTGCAGGGTGGAGTTGGCCTCTCTGGAAGGGGAACGATGGTGTCGGGTGGAGCTGGCCTTTCTTGGATGAGGCCTGGTGGTGTAGGTTGGAGCTGACCTCTCTAGATGGTGCTCGATGGTGTAAGGTAGAGCTGGCCTCTCTGGATGGGGCCTGGTGGTGCAGGGTAGAGCTGGCCTCTCTGGATGTGGCTCGTTGGTGTAGGGTGGTACTGGTCTCTCTGGGTGGTGGCTGGTGGTCATGATCTTGCAGAATGGATGGCAGAGTTCCTCTTATTTTGATTTTTGCTTTGTCCTAGAGCAATTTCTTTCCTAGCAATGACCTCTACACCCTGTTTGTTCAAGTGTACCAGGTCATACATCAGCTGGGGGTGAATGTCCTAGTGCTTCGCTTGCATGCAACTTTTATAATGCACTTTTTTAAACAATGCACTTTTTATAATGAAAATACACTGAGTATTCAAACACTGACTAAGCTCTTTCGATGACATAGCTTGACCAGGTGAATTCAGGTAAAAGCTATGATCCCTTATTGATGTCAACTGTTATATCCACTTCAATCAGTGTAGATGAAGGTGAAGAGACTGGTTAAAGATGGAATTTTAAGCCTTGAGATAATTGAAACATGGATTGTGTATGTGTGGCATTTAGAGGATGAATGGGCAAGACTACATATTTAAGTGCCTTTGAACGGGATATGGTAGTGTCATGACGTTGGCCTGGGGGTAGGTTTATGACAGTCATATATACCTCTTCCCCCCCCTTTCCTCTCCCTACTCTACTGATGTGACATTATAAAATCCCTTTGGTTAACATAGAGATTCTCGGAACATCAGAAGTTGGGGGGAAATTAACTATATTCTGGTAATCCGACCAAGTATATGAGGTGGTATATTATGTCAGTTCGGTTGTCATCTGGCACATTCTCATCAATGATAGAATGACATAAACTCTACTGTGGAAAGTCTGCACATCAGAGGTATCGTATTCACATGGAATTGTTGTTTGATTCAAATGTTTGAATATGAAATTATTTGTGAAGAGATTAAATGTAATTTTAGCTTCCAAATGAGAGATTTGGGTTTTCATAAGTTTAGGGCTCTGCTCAACCAGTGGCCCGCCCCTGTGAAGAGACATGGGTAATAAACCTTTCAGACACACCCTTCTCCCTCCACTATGTAAGCCATTGACGAAAATTTAACTTCCTGTTCCGAGGATGTGAGGACGACTGTCCTATGTCAGAATGGTTCAGATAACATGTCAACTACAGAACTAAGCCAACCTCAGCATGAGCTTTGGTTGCGACTGGTATGAACTTTGAACTCTTAACCACTACAGAAGTGATACCTCCTAGCCGCTGAATTAGCAACAGCTGCCGCAAAAGCAGGTTAGGAAGGACAGACAGAGTAACCCGTCTACTATACAACAACGTTACTACAACGTATCCAATTTACCAGCAGAGACATTCTTCAAAGGACAAAGGACTCGGTTGGGCAACACGGCCTTCCATCTACCACCAACCTACCGAAGCGCAGCTCAGAGTAAATATTTATTGCATTTTCCTTTTCCAAATGGGCAGAAATTTAGAATGCATAAGATATTGTATTTACGATAGCACAGCTTCGCCCTTTGTTCCTCAGTCTTCCCGCTCTTTCACTCAAACCCAGCCCCTTTTCTTTTGTGTAACAAGCTGTCATATCTGTTCCGCCCGCCAGGGATGTTTTCCTTTATGACGTAATTTGTAATCAAGGTATGATTTATTCTGTCTATATGTAATTATGTGTGATTTAGTTAGGTATTTAGTAAATAAATAATTGAACCCAATTTTGTATTGCTGATTCAACTTGTTAGCCAGGGTTCGTGAAGATAACCAAGAATTTACAACTTTCAGATGAGACTGAAATAAGGTTACGATTAATATTGACTGCTATTGATGTAAAATATTATTAGGTCTTTAAGAGTTTATTCGGAAGATAACAGCTCTATAAATATTATTTTGTGGTGCCCCGCCTCTCTAGTTAATTACATTTACATGATTAGCTCAATCAGGTAATATTAATTACGGAGAAAGTATTTTATAGAATAGCATGTCATAACACTTAATCCGGCATAGCCAAAGACACGACAGTAGTACGTGCCAGGCGCAACGGTTTGTTTCAAGAATTGCAACGCTGCTGGGTTTTTCACGCTCAACAGTTTCAAATCAAATCAAATTGTATTTGTCACATGAGCCGAGTCTTTGACAATTTTTTCCACTGACACCGCATAGTATATAGGTCCTGAATGGAAAATTGGCCCCAGTGATGTACTGGGTAGTATGCACTACCCTCTGTAGTGCCTTATGGTCAGATGCCGAGCAGTTGCCATACCAGGCTGTGATGCAACCGGTCAGGATGCTCTCGGTGGTGCAGCTGTATAATTTTTTTATGGATCTGGGGACCCATGCCAAATCTTTTCAGTCTCCTGAAGGGGAAAAGGTGTTGACGTCCCCTCTTGGTGTGTTTGGACCATGATAGTTCGGTGGTGATGTGGTCACCAAGGAACTTGAAGCTCTCGACCCACTCCACTACAGCCCCATCGATGTTAATGGGAGCCTGTTCGACCCGCCTTTTCCTGTAGTCCACGATCAGCTGCTTTGACTTGTTCACATTGAGGGACAAGTTCTTGTCCTGGCACCACACTGCCAACTCTCTGACCTCCTCCATGTAGGCTGTATCATCGTTGCCGGTGATCAGGCCTACCACTGTTGTGTCGTCAGCAAACTTAATGATGGTGTTGGAGTTGTGTTTGGCCACGTAGTAGTGGGTGAACAGGGAGTACAGGAGGGGACCAAGCACACACCCCTGAGGGGCCCCAGTGTTGAGGATCAGAGTGGCAGATGTGTTATTGCCTACCCTTACCACCTGGCAGAGACTCGTCAGGAAGTCCAGGATCCAGTTACAGAGGGAGGTGTTTAGTCCCAGGGTTCTTAGCTTAGTGATGAGCTTTGTGGGCACTATGGTGTTGACCGCTGTGCTGTTGTCAATGAACAGCATTCTCTTATAGGTGTTCTTTTTGTCCAGGTGGGAAAGGGCAATGTGGAGTGTGATTGAGATTGCGTCATCTGTGTATCTGTTGGGGCGGTATGCGAATTGGAGTGGGTCTAGGGTTTCTGGGATGATAGTGTTGGTTTGAGCCACGACCAGCCTTTCAAAGCACTTCATGGCTACTGACGTGAGTGCTATGGGGCGGTAATCATTTAGGCAGGTTACCTTCGCTTCCTTGGGCACAGAGACTATGGTGGTCTGCTTGAAACATGTAGGTATTACAGACTCGGTCAGGGAGAGGTTGAAAATGTCAGTGAAGACACTTTCCAGTTGGTCCACACATGTTTTGAGTACACGTCCTGGTAATCCGTCTGGCACCGTGCCTTTGTGAATGTTGACGTGTTTAAAGGTCTTGCTCACATCGGCTATGGAGAGCGTAATCACACAGTCGTCCGGAACAGCTGGTGCTCTCATGCATGCTTTAGTATTGCTTGCCTCGAAGAAAGCATAAAAGGCATTTAGCTCGTCTGGTAGGCTCGCCTCACTGGGCAGGTCGTGGCTGTGTTTCCCTTTGTAGTCTGTAATAGTTTTCAAGCCCTGCCACATCCGAAGAGTGTCAGAGCCGGTGTAGTAGGATTCAATCTTAATCCTGTATTGACGCTTTATCTGTTTGATGGTTCGTCTGAGGGCATAGAGGGATTTCTTATAAGTGTCCGGATTAGTGTCCCGCTCCTTGAAAGCGGCAGCTCTAGCCTTTAGCTCAATGCAGATGTTGCCTGTAATCCATGGCTTCTGGTTGGGATATGTACATACGGTCACTGTGGGGACGACGTCGTTGATGCACTTATTGATGAAGCCGGTGACTGAGGTGGTGTACTCCTCAATGCCATTGGATGAATCACAGAACATATTCAAGCCTGTGCTAGCAAAACAGTCCTGTAGCGTAGCATCCGCGTCATCTGGCCACTTCCGTATTGAGCGAATCACTGGTACTTGCTGCTTTAGCTTTTGCTTGTAAGCAGGAATCAGGAGGATATAGTTTTGAGGTAAAACAGATTTAGGTTTGCCTGCATTAAAGTCCCCGGCCACTAGGAGCGCCACTTCTGGATGAGCTTTTCCTTGTTTGCTTATTCAGCTCGTTGAGTGCGGTCTTAGTGCCGGCATCAGTTTCCCGTGTGTATCAAGAATGGTCCACCACCCAAAGGACATCCAGCTAACTTGACACAACTGTGGGAAGCATTGGAGTCAACATGTGCCAGCATCCCTGTGGAATGCTTTCGACACCTTGTAGAGTCCATGCCCCGACAAATTGAGGCTGTTCTGAAGGCAAAATGTGTTTTTTTCTGTTGGTTTTATCCTGTTTTTTTCTCTTCACATTGTCCTTATGTCCTAGTACCTCAATCCTGCTTCTTGGTTCTAACCAGATGGTCAAGATTACTTAGTAGATTAGCTATCTTTCAGTGCCAGTTTGATCAATCACTCAAAATCTCTCTCAAAATCAAACAATTTTCTCAAAGGAAAAACATCTACTGATATCTCCAGATGTGGAGAGCACAGCAGTGCATTGAAACAACCAAACTGTTCACTAAAAACAAAATAATTCAAGAAAAATAATCACATTTTAACAGGAGCTCTCTCTAACTTCTGCTGCTCAGTTAGATGGTGATGTCACAATGTACACAGTAATAGCTTATGCCTACTGTAAATTCAAATGATCAGTTTCAGGCGCCAACCTCATGTTGTTGGGTGAGACACATGAAGCTCAGACTATTTTAGTAAATATCTTGAAGTTGCTGTAAAGTGGAAAAATATTTCCAGCAGCTGCTGGATAGGTACCTTGTTCATAAGTATCTTTATTGCTAGCCAACTGTTATTTCACCGCATGTTTTCTTAGCTAACCTTGTTTGGTGGCACAGAAAGAAAGGATAATGTGAGTCTGGTCAAATAATCTGTTGTATCGTGTAACCTATAGCAATGTTTTATTAGTTAGATAGGGGTTAAAATAGATGTATCTAGCGGTCTTATTTGTATTTGTTTAATGTCTCAATGGATTTCATGAACTATATTTTATATATGACTTTACAGCTTCCTGGTTCGAATCAACCCAAGATGATGAACCCTGAAGCCAACTGTATTCGAGCCCTACATTTCCCCATTCTTCCAAGAGCTCACTGAGTTTGAATGAAGACCTGTGTGAGGTAAGTACACACACACACACACACACACACACACACACACACACACACACACACACACACAACACACTGCTTGATATGTCTTTTTACCCACAGAGCAACAGCCCTGGTGTGCTCTGTCTCTCATTCTATTATTTATTTGTCTATGCTTGTCCTAGGGGTGAGAAGAGCTGACAAATCAGAACTGAGGAGGATTGTTACGGATGCTCTCCTGCGTAAATTTATAGTAAGGAAAATTATACAGTAAAATATATTACAGCATATCTGCTGTAAAGCAAAATTACAGTATTAAACTGGCAACTCTGGTGCCAGAACAATGCTGTAAATGTACAGGGAAAAGTTTTAGAGTGAATGTAGTGTCCACCAAAAGATGGTTACATTCATTTTAGATGTACATAAGTCTTTTTTTTGTTTGTTTTGCATAATCAGAGAATATAAAGACACCAAAACTAATGGAATAGAGACTCTCCAGCTGCAGTGGAGACTTTCGACCCAGTGTTCCTTGGTCAGTGGCCAGGTCTCGGGCTCCTCCAACCCTGTAGACATGACACAGATCGATGGTGCTCTCCCATCAGTGTCTCTGGCTGCCAGATTGCCAGTGGGTCTCCAGTCTCCTGACATTCATCAGTGTCTCTCAGTCAGATGCTCCCACAGCAGTGGTCTAACCCCGGCATGGAGCACAGTCTGCCCAGCCCCAGAAGCCCAGCCCCAGCCTATCCCCTCCATGGGCTGAGAGGACAGGTCTCTAATGATGGCACCGAGCAGGGGATTGCCTGGAAGGAGAGACAGAAAATGTGGTCAAATGTGACCAATATGGCACTGGTTCAACCACACAGCTGTATGTCTTGTTGTTCCATCGCTTGGTGTGGTGAATGCATTTCACAGACAACTATTAGAGGGTTAAACGTGGGCAGCATAGTGTAAATATGCAAAGTGGGTGTTTTTTTTTGAAAGTGTTGTGCAATGTAGTATGGTCTCATTGAGTGTGTCAGCCCCTTTGGAAGGAGTCTTATAATAATCTGAGGGACATGTATGTTTTTGTTTTCATTGTGCAGAGCAATTAATATCTTGTGCCTTCATACTCCCAACAGGCATGCAAAGAATTTAGGCAAGATTATTTTTTTTATCCATTTCATGCATATTTAAGCCTCCCTTTCTTTGTCTACAGCCACCTCTGGATAACACAGAGAAACATGGCCGGCAAATGCAACATGACTAATACCAAACTCGTTCCTCATGGCCCTACAAACCCTAACACCTGAGCTAATGTCCTTATGGTGTCATGTCATTTCATGTGCATCCTCTTCCACCTCTATCCATTCACGTACTGCAGGGAATAAAAAGGAGAAGGAAAGCCAAGCACTCGTGCCCCACTAACTGATTTCCACCGATTCCCCAGGGGGTGATAAAGTGCACTTTTAAGCTATCCGCAGAAGCTTGTCCCTTAACCGCCGAGGAATTCACAACGGTGGCGGTAGTGAAAGTCTTTCTAATGGACCCAATGCGGGCACCGATAGTCTCCCAAACAAGCCCCACGGCACCACCAAATGGGCCCTGTGCACTACTGGAGAGGGAAATAAATGTCACAAAAATGTAATTCCACCTCTCACGTAAAGGGCTCTTCTGGCTCGCACTCTCATTTGACGATACCTACTAGTGCTATTTGTAGAGGCGTAGCATCTCAGGAGTTCTCCCCATAAAAAACGCCAGCTCCAAACATGTTGGTGTTGTATCGTATCAACATTCATGGTATGCAGTTAATTTGGGAATACAACCGTACACACTAGTGGTAAAGCTCCAAAGGCCTTACCTACTACACTTAAAAGACAATGGTTCGACAACCAAAGTAGCAATTGCTGCACAAGGCTTCTTCCCCCTCCCATTCTATGCAATCAAGCGGAAGCTTACCCAGGTCTTGATAACACCAGCACCAACTAATCTACAATTATAAAAAACACAGAGAGTTAGTAGGAGACAGCACACTCCAAACTGTGGAAACCAGTATTTCCACCTTAGCATCAAGCAACTTAACAGGACCAGGGGAAAAATTAGATATGTATGTGGTTCAAATTGATTTCATTCATTCTATGAATATCAAGGTTTTATTCTTGTAACATTTTTCCTCCACTCCTCATGCTCGAACGTATTCACAGGGATTGCTGTTCCTACCAGATAAACAGTTTTTTTGTTTATTGCAATTATTGCCTGAGGATTGTTTCCAATGTGACTGGACTGTCAATGAGGAGGGGATGGGAAGGCAGGCGGGAGGGAGGGAGACGTGACAAGAGGGAATTCATACCAGCAGCCAGAATGCATGCTGCTGCTCCGGGGTATAGTCTAGCAGAGATATGTTTGCTGCATATGGACTGCATATGGCCTGTAAAAAAATTGAATATTGCTTTTGTACTACCCTAGAGAGGAACAGGACAGGCTGTTTAATATTGTACGGTTCTGCTTTTCTTTTTTTTAGTCAACCTTGTGTTCTTTTTCTTTGTGTTCTTGAACGTGGCCCTGTTTCTTTGTGTTATGGAACGTAGCCCTGTCTTTCACCTGTGTTTGTTTCTCACCTGGTTACATCAGCTCCCTATTTAGTTCAGTTCTTTCTGTTTGTATGGTTGCGAGGTATTGTTTGTTTTTGGCTGCCTGCCTGTGTTTGTCCATTGCCTGCCTGTGACCATGATTCCTGCCTTCTGCGAAAGCTCAATAAACATCTGCTGCGCCCAGCGCGTGAATCTACACCTTTTTGTCCCTGAGTATTCATTACAAATATCATGGGCGAAACATGTAGCTTCTTAGTGCCATTCACCTTACAGGAAGAGACGACAATATTATAATTCCCAAATCATGCATGTTGGGAAATTAAATATCCTTGGCATATTCAATTAAAAATATTATTTTTCATGTAGTTTTAAATACAGGATATATGTTATCTACATAATCTAGTCATGTTGTGGACATATCAAAAGGACAGTGACCTCTGAAGTATTGTTCATCATAATCCAATTATATGTCAAATGTATATTCTGCCAATGATCTTTTTAGATCAACACAGAGAAGAAACCAACGGGTTAGAAATGTGTGAAATTTGCTTATTAGGGGAGGAAGACAAAAACTGCATTTTGTACTTTTTAATAAATAAATGATTGGGACAAATATCGTTTATAAATATATGATATGCGTCTTTGTGAAGTTACGTATATTATAGTATATATGTATTCATAGAAACGTGGACATACTCACACTGCCATGTTGTGATTTGTGTGTGAGTATAGGCTACAGTACTACACTGTGATGAGAAAGCACAAAGGGTATCCCCCCACTATAAACTAGCCTAGTATTTAAAAATGCCCTGTCATGTGTTCAGCTCATTTGCATAATTGTTTAATTAACACCCAGAGCAGAACTCCTTGCATGTTAAGCAGAGATGATGAGACATATCTTAGGGGACTTCCTCTTTTTCATTTAACTGTATACACAATTCCCAACAGAACCATTTATAACCAAAGTCACAATAGTTTTTTTAACCTGGCATATATTGAGTGTTGCTAGACTTGGCTCCACGTACTCACAATACTCACTGATGATTTATATGGTAGATTTACTATATGTGGATCTCAGATATAAAACACAAAAGCTCCAATTTCTAAGACCTGTCTTAAATAACACATTTGTGCGCATGAACACTTCAGGGAAATTGAGTTGGGACTGGGCCCATCGATGGGAAAAGCACACAGGAAACAAAAAGTAATCTTGACAAGAAAGGAAAATTGGCTATTGTAATTACCAGTGGTGTTCTACAGTGTTACTTAGCCATCCTCTGAAACTGGCCATGTTGTTTCCCCCCCAAAGTCTGCAATTACCTCTCATTTCTAAGAGCAAATGAGCTTAACCTTGTTTCTGAGATACCATTAAACCAAGGCAGTAAATTGTTGTTTTGCTTTGCCGTCAAAGTCATTTTCAGCGTACTATATATAACCACTTGTGCTGTGTCAGGGGTTACTGTATGAGGGAGAGTGGTGAGCGCGGGCATGGGCGACCTCATCAAGGTCATAAGAAAGAGGCCCCCTCTAGAGAGAGAGCTCAAAGGGGGTTCTGTGTAGAATTTGCATATATTACCTCGGGTACAGTTTACCTACATCAGGAGCACACAACACGCTACCCCACAGAGTATCCCATGCCGGTTGAAACTGGGTGAGGTCCTAAAGCCTTTTACTCAAAGGGAGAGGAGGGAAAATATGTTCAACTGCCTACACTTACCACAACCAAACGATTACAGCCTCACTGTCCTTGTTTTTGAAAGAAAAGCATATTTGTTGTCCGGTAAAATGACATCAAATTGATCATAAATACAGTGTAGACGTTGTTAATGTTGGAAATGACTATTGTAGCTGGAAATGGCAGATTTTTTATGGAATATCAACATAGGCGTAAAGAGGCCCATTATCAGCAACCATCACTCCTGTGTTCCAATGGCACGTTGTGTTCGCTAATCAGTGTAGACCTTACAGTGAAATGCTTACTTACAGGCTCTAACCAATAGTGCAAAAAAGGTATTAGGTGAACAATAGGTAGGTAAAGAAATAAAACAACAGTAAAAAGACAGGCTATATACAGTAGCGAGGCTATAAAAGTAGCGAGGCTACATACAGACACCGGTTAGTCAGGCTGATTGAGGTAGTATGTACATGTAGATATGGTTAAAGTGACTATGATGAACAGAGAGTAGCAGTAGCGTAAAAGAGGGGTTGGCGGGTGGTGGGTGGGACACAATGCAGATAGCCCGGTTAGCCAATGTGCGGGAGCACTGGTTGGTCGGCCCAATTGAGGTAGTATGTACCTGAATGTATAGTTAAAGTGACTATGCATATATGATAAACAGTGAGTAGCAGCAGCGTAAAAAGAGGTGTTGGGGGGGTGCACACAATGCAAATAGTCCGGGTAGCCATTTGGTTACCTGTTCAGGAGTCTTATGGCTTGGGGGTTAAAACTGTTGAGAATACTTTTTGTCCTAGACTTGGCACTCCGGTACCGATTTTGGCTCAAAATGGCCAGAAACAAAGAACTTTCTAATGAAAAACTCGTCAGTCTATTCTTGTTCTGAGAAATGAAGGCTATTCCATGCGATAAATTGCCAAGAAACTGAAGATCTCGTACAACACTGTGTACTACTCCCTTTACAGAACAGCGCAAACTGGCCCTAACCAGAATAGAAAGAGGAGTGGGAGGCCCAGGTGCACAACTGAGCAAGAGGACAAGTACATAGAGTGTCTCGTTTGAGAAACAGACACCTCACAAGTCCTCAACTGGCAGCTTCATTAAATAGTACCCACAAAACACCAGTCTCAATGTCAACAGTGAAGAGGCGACTCAGGGATGCTGGCCTTCAAAGCAGAGTTGCAAAGAAAAAGCCATATCTCAGACTGGCCAATAAAAAGAAAAGATTAAGATGGGCAAAAGAACACAGACACTGGACAGCATTGTTATCACTGATTGAAATTCATTTTCATAAAGCAAGTAAGGCATCGGTATAAGGGAACTATTTGTTATCCATGTGCAAACAAACTATTCACGGTTTGACAAATGATCTGGAACCCATGAAGCAGTTCTTGACAGTCAACAATAATTAGATACAAAACAGTTCATTAAATCAGCATGTTTTCCAGACATTTGTCAACCTGTCAGGGCACAGTGAGTACTGTCGCAACAGTCACAATCGGTATGAAAGAAAAATAGACCATACACTGAGACATAGTGTACCGGCAGGAGCTTACCCTACAATTAAATACAAGTAAAGTATGCCCCTTTGTCCTATCCTTTTTATAAGAGTTAGAATGTTTTGTATACTCACAAACACAATTTCTCTTTCAATTTCTCTGCCACTCAGTTCCATCTACGCTTTCAATTAAGGGAAAGCACAGATATTTTCATTTGCAGGTACTGAAACGTTATATCCTTGCTGTTTATTCTGATAGTATAAGTTTGTGATATGATCTTTTTTACAGCATAATGTAATTTAGAGGTTACATTGATACCGAATACCATCTGGGGGATCCAGGGTCAGATCTTGTGTGTGGTGAAATATCTTGAATGTGCTACACAGTAGCAGATGAGGATAGGGTGTCATGGGAAATATGCATGTGTCACGCCCTGACCTTAGAGATCCTTTTTATGTCTCTTTTTGGTTTGGTCAGGGTGTGATTTGGGGTGGGCATTCTATGTTTTGTTTTTCTATGATTTTCTATTTCTATGTTTTGGCCGGGTATGGTTGTCAATCAGGGACAGCTGTCTATTGTTGTCTCTGATTGGGAACCATCCTTAGGTAGCCCTTTTTCCACCTGTCATTGTGGGAAGTTGACTTTGTTTAGGGCACATAGCCTTTGAGTTTCACGGTTTGGTTTTGTAGTGTTTATTGTTTTTGTTCGGCGTCTTGTTTAATAAAGGAACATGTATGCTCACGACGCTGCACCTTGGTCCTCATCTTTCAACAGCCGTGACAAAACTTCCCACCACCAAAGGACCAAGCAGCGTGGTAGAGAGGACTCCTGGACATGGGAAGAGATCCTGGATGGTAAGGGACCCTGGAGGCAGGCTGGGGAGTATCGCCGTCCAAGGGAGGAACTGGAGGCAGCTAAGGCGGAGCGGCAGCGTTATGAGGGAACACGGCTGGCAAGGAAGCCCGAGAGGCAGCCCCCCCCTCCCCAAAATTGGGGGGGCACACGGGGAGTGTGGCTGAGTCAGGTTGGAGACCTGAGCCAACTCCCCGTGCTCACCGTGGCGAGCATGTGACTGGTCAGGCCCCGTGCTATGGGGTGATGCGCACTGTGTCTCGGTTGAGCATTCACAGGCCGGTGTGCTCGGTGCCAGCGTCCCGCATTTGCCGGGTGGAAGTGGGCATCTAGCCAGAAGGGGTTGTGCCAGCTCTGCACTCGAGACCGCCAGTGCGCCTCCACGGCCCAGTGGCCGGGTATGGTTGTCAATCAGGGACAGCTGTCTATCGTTGTCTCTGATTGGGAACCATACTTAGGTAGCCTTTTTTCCACCTGTCATTGTGGGAAGTTGACTTTGTTTAGGGCACATAGCCTTTGAGCTTCACGGTTTGGTTTTGTAGTGTTTATTGTTTTTGTTCGGCGTCTTGTTTAATAAAGGAACATGTACGCTCACCACGCTGCACCTTGGTCCTCATCTTTCAACAGCCGTGACAGCATGTCTGCCTCTAAACGTTAAATTAATTGTTAGTCTAATTCGGCTTGACAGATGACTATATGGAGGTTGAGACTTACCATTACAAATCCCCATTTGTCACAGGTGTAAATTAAGTTCACACTCCGAAGTTTGTGAGATGAGAAAGTAACAGAAGATTGAAAAAGGCAAGCAATTAGGTACACATCCTATCTGACCCTACTGTATGTGGTTGGGAAATCAATGATTCTTCATCTTGGCATGATTGTATGCATATATTGAAAAAGCCCAGTGCCCTGTGGATTCTCATCTGATTGAGTGAGATACAGTACCTTCAGAAAGTATTCATACCCCTTTGACTTATTCCACAGTTACAGCCTGAATTAAAAATGGATTAAATATTTTTTTATAATTCACCCATCTACACACAGTACCCCATAATAACAAAATAAAACATGTTTCTATAAATGTTTGCAAATATATTGAAAATGAAATACAGAAATAACTAATTTACATTAAGTATTCACACCTCTTAGTCAATACATGCTAGAAACCACATTTGGCAGTGATTACAGCTGTAATTCTTTCTGGGTAATCCTTTAAGAGCTTTGCACAACTGGATTGTACAATATTTGTACATTATTTGATTACAAATTCTTCAAGCTCTGTCAAGTTGGTTGTTGATCATTGCTAGTCAGTCATTTTAAGTCTTACCATAGATTTTCAATCCGCTTTAAGTCAAAACTGTAACTAGAGCACTCAAGAACATTCAATGTCATCTCGGTAAGCAACTCCAGTGTATATTTGGCCTTGTGTTTTGGGTTATTGTCCTGCAGGTGATTTTGTTTTACCCATATCATGATGCAGCCACCACCATGGTTTAGAATATGAATAGTGGGAAAGGGGGATACCTAGTCAGTTGTACAACTGAATGCATTTAACCCAACCCCTCTGAATCAGAGAGGTGCAGAGGGCTGCCTTAATCAATATCCACAGCACCCGGAGAACAGGGAGTGAACTGCCTTGCTCAGGTAAAGAATGACAGATTTTTACCTTATCAGCTCAAGGATTCGATCCAGCAACTTTTCAGTTACTGGCCCAATGCTCCTACCCACCAGGCTACCTGCCGCCCCATGGTGCTCAGTGATGTGTTGGATTCAAAGTCTGTTTATTTTTATTTTTACCCATCTACAAATAGGTATCCTTTTCCCTGGTCTTTGTAATTGAATTTGTGTTTGAAATTCACTGTTCGACTGAGGGACCTTACAGATAATTTGTTCAGTGGGGCAAAAAAGTATTTAGTCAGCCACCAATTGTGCAAGTTCTCCCACTTAAAAAGATGAGAGAGGCCTGTAATTTTCATCATAGGTACACTTCAACTATGACAGACAAAATGAGAGAAAAAAATCCAGAAAATCACATTGTAGGATTTTTTATGAATTTATTTGCAAATTATGGTGGAAAATAAGTATTTGGTCACCTACAAACAAGCAAGATTTCTGGCTCTCACAGACCTGTAACTTCTTCTTTAAGAGGCTCCTCTGTCCTCCACTCGTTACCTGTATTAATGGCACCTGTTTGAACTTGTTATCAGTATAAAAGACACCTGTCCACAACCTCAAACAGTCACACTCCAAACTCCACTATGGCCAAGACCAAAGAGCTGTCAAAGGACACCAGAAACAAAATTGTAGACCTGCACCAGGCTGGGAAGACTGAATCTGCAATAGGTAAGCAGCTTGGTTTGAAGAAATCAACTGTGGGAGCAATTATTAGGAAATGGAAGACATACAAGACCACTGATAATCTCCCTCGATCTGGGGCTCCACGCAAGATCTCACCCCGTGGGGTCAAAATGATCACAAGAACGGTGAGCAAAAATCCCAGAACCACACGGGGGGACCTAGTGATTGACCTGCAGAGAGCTGGGACCAAAGTAACAAAGCCTACCATCAGCAAGGGCATTGAAGATGAAACGTGGCTGGGTCTTTCAGCATGACAATGATCCCAAACACACCGCCCGGGCAACGAAGGAGTGGCTTCGTAAGAAGCATTTCAAGGTCCTGGAGTGGCCTAGCCAGTCTCCAGATCTCAACCCCATAGAAAATCTTTGGAGGGAGTTGAAAGTCTGTGTTGCCCAGCAACAGCCCCAAAACATCACTGCTCTAGAGGAGATCTGCATGGAGGAATGGGCCAAAATACCAGCAACAGTGTGTGAAAACCTTGTGAAGACTTACAGAAAACGTTTGACCTCTGTCATTGCCAACAAAGGGTATATAATATATTGTTATTGACCAAATACTTATTTTCCACCATAATTTGCAAATAAATTCATTAAAAATCCTACAATGTGATTTTCTGGATTTTTTTTCTCATTTTGTCTGTCATAGTTGAAGTGTACCTATGATGAAAATTACAGGCCTCTCTCATCTTTTTAAGTGGGAGAACTTGCACAATTGGTGGCTGACTAAATACTTTTTTGCCCCACTGTATGTGTGGGGTACAGAGATGAGGTAGTCATTCAAAAATCATGTTAAAACACTATTATTTCACACAGAGTCCATGCAACTCATCACATGACTTGGTAAGCACATTTGTACTCCTGAAGGCACTGCAACAATTGCAACTACTGAATAGAATCCAAACTTGCCACTCCCTTTTCCCTCCTTTTCTCCAATTTGAATAGACATAATATGAACACATTAATGCTGTGACATTTAATCAACAGGGGACACCCGGTGTTGTGAATTGGATTAGCACAGCTGCATTGACAGTGACTGCATTGTAAGCGAATCCATTTCCCTAATAACCTGGTAAACAGAAGCTAATTCTATGGAGATTGGAATTGAATTGTTTGTATGTACAATTTCTGGGAAAATTACACCTGAAGAGGAAATGTTCAGGAAATAATAAAGGTCTCCTTTGTTTACTGCTGTAGTGAACTCAAGAGTGGATGATGATCAGGAGATGGAGTACAACACTATTAAAGTGGCAAAGATTAGGGCTTAAATGAGTTTCAAAAGTGCCCAATGGTACTTACAGAGTTGTCAAAAGGGTTGTTGCAAAGTGGTAATGGCACTTTGAGGCCCACAACTTGGAGTCAACTTTGTGGCAACAATGTGTGGTGGGTGTGTGGTCGACAAACGGATATTCAAAAGACTAAATGATAGATATATCTTCATAACTACACCTAAAACATTTCTGAACATCATTGTACCAACCAACAAGAACACAAACTGACAAAAGCAACATTTTAGTACTTCTGAATCTAAATAACTAAAGTCCTTTCTTCAATCCCCCAAAAACACAAACGTGATTTGCACGGCTTTGTAGCTGTAAAGCCTGGAAGCTGTTGGTGAGTCTACAGCCCTCCCCACTGCTGATTTTCCATGTTAAGCCAGAGGCAAACCTCTGGCTTTCCCCCAGAGGGATTTGCACCTGGAAAATGACTTGTGTTGGTTTCCCACCAAAGCTGCAGTAAACAATCCATCACATAGCCTTGATTTTTTTTACATAACATTCACAAAGATTGTAAAATGTATTTTAGCAAACAGGGTTTTATAGGAAGTTGGAAACCCCTTTGTTTGTACAAATGTTTTGTGCATGTGTCAATATTTAATACTTGTTTGTATACGAGTGGCTTGAGTTGTAGGGCCAACATGTCAGGGCCAATTAGTGGTGACCCTGTGATAACATACAGTATATTGTTGTGTAACAAACACAAACAAATGAACAGACATATGTACAAACACATTAAGGAACATGGAACCAAATTGTAAGTCACCGAACCCCAAATTATATTTATTTTCAATGTGAATTTCAACTGTAGTTTCCTTCACCAGCGTTAACACACACAAAGCCCCCCTGAAGCAATGAAATAAAGGTGATGTGATTATGGTTCTGTCAACATGTGGCGAGTACTGCCCGTGTTTTAATTCTTAATCTAGCTCTAATGAAAGTGGTGTTAGCAGCAGAATGCTGACGGGCTTGTGTGCAGTGAGGGAGCGTGTTGTGTTTCACTAGGGGACGAGCAGGGATCGCAGCTGCTGAGCTGCTGAGATTGCATCAGGCGAGAGAGGACCAAATCCTATCAGACAAGTCAGTGAAGGGAGAGGAGTCGGCCGTCACAGCCGCGAAGGAAGGGAAAATGAAAGTTAATGAACAGAATTCAGGGCACAACAGTACGGAGGCATACTGAAACAGACGTGTGAGAGAGAGAGAGAGAGAGAGAGAGAGAGAGAGAGAGAGAGAGAGAGAGAGAGAGAGAGAGAGAGAGAGAGAGAGAGAGAGAGAGAGAGAGAGAGAGAGAGAGAGAGAGAGAGAGAGAGAGAGAGAGAGAGAGAGAGAGAGAGAGAGAGAGAGAGAGAGAGAGAGAGAGAGAGAGAGAGAGAGAGAGAGAGAGAGAGAGAGAGAGAGAGAGAGAGAGAGAGAGAGAGAGAGAGAGAGAGAGAGAGAGAGAGAAACACAAAATCAAAAACACAAAGCTTAAATGTGGTCCTGTGTATGGGTGGCAAGGTCTGTGCACCTTGTTGGGGAAATTATACTGACTATTTTAAATGTGCGTATACCTTATGTCTAACAAGTGGAATAAATCTAGGGTTAACAGATACAATTCCAGATATGTGTATTGTATTTATATGGTATACAGTATACACTATGGATAGTAAGGACAGGGTTAATATGGTCCAGAAAGAAAAAGCTATGTCTTTTGTACCTCAGTATATTCTTTAAATTGTAGGTCTACCGTTGACTGTATGACACATCAACCTTTCAAAACATATGTTAGCTTATTTTTTTGTTGTTGCTCATTTTCTTTTTATATGACATGTAGGCTACATATTTGTATCCCAACATGCATTGCCAAGAGGTATTGATTATTCCCTAGCTAAACCAAATGAGTCACCCTCCTATTTGACATTTTTACTAATACTGCATTCCAGTTTCTGCATTGCATTTTGGGAAGGCGACATCCATGGAGATCTCTTTTAATTTGCATCCTGGTTTTTAATTATGTGTAATCAACATTGCCATCCCCTCTCTGTCAATGAGATGGGAGGAGCACCACCCACAGCTTCATCACATGCTGGTGTTGTTTTCCCATTCTGAACACCATGCTCAGCTGTGATAAAAAATAGCCCCAGTGAATAAATTGGCCCCAAAATGTGAATTATTTTCTCCTCCTCTTTGAAATCTTTGGGTCTTTTTATGCTGTCAGGTGGCAGAGTGATTGTAAGGTGTAAGGTAGCACTATAGCCCCTCTGATGGACACAAAATGGAAACATATGCTGCTATTTTTTCACAACCTAAGTTTGTCTGAAAACATATTAGCTACCAAATTATTGCTTTCACCATTCTTGTTTCCTCAATTACTCTCAAAGCATATCAAAAGTCCTTCCCTCAGACCTCCTCCAATGAGCTTTGAGAGAAACTGAGGAAACAAGGTTGGAGGAATGAAGGATTTAATAACAGTTAGTAAAGTTTTCAGACACAGCCATAATATATGACTGTGGATGTATCTGGTATTGTGTTTAATAACTACAGCATTCTAGAATGCAATATTATCATGAATAATGAGTACCAAACTTGCGCAATTCAGCCTAAAGCATAAATATGCTTATAAACGTAGCAATGCAAACAGTGTTGTATACATTGTTCACAACTTTCCAAACGGGGATTGGAATTTGAGATAGTATTTGATGCTCACACACCATCGATGTAGCCTCAGTCAGTGTTCTGGACCCTCATTCCCAGAGTTCTACTGCCATCTGTGGAAGACAGAGAGGAGAGAGAGCCTCTAGAGCGCATTCCCTCCCTGACTCCAAGGTTAATATCCAGCTCTGAATGCCACAAAAACTCCCATTGAAGACATGTACAGTCAATATAATCACCTTGAGGGAAGGCCTAGTTTGGCAATCTCACAATGTCTCAGCATGTATGTCATGATATCAATATTTTCCCACCTTGAACGCAAGCAAGACCGCCTTAGGGGATCGCAGTTACATGTTTTATTCAACAATGAATAACTGCTATTCCATGTACTGTTGGAATATTTTTTTTCTAAATAAATTCATTTTTATGAACTTGCGGCACATGTACATCTCCCGGGCCTTTATAATCACTGCGGCTATCGATCTGTATCTGTTTCTGGATCACAGGTGGTCTCGCCCTGGTCAAACATTCCCAGATATTCTCCTTTAGTAAAACAGGATGTTCATCAATACCCATGGTGTCACACCCTGATCTGTTTCACCTGTTCCTGTGATTGTCTCCACCCCCTCCAGGTGTCGCTTATTTTCCCCAGTGTATTTATCCCTGTGTTTCCTGTCTCTCTGTGCCAGTTCATCTTGTATGTTAGTCAAGTCAACCAGAGTGTTTTTCCCTTATGCCTTTTGTCATTCTCTTTTTGATAGTCCTCCTGGTTTTGACTGCTGCCTGACTCTGGACTACTTTCCCACCTGCCTGATCATCCTGCCTGCCCTGACCTTGATTCTGCCTGCCCATTGGTACCTTTTGGAATCTGAACTGGTTTTAATCCTTTTGCCTGTTCACCACCATTCTTTTGCCTTCCCCTATTGGATGAATACATATTGTAAGACTCCTACCATCTGCCTCCTGTGTCTGCATCTGGGTCTCGCCTTGTGTCATGATAATGGCCAAATTTATAAACATGAATATCTAAACCTATATGTGAGAATCTTTTGTGAACTGTTTCGTATTGCTGATACACCTTCAACTATGGTGTTTTGAACAGTGCTGTGGGTTAGCAAGCTCATCACCATGGTTGATAATGCCTTGACAGCATGCCCCCATGTACCCCCATGCTTAGTATTGTTGCGACATTGCCCTTCATGACCCCTCACCCTATATAACTGCTGTATCATTGAGTGGCAGTGCACCTAATGACTAGTGCTTTTCTTCAGCACTCGTCTTACCGCACGGGGGCTCTGATGGAAAATCTCAGAGCTAGCGAAGAGAGCAAAATCAATAATCTATTCTATTTAATGGGCTGGAATGTCACAGTAACTAGATAGGAGTGGATGAGGTGAACCATTAATTTGCAATCTCCTATAGCAGAAGGCTGAACAAACAGACTCATTCTGCCTTTCTCTGTCTGTCTGTCTCTCTCTTCCTCTCTCAGGACTTTCTGAAAGAACCCCTGCGATAATTATATTCTGTTTTATTTATTATGCATTTCTTAGCAGGGCCTTTCTACGCACAGTTGCTTGTGCCACGATTTCTCCTATTCTATTCTGTTCAAATCTGTACTACAGCATCAATATGAGCCACCCTCATCATCCCTCTAAATATTTCAAACCATTGAAATATTAGCTTCCCCGTTGTACCATGGAAGTGTTTTCATAATATTTGAAAAGGAATGACATATCCTGTTTACCTCCGTTGTACCGCTCGGTTTAAATAGCAAAACACAGGCTCTTCATTTCGTGCAGAGTCTCATATTGCCAAAACTCATGCATGTTTTCCCCACCCGGCTCTCTCATCTAACCTGGGCCTCTACAATATATGCTTCTAAATGAATCTCTGTGATTAAGCAATGTAAAGAGGTGATGGTTTCATTCCTTGTACTACAAATAGAAGATTCGGTTGTAGTGTGTTCTCTGTCTCTCCAAGTTGGCAGGTGATATTGGCAGCGCAATAATTTCATACTTGGCTGATGGAAATTGGAAATCATCTACTGAAACGGCGGTATGATCTGCTGCTGCCTTTTCTGAATGCAGTCGTCTATTGAGCTGCGTGATGTGAGTTTCAAACACCCGCAGCTGCCGCCACCACTAAACCTGCCAGGTTAAAAGCCGCATGTGGATGCCTGACCTTTCATGGACATTTCGTTTTTTTTCCCTAGCACTTGAATTATACATCATAAACGGCCAATATAATAGGATGTTGTGTCATTGTGACACATGTTTCATTAGTATAAATGGCAGCTACTGTAATGACCGCTTTGCATTCAACCTTACATGGAGACGCATGCAATGTTTGCGGTTAAGCAGCGCCTTGACTTTGTGATGGAGCAGACACCTTTGTGATGGAGCAGTCCCGTCTTCCTGTGTAAACCTATAGGCTGGGGAGAATGTGCAGAATAAAGTGTGGAGTGAGAAGCTGAGCTGAGTAGTTGACTGACAGCTTCTATTTACTTGGACTTCTCCTGCATGCCGTCCTGAGGTCTCTGGGCCCTAGCCTGTGGATTATGTGCAGGGCAGCGAAGACAGAGAGCCTCCGAGGGCACCTTGGCCGGTTGCCACACCGCTGCTCCAACCATCCACACACAGCCCACGCTTCACTTACAGCTCATCCAGGCTCCTCGGCTCTCTCCTAATGAATATTGTTAAAGGGGTACGGGAGAAGGAGCAAATGTTTGCGCCTAAGGAGAAAGTTATTGATATCTGGGATTTATAATGATGACATTTGTTCACCTTTCGCTATCACTCTCTCGGCTACGCGGCAGGCTGCTACTATATGGATTGACCTCTTTATTGTGCCTTTTGGCACGCAGAGCGAAAGCTGTCTGTGTGAGATGTTTTCAATGGGCTATTTTGATTTGCCAAGACATGGAATAGAGTAATATGGAGAGTAGGGTGCTGGAATGATCCCAGAGATTCTTGACATCGAGTCTTAAGGTCCAACTCTATCTCTTGGACCATTGAGCGTGATTTGATTTAACCTCGCTGTGTAAAATGACTAAATTAGTTAGTTATATTGTTAACTTAGCAGAAAGAAAAACAACTTGAAATTTCATCATAGTATCATTACTATTTTATTTATTTGCTGACAAACTAATCTGCAGTGATTTAAGAGTGTAGGTACTGGAGGTGAACATTCCAAAATGCACTCAAAAACAAATATACAGCTGGAAGCATGGACATAAGCCTTCTCATGCCCCCTTTTAGAGGGGAAAGTTAATGACATGCTAGTCTAAAAGCCATCAACATGCCAAAGGGCAGATCCCAGAGCAGCGGCTGGCTCCCATGAATAAAAGCGTAGAATGGGCAGAGAGTGGATGAAATGTAGAGAAAATCAGCACATTTCATCACTGCAAGAGACAAGGTAGCAACTGAATATGAATGGTAGGCAATGAAAGCGTTCAGTAAGTGGGCAATGATTTGGACTGGACGGCAATGGTAGGCCTGCAGACTGATTGCAGAGTGTAATCTCCCTCCATTTAATTTCAACAGAGATCACATTTTCAAGAATAAGATACCAGTTTTGGGGTTTCTCAAGGAACGAAATAGAAGAGAAAAGAGAACATTTATATGTTATTGCACAATGATTTGTTTACATGAGCATAAAGGGTTAGGGTTACTAAGAAATTTGCAAATACCTTTCAGTCTTCTTGGGATGGATTGAGTGTGTTGAATTATTTGACAAATCTGCCATAAAGTAAACTTGCTGAAATACAGTTACTCAGTAAATATCTTGGTACATACCAGCTGGAATATAGACTCTGAGGGCTGGTAACAATTTTACAACATTTTGTGTTTACACTATGAGGGCTGGGTTACAAGACACAGATTAATCCTAATGCTGGACTAAAAAGCATGGTCAATGGTGTATCTCAAAAGTAGCCAACTTTTGACTTGATGACAGCTTTGCATACTCTTGGCATTCTCTCAACCAGCTTCATGAGGTAGTCACCTGGAATGCTTTTCCAACAGTCTTGAAGGAGTTCCCACATATACTGAGCACTTGTTGGCTGCTTTTCCTTCACTCTGCGGTCCAACTCATCGCAAACCATCTCAATTGAGTTGAGGTGGGGGGTTCCTGAAGGCCAGGTCATCTGATGCAGCACTCCATCACTCTCCTTCTTGGTCAAATAGCCCTTTCACAGCCTGGAGGTGTGATTTGGGTCATTGTCCTGTTGCAAAACAAATGATGGTCCCACTAAGCGCAAACCAGATGGGATGGCGTATCGCTGCAGAATGCTGTGGTAGCCATGCTGGTTAAGTGTAAATCACAGACAGTGTATTCAGCAAAGCACCCCCACACCATCACACCTCCTCCATGCTTCACGGTGGGAACCACATATGCGGAGATCATCCGTTCACCTACTCTGTGTCTCACAAAGACACGGCGTTTGGAACCAAAAATCTTACGTTTGGACTAAATAGACCAAAGGATAGATTTCCACCGGTCTAATGTCCATTGCTCATGTTTCTTGGCCCAAGCAAGTCTCTTCTTCTTATTGGTGTCCTTTAGTGGTGTTTTAAAAAATGTTTAAAAAATATATATATATTTAACCTTTATTTAACCAGGTAGGCCAGTTGAGAACAAGTTCTCATTTACAACTGCAACCTGGCCAAGATAAAGCAAAGCAGTGTGACAAAAAACAACACAGAGTTACACATGGGATAAACAAAAGTACAGTCAATAACAATAGAAAAATATATTTACAGTGTGTGCAAATGGAGTAAGGAGGTAAGGCAATAAATAGGCCATAGTAGCAAAGTAATTACAATTTATCAAATTAACACTGGAGTGATAGATGTGCAGGTGATGATGTGCAAGTAGAAATACTGGTGTGCAAAAGAACAAAAAAAGTAAATAAAGTTGTTGGATGGGCTATTTACAGATGGGCTGTGTACAGCTACAGTGATATGTGAGCTGCCCAGATAGCTGATGCTTAAAGTTAGTGAGGGAGATATAAGTCTCCAACTTCAGTGATTTTTGCAATTTGTTCCAGTCATTGGCAGCAGAGAACTGTAAGAAAAGGCGGCCAAAGGAGGTGTTGGCTTTGGGGATGACCAGTGAGATATACCTGCTGGAGCGCGTGCTACGGGTGGGTGTTGTTATGGTGACCAGTGAGCTGAAATAAGGCGGAGCTTTACCTAGCAAAGACTTATAGATGACCTGGAGCCAGTGGGTCTGGCGACGAATATGTAGCGAGGGCCAGCCGACGAGAACATACAGGTCGCAGTGGTGGGTGTTATATGGGGCTTTGGTGACAAAACGGATGGCACTGTGATATACTGCATCCAGTTTTCTGAGTAGAGGGTTGGAGGCTATTTGTAAACGACATCGCTGAAGTCGAGGATCGGTAGGATAGTCAGTTTTACGAGGGTATATTTGGCAGCATGAGTGAAGGAGGCTTTGGGGCGAAATAGGAAGCCGATTCTAGATTTAATTTTGGATTGGAGACGCTTTATATGAATCTGGAAGGAAAGTTTACAGTAATAGCCAGACACCTAGGTATTTGTAGTTGTCCACATATTCTAAGTCAGAACCGTCCAGAGTAGTGATGCTTGTCGGGCGGGCGGGTGCGGGCAGTGATCGGTTGAAGAGCATGCATTTAGTTTTACTAGCGTTTAAGAGCAGTTGGAGGCCACGAAAGGAGTGTTGTATGGCATTGAAGGTCATTTGGAGGTTTGTTATCACAGTGTCCAAAGAAGGGCCAGATGTATACAGAATGGTGTCGTCTGCGTAGGAATCACCCGGAGCAAAAGCAACATCACTGAAATATACAGAGAAAAGAGTTTGGGTCTAGAGTGTCTCCCCCTTTGGAGAGGGGGATGACCGCGGCAGCTTTCCAGTCTTTAGGAATCTGAGAGAGAGTAAGAATGAGAGGTTGAACAGACTAGTAATAAGGGTTGCAACAATGACTAGCCTTTGCTTTCCTAACTGACTGTGTGTATTGATTCCTGACTTCCCTGAAAAGTTGCATATTGCAGGGACTATTCGATGTTTCTTTGCAGCAATTCGACCATGACGGCCTGATTCACACAGTCTCCTCTGAACAGTTGAATTTGAGATGTGAAGTCTATGAAGCATTTATTTGGGCTGCAGGTGGTGCAGTTAATTGTCGATTTCTGAGGCTGGTAACGATTTCTGAGGCTTTTAACTTTAATGAACTTATCCTCTGCAGCAGAGGTAACTCTGGGTCTTCCATTCCTGTGGCGGTCCTCATGAGAGCCAGTTTCATCATAGCACTTGACGGTTTTTGCGACTCCACTTGAAGAAACTTTCAAAGTTCTTGAAATTTTCCAGATTGACTGACCTTCATGTCTGAAAGTAATGATCGAGTGACGTTTCTCTTTGCTTATTTGAGCTGTTCTTGCCATAATATGGACTTGGTCTTTTACCAAATAGGGCTATCTTCTGTATACCACCCCTACCTTGTCACAACACAACTGATTGGCTCCAACGCATTAAGAATTAAAGATATTCCACAAATTAACTTTTACCAAGGCACACCTGCTAATTGAAATGCATTCCAAGTGACTACCTCGTGAAGCTGGTTGAGAGAATGTAAAGAGTGCAAAGCTGTCATACTTTGAAGAATCTCAAATATAAAATATATTTTGATTTGTTTAACACTTTTTTGGTTACTACATGATTCCATATGTGCTATTTTAGAGTTTTGATGTCTTCACTATTATTCGACAATGTAGAAAATAGTACAAATAAAGAAAAACCCTGGAATGAGTAGATGTGTCCAAACTTTTGACTGGTACTGTATGTATTCACTGTAGATACTATTTATCTTACGTCACATGCACTCATTATTTGTCTTTTTACAGACTTCATCATCTGTAGTGTACAATATAAATGTTTTGATACATTACACAATAGAACACTTCATCTGGAATGACTCTCTCAGTAATGGATGCACACAAATAACTTTCCAAACCCTCATTGGTTTGAATTGTGTCATCAATTTTTTAAATTGTATTATTTTTTAACTTAACAACATGAATTGGGGTGTTTGCAAACCACGACCCAAATATTCAAGTTAGCCCCTTCTCTACATTATGAAGTAGCTTGGCTTGGTGTGGGCTAGCTTGTGCTGGGCTTGGTGTGGGCTTGCCTGCGTTGTGCTTGTTGTAGGCTAACCTGTGGGACTGGTGTGGGCTAGCCCGTGCTGAGCTAGACAGTGTTGAGCTGATGTGGGATTTCTGTGGGCTAGCCTGTGCTGCGCTAGCCCATGTTTGACTGGTGTGGGCTTGTTGTGGGCTTTGTGTGGGCTAGCCTTTGTCCACCAAATACCCACATGAGGTTAATGGGGTCATGTTTGCTCAGTATCCTCTGACTCAGAGACAAATGAAAAGGATAAACAAATCATCAATGTAATGCTTTTTCTTTGAGATGTTTATCCTAAACATGCATCAAAACGTAATTCAACTATCATTAGAAAGCAAGCATCCTGTTAATTTGGACTGATTAATGACTGATCTCAAAGAAAAATATAAAAATATCATCCTCAAAGAGCCTAGCATTAAAGTGTGTCGCTCTTTCAGTCACAAGAAAGAGATTTATTGAAATGTGCCTTTGTTGCTAGGTTTAAAGTCTTTCTTCACTGGAGAACTGAAAGAAAGGATATGTAAAAGCATATCCCTTCCCCCCTCCTCTCCCCGTTTCCCTCTCATCTAAAGCCTTCTGTTCAACAACATACAAATCTAAAATTAAGGATAATGGAGGTCATCCTTGTGTGTATATATTTCGTGTATATGTAAAATATGCATTTTATTATAATACTTCATAACTATGCATTACAAAGCTGTAGTTGTTTTAAAAACGCAGGTCAAGTGTTTGACAACTCATGGTTATGGTGTCCATTAGGACAGATTCACACAGAGTAATGGTCATCCAGAGACCTCTATGCCTAATTAATGTTCATAATGTCACTATATGCAGACTGAATGAAGTATTGTATTTGACTAATCTTAGTGACTATCACGGCTCAGGCCAACACCCAGATGCAGACACAGGAGGCAGATAGTACGAGTCTCAGAGTTTATTGCAATACGAGGGGCAGGCAATCGGTAGGTCAAGGCAGGCAAAGGGTCATAATCCAAATCAGAGTCAGGCAGGCGCAGGACGGCAGGCAGGTTCAGGGTCAGGACAGGCAGAAAGGTCAGAACTGGGAAGACTAGAAAAAGCAAAAACTAGAGCATTGAAAACACGGGAAACACGCTGATAGGACTTGACAAGATGAACTGGCAACAGACAAACAGAAAACACCGGTATAAATACACAGAGGATAATGGGGACAAATTGGAGACACTTGGTGGGGGGTGGGGGGTGGAGACAAGCACAAGACAGGTGAAACAGATCAAGGCGTGACAAGTGACATTGTTAAGCTCTCTACATGATATGTAGGAGCTATAAATCAATAAACTCAATCGTACAATGGCTCAAGCTGAGGGACGAGTAATTCAACATCATGCAAAACTCAGTCAGAGTATGAGCCACCATTAAATATACTGTACATTATGGAAAATGTGTACAACATCGGATGTAATTTATGTTTTTTGGTAGGCTATTATTGTAATTCAATAACGTAAAGGCTGAGTTGAACTAAAAATGTTATATAAGAGTGAAAGTTAGGTCTCAAACATTGGGAACTACTGCATGCAGTTGTTACTAAGTTGTGGTCTCTCCTTTTCAAATGCTATTTTTTTGTGGGATTTCTTCCACTTTGTATGCCCTCAACAGAGGCTTGCGATGTTAACCAAAGTGCTTACATCCGTCCAAAAAGTTTCTCAGTGGCCTAGTTTTGAATGTCAGTGTGTACAATAACATAACTGACAGATTTAATACACTTAACCTTCATTACATGAAGTCCAAGATTATACTATTTTTCTCAGAGACTGAAACTAAGAAATGGGGTATTCCACAGTAACAGAATTACACTTTTATTACACAATTTGTAGATAATTGGCCCTCTTTCTGGGACTCACCCACAAACAGGACCAAGCCTGGCCTGCTGAGGAGTGATGGACTCCATCCTAGCTGGAGGGGTGCTCTCATCTTATCTACCAACATAGACAGGGCTCTAACTCCTCTAGCTCTACAATGAAATAGGGTGCAGGCCAGGCAGCAGGCTGTTAGCCAGCCTGACAGCTTAGTGGAGTCTGCCACTAGCATAGTCAGTGTAGTCAGCTCAGCTATCCCCATTGAGACTGTGTCTGTGCCTCGACCTAGGTTGGGCAAAACTTAACATGGTGGTGTTCGCCTTAGCAATCTCACTAGGATAAAGACCTCCTCCATTCCTGCCATTATTGAAAGAGATCGTGATACTTCACATCTCAAAATAGGGCTACTTAATGTTAGATCCCTCACTTCAAAGGCAGTTATAGTCAATGAACTAATCACTGATCATAATCTTGATGTGATTGGCCTGACTGAAACATGGCTTAAGCCTGATAGATTTACTGTGTTAAATGAGGCCTCATCTCCTGGTTACACTAGTGACCATATCCCCCGTGCATCCCGCAAAGGCGGAGGTGTTGCTAAAATTTACGATAGCAAATTTCAATTTACAAAAAAAAAAATGACGTTTTCGTCTTTTGAGCTTCTAGTCATGAAATCTATGCAGCCTACTCAATCACTTTTTATAGCTACTGTTTACAGGCCTCCTTGGCCATATACAGCGTTCCTCAATGAGTTCCCTGAATTCTTATCGGACCTTGTAGTCATAGCAGATAATATTCAAAATTTTTGTGATTTTAATATTCACATGGAAAAGTCCACAGACCCACTCCAAAAGGCTTTCGGAGCAATCATCGACTCAGTGGGTTTTGTCCAACATGTCTCTGGACCTACTCACTGCCACAGTCATACTCTGGACCTAGTTTTGTCCCATGGAATAAATGTTGTAGATCTTAATGTTTTTCCTCATAATCCTGGACTATCGGACCACCATTTTATTACGTTTGCAATCGCAACAAATAATCTGCTCAGACCCCAACCAAGGAGCATCAAAAGTCGTGCTATAAATTCTCAGACAACACAAAGATTCCTTGATGCCCTTCCAGACTCCTTCTGCCTACCCAAGGACGTCAGAGGACAAAAATCAGTTAACCATCTAACTGAGGAACTCAATTTAACCTTGCGCAATACCCTAGATGCAGTCGCACCCATAAAAACTAAAAATATTTGTCATAAGAAACTAGCTCCCTGGTATACAGAAAATACCCGAGCTCTGAAGCAAGCTTCCAGAAAATTGGAACGGAAATGGCGCCACACCAAACTGGAAGTCTTCCGACTAGCTTGGAAAGACAGTACCGTGCAGTATCGAAGAGCCCTCACTGCTGCTCGATCATCCTATTTTTCCAATTTAAGTGAGGAAAATAAGAACAATCCAAAATTTATTTTTGATACTGTCGCAAAGCTAACTAAAAAGCAGCATTCCTCAAGTGAGGATGGCTTTCACTTCAGCAGTAATAAATTCATGAACTTCTTTGAGGAAAAGATCATGATCATTAGAAAGCAAATTACGGACTCCTCTTTAAATCTGCGTATTCCTCCAAAGCTCAGCTGTCCTGAGTCTGCACAACTCTGCCAGGACCTAGGATCAAGAGAGACACTTAAGTGTTTTAGTACTATATCTCTTGACACAATGATGAAAATAATCATGGCCTCTAAACCTTCAAGCTGCATACTGGACCCTATTCCAACTAAACTACTGAAAGAGCTGCTTCCTGTGCTCGGCCCTCCTATGTTGAACATAATAAACGGCTCTCTATCCACCGGATGTGTACCAAACTCACTAAAAGTGGCAGTAATAAAGCCTCTCTTGAAAAAGCCAAACCTTGACCCAGAAAATATAAAAAACTATCGGCCTATATCGAATCTTCCATTCCTCTAAAAAAAAAAAAAAAAAGCTGTTGCGCAGAAACTCACTGCCTTCCTGAAGACAAACAATGTATACGAAATGCTTCAGTCTGGTTTTAGACCCCATCATAGCACTGAGACTGCACTTGTGAAGGTGGTAAATGACCTTTTAATGGCGTCAGACCGAGGCTCTGCATCTGTCCTCGTGCTACTAGACCTTAGTGCTGCCTTTGATACCATCGATCACCACATTCTTTTGGAGAGATTGGAAACCCAAATTGGTCTACACGGACAAGTTCTGGCCTGGTTTAGATCTTATCTGTTGGAAAGATATCAGTTTGTCTCTGTTTGTCCTCTGACAAATCAACTGTACATTTCGGTGTTCCTCAAGGTTCCATTTTAGGACCACTATTGTTTTCACTATATATTTTACCTCTTGGGGATGTCATTCGAAAACATAATGTTAACTTTCACTCCTATGCGGATCACACACAGCTGTACATTTCAATGAAACATGGTGAAGCCCCAAAATTGCCCTCGCTAGAAGCCTGTGTTTCAGACATAAGGAAGTGGATGGCTGAAAACGTTCTACTTTTAAACTCGGACAAAACAGAGATGCTTGTTCTAGGTCCCAAGAAACAAAGAGATCTTCTGTTGAATTTGACAATTAATCTTGATGGTTGTAAAGTCATCTCAAATAAAACTGTGAAGGACCTCTGCGTTACTCTGGACCCTGATCTCTCTTTTGACGAACATATCAAGACTGTTTCAAGGACAGCTTTTTTCCATCTATGTAACATTGCAAAAATCAGAAAATGTCTGTCCAAAAATGATGCAGAAAAAATAATCCATGCTTTTGTTACTTCTAGGTTAGACTACTGCAATGCTCTACTTTCCGGCTACCCGGATAAAGCACTAAATAAACTTCAGTTAGTGCTAAATACGGCTGCTAGAATCCTGACTAGAACCAAGAAATTTGATCATATTACTCCAGTGCTAGCTTCTCTACACTGGCTTCCTGTTAAGGCAAGGGCTGATTTCAAGGTTTTACTGTTAACCTACAAAGCATTACATGGGCTTGCTCCTACCTATCTTTCCGAGTTGGTCCTGCCGTACATACCTACACGTACGCTATGGTCACAAGACGCAGGCCTCCTAATTGTCCCTAGAATTTCTAAGCAAACAGCTGGAGGCAGGGCTTTCTCCTATAGAGCTCAATTTTTATGGAATGGTCTGCCTACCCATGTGAGAGACGCGGACTCGGTCTCAACCTTTAAGTCTTTACTGAAGACTTATCTCTTCAGTAGGTCATATGATTGAGTGTAGTCTGGCCCAGGAGTGTGAAGGTGAACGGAAAGGCTCCGGAGCAACGAACCGCCCTTGCTGTCTCTGCCTGGCCGGTTCCCCTCTCTCCACTGGGATTCTCTGCCTCTAACCCTATTACAGGGGCTGAGTCACTGGCTTACTGGTGCTCTTTCATGCCGTCCCTAGGAGGGGTGCTTCACTTGAGTGGGTTGAGTTACTGACGTGATCTTCCTGTCTGGGTTGGCGCCCCCCCTTGGTTTGTGCTGTGGTGGAGATCTTTGTGGGCTATACTCGGCCTTGTCTCAGGATGGTAAGTTGGTGGTTGAAGGTATCCCTCTAGTGGTGTGGGGGCTGTGCTTTGGCAAAGTGGGTGGGGTTATATCCTTCCTGTTTGGCCCTGTCTGGGGGTATCATCGGATGGGGCCACAGTGTCTCCTGACCCCTCCTGTCTCAGCCTCCAGTATTTATGCTGCAGTAGTTAATGTGTCGGGGGGCTAGGGTCAGTTTGTTATATCTGGTGGATTTCTCCTGTCTTATCCGGTGTCCTGTGTGAATTTAAGTATGCTCTCTCTAATTCTCTCCTTCTCTCTTTCTTTCTCTCTCTCGGAGGACCTGAGCCCTAGGACCATGCGTCAGGACTACCTGGCATGATGACTCCTTGCTGTCCCCAGTCCACCTGGCCTTGCTGCTGCTCCAGTTTCAACTGTTCTGCCTGCGGATATGGAACCCTGACCTGTTCACCGGACTTGCTAAAAAAGCCAACTGACATTTTCTCCTGAGATGCTGACTTGCTGCACCCTCGATAACTACTGTGATTATTATTATTTGACCATGCTGGTCATTTATGAACATTTGAACATCTTGGCCATGTTCTGTTATAATCTCCACCCGGCACAGCCAGAAGAGGACTGGCCACCCCTCGTAGCCTGGTTCCTCTCTAGGTTTCTTCCTAGGTTTTGGCCTTTCTAGGGAGTTTTTCCTAGCCACCGTGCTTCTACACCTGCATTGCTTGCTGTTTGGGGTTTTAGGCTGGGTTTCTGTACAGCACTTTGAGATATCAGCTGATGTACGAAGGGCTATATAAATAAATTTGATTTGATTTGATTTGATAAGAATGCTGTTCATTGACTACAGCTCAGCATTCAACACCATAGTACCCTCCAAGCTCATCATCAAGCTGGAGGCCCTGGGTCTCAACCTTGCCCTTTGCAATTGGATCCTGTACTTTCTGATGGGCCGCCCCCAGGTGGTGAAGGTAGGAAACAACATCTCCACTTCGCTGATCCTCAACACTGGGGCCCCACAAGGGTGCGCGCTCAGCCCCCTCCTGTACTCCCTGTTCACCCACGACTGCATGGCCATGCACGCCTCCAACTCAATGATAACCAACAAAGACAAGACAGCTTACAGGGAGGAGGTGAGGGCACTCAGAGAGTGGTGTCAGGAAAACAACCTCTCACTCAACGTCAACAAAACAAAGGAGATGATTGTGGACTTCAGGAAACATCAGAGGGATCAACCCCCTATCCACATCGAAGGGACAGCAGTGGATAAGGTGGACAGTTAAGTTCCTAGGCGTACACATCACAGAAAAACTGAAATGGTCCACCAACACAGACAGTATGGTGAAGAAGGCGCAACAGCGCCTCTTCAACCTCAGGAGGCTGAAGAAATTGGGCTTGTCACCCAAAACCCTGACAAACCTTTACAGATGCACAATCGAGAGCATCCTGTCCGGCTGTATCACAGCCTGGTACGGCAACTGCACTGCCCTCAACCGCAAGGCTCTCCAGAGGGTGGTGTGGTCTGCACAACGCATCACCTGCCCTCCATGACACCTACTGCACCCAATGTCACAGGAAGACCAAAAAGATCCTCAAGAACATCAACCACCCGAGCCACTGCCTGTTCACCCAGAAGGCGAGGTCAGTACAGGTGCATCAAAGCTGGGGCCGAGTGACCGAAAATCAGCTTCTATCTCAAGGCCATCAGACTGCTAAACAGCAATCACTAACTTTAATAAATGGTCACTTTAATAAATGGATCACTAGTCACTTTATACAATGCTACTCTAAATAATGCCACTTTAATAATGTTTACATATCTTACATTACTCATATCACATGTATATACTGTAATTTATACCATCTACTGCACCTTGCCTATGCCACTCGGCTATCGCTCATCCATATACTTATATTGTCACGCCCTGACCATAGTTTGCTTTGTATGTTTATATGTTTTGTTTGGTCAGGGTGTGATCTGAGTGGGTATTCTATGTTGTATGTCTAGTTTGTCTGTTTCTGTGTTTGGCCTGATATGGTTCTCAATCAGAGGCAGGTGTTAGTCGTTGTCTCTGATTGGGAACCATATTTAGGTAGCCTGTTTTGTCATTGTGGGTTTTGGGTGATTGTCTATGTGTAGTGTTTGTGTCAGCACGATTGTTATTTAGCTTCACGGTTGTCACTTTGTTGTTTTGTAGTGTTCAGTTTCTCCATTAAAATGACGAACACTTACCACGCTGCGTATTGGTCCTCCGATCCTTCTCGCTTCTCCTCGTCAGATGAGGAGGACGAAGACAACCGTGACATATATGTACATATTCTCATTCACCCCTTTAGATTTGTGTGTATTAGGTTGTTGTTGGGGAATTGTTAGATTACTTGTTTGATATTACTGCACTGTCGGAACTAGAAGCACAAGCATTTCGCTACACTCGCATTAACATCTGCTAACCATGTGTATGTGACAAATAAAATTAGATTTGATTTGATATTCGTTTTTTTGCATGGGCTACTTCTCAATCCACCGCATCCGCCAATGTCGGCCTTCCGCATCTGCGGTGGAAGGTGGCAGAGCACCCTTCCAAAATACCCAATGGGTATTTGAATCTGAGTAGTGAGAGCGCAACCTACGGCTACAACCAGCCAAGCACCACAGTGAACTCTTCCAGCCTCTCACCCACCCACCCTAGCCTGCCTGCCCTGCCTATGAAGGCTGACTGATTCTATGCACTGTGACTGGCACTAAGAGCTCCCCAGATGCCACAGGGTTCAGGGAACATCCCTCTGTCACTCAGTCTCTCAGCTCGCTGATCCCTGCAGCACCACATTCAACCACTGCCTGTCACACCAGCCGACTCCACACAACCTTAATGAGCACCCCAAGCAATTATGACCCCCCCCCCGACAGCAACCTCCCCCCTTTCCCCTTTTCTTTTCCCTAGCTCTGTCACATGCTTACATATGCAGAGACAGCTCAGGGACACAATGGTGCTCAAATGCAAAACACTAGTACTGCTCTGGGGAGGGAAGAGAGAAGAGGGAAGGATTTGCTATGACTGAGCATTTTCATTCACTCTGGCATTTCCACCCTCCTAGCATGACATTCTCCACCACCACCTCTACAGTCACTGCTACGCTATTTGGAAAAGCTGCACCATGACCAAGTGCAATTATCCCCCCACATAATGGCCCTGTGTTAACCCCAGCCCTTACTAAGACACTGGGGGTAAAGTCAAACCCTCTGAGAGCCACTGGTAAGAGTGGAAAATAGGAAAGTGGAGTGGTATAAGAATGAACTTAGAGCCTTAGATAGATGATGACAATAGACTAATCATGGAAGGTCACGCTTCAGGCCGACTATGCCGCAGCCAGGCAGCTCATTTGGTATTTTAGGCTCTGCCAGGCGATGAGATGCGCAGGCAACATTAGGGAACGTGCCACTATTGTCTCGGGCTATGCGTCACCCTAATTACTGAATCCGAGACCGTGTGTCAGAAAAGGCAGTGGTCTTGGCAGTCCACTTAGGAAGGATTTGTTTCCAGAAGCTATATAATGTATGTCTATAAAGAGCTTCACGGTGGCCCCCTGAGATCTATTTGAAGATCGTCCTGTTAAATAAACATGATTTTGCCTTTGGTGTCCTGCGTTATCCCTGCCTATCGTCCTACGACACTTTTTCATGGTAGCTTGATTATCCAATGTTTTTTCTTATCTTATGCCATATGCTTGAGAATTTGAGCATTTCCTCCGGGACCTCACTATAGTCAGAGTGAACACCATCAGAGTTAAATTATTTCCTGAGGAATTGACAACGCGAGAAGCATATCTGTGTTGACAACGTAGCCAACCTGCCAATGTCCTCTGGGGGCATTTTCCTTTTTTTCTGACAATACTGCAAATGATTTCTGTCACTTTAACTAAAGTGACATTTACAAAAAGGGTAAAATGAGGAAGGCAGCTGAACTCAAATTGGAAAAAGCATTGAACTGAGTATAATTCCACAAGTCCATATTATCAAACTAAAAAATTTGAAATGTCAAATTGTAGCACAGTGAAACTTCCCCTAATGCCGTGCATTGACGCTGTCTTGTTCATAAGCACTGTATTGCTTAAAATAGATTAGATTTAGATTATTTAGTTGATGGAATAGATAAACATTTAGAAATGTACATATCTCAGGCATAGAATTAAGTTGATGTAATAGTTGATCCAACATTAAAAACATATAATAATAGTAATAATTATGTGTCACAGTGATTTCCAAACAAAGATGGCATAATATTCATTGTAAATTATAGTCATTATAATTATACTCAATTAAATGATAATGTGGTATTCTGCTAATCACATTTGATTATCCACAGCAAGATTAAGAATTAACTCAAAAATAACTTAAAACTGTAATCAAGATAATGGGTTTTAAACAAATATGTCAAGAAGTTGTTTTTTTTAACAGTATAACATACTACTATAGCAAAATTCCCTTTAATAGTTTTATTAAAGTAAGCTTGGATATCTCTGATGAATGCTCACCGATCTGTATTCCCTCAATTTTTTCTGTGCATCCAGTCTGCCATGCAACAGCATCTACAGTTGAAGTCGGAAGTTTACATACACCTTAGCCAAATACATTTAAACTCAGTTTTTCACAATTCCTGACATTTAATCATAGTAAAAATTCCCTGTCTAAGGTCAGTTAGGATCACCACTTTATTTTAAGAATGTGAAATGTCAGAATAATAGTAGAGAGAATTATTTATTTCAGCTTTTATTTCTTTCATCACATTGCCAGTGGGTCAGAAGTTTACATACACTTAATTAGTATTTGGTAGCATTGCATTTAAATTGTTTAACTTGGGTCAAATGTTTGGGGTAGCCTTTCACAAGCTTCCCACAATAAGTTGGGTGAATTTTGGCCCATTCCTCCTGACATAGCTGGTGTAACTGAGTCCGGTGTGTAGGCCTCCTTGCTCACACACACTTTTTCAGTTCTGCCCACAAATGTTCTATAGGATTGAGGTCAGGGCTTTGTGATGGACACTCCAATACCTTGACTTTGTTGTCTTTAAGCCATTTTGCCACTCAGGATCATTCACTGTCTTCTTGATAAGCAACTTCAGTGTAGATTTGGCCTTGTGTTTTAGGTTATTGTCCTGCTGAAGGTGGATTCATCTCTAGTGGAAAGCAGACTGAAACAGGTTTTCCTGTAGGATTTTGCATGTGCTTAGCTCCATTTCGTTTCTTTTTCATCCTGAAAAACTCCCCAGTCTCCAATTGTAACGGCTCTGACGAGGAGGAGTAGTAAGGATCTGAGGACCAACGCGCAGCATGGTACGTGTTCATGCTCTTTATTAAAACAATCGAACACTCAAACAAAACAATAAACGACACGTGAAATAACTAACCCGAAACAGTTCCGTGTGGAACACACAGACACAGGAAATAAACACCCACGAAACACAGGTGGAAAAAGGCTACCTAAGTATGATTCTCAATCAGAGACAACTAACAACACCTGCCTCTGATTGAGATCATACCAGGCCAAACGCAAAAACCAACATAGAAAAACGAACATAAATAACCCACACTACTCACCCCCTGACCATACTAAAACAAAGAAATAACAAAAGAACTAAGGTCAGAACGTGACACTAATAATTGAAAGCATACGCAAAACATGATGCAGCCACCACTATGCTTGAAAATATGGATAGTGGTACTCAGTAATGTGTTGTATTGGATTTGCCCCAAACATAACCCTTTGTATTCAGGACAAAAAGTTAATTGATTTGCCACATTTTTAGCAGATTGACTTTAGTGCCTTGTTTTGGAATATTTGTATTCTGTACAAGCTTCCATATGTTCACTCTGTCCGTTAGGTTAGTATTAAACTGGACAGTTTGATCTCAATCTCTTCATTCAAAGACTCAATCATGAACACGCTTACCGACAGTTGTCGCTGCTTTGCGTGATGTATTGTTGTCTCTACCTTCTTGCCCTTTGTGCTGTTGTCTGTGCCCAATAATGTTTGTACCATGTTTTGTGTTGCTACCATGTTGTGCTGCTACCATGTTGTGTTGCTACCATGTTGTTGTCATGTTGTGTCGCTACCATGCTGTGTTGTCATGTGTTGCTGCGATGCTATATTGTTGTCTTAGGTCTCTCTTTATGTAGTGTTGTGTTGTGTCTCTCTTGTCATGATGTGTGTTTTGTCCTATATATACTGTATATATATATTTTTTAACCCAGCCCCCGTCCCCGCAGGAGGCCTTTTGCCTTTTGGTAGGCAGTCATTGTAAATAAGAATTTGTTCTTATGCTATTATGTCGTAACTGTAATGTTGTTGATCCATCATCAGTTTTCTCCTATCACGGCCATTAAACTCTGTAACTGTTTTAAAGTCACCATTGACCTCATGGTCAATGTGGTTTCATTCCTCTCTGGCAACTGAGTTAGGAAGGACGCCTGTATCTTTGTAGTGACTGGGTGTATTTATACACCATCCAAAGTGGAATTAATAACTGTAAGTCGCTCTGGATAAGAGCGTCTGCTAAATGACTTAAATGTAAATGTAAATGTAATAACTTCACCATGCTCAAAGGGATATTCCATCTCAGTTTTTTTTATTTTATATTTTATCCGATCTACCAATAGATGCTCTTCTTTGAAAAGCATAGGAAAACCTCCCTGGTCTTTGTGGTTGAATCTATGTACCAAATGCTCAGCTTGACTGAGGGACCTTACAGATAATTGTATGTGTGGGGTACATTGATGAGGTATTCATTCAAAAATAATGTTAAACTCTATTATTGCACTGAGTACATGCAATTTATTATGTGATTTGTTAAGCACATTTTTATTCCTGAACTTATTTGGGCATGCCATAACAAAGGGGTTAAATTCTTATTGACATACTTTTTTAAATCAATTTGTAAAAAAAATCGAAAATAAAATTCCACTTTGACATTATGGGATATTGTGTGTAGACCAGGGACGAAAATATCTCAATTTAAAATTCATGCTGTAAAACAACAAAATGTGGAATAAGTCAAGGTGCTCTATTTTAACAAACACAATGGTACATCTAAGCACAGGTGGTAGTGTTAAGTTCAGAAATCTGTCATCAATATTTTCACTATTACAATTATCGGTGCACTTGTGGGTGTGTCGAGGCTTGGCCCCTTACTGGCCAATCAGAACGTGCTTCATAGCGAAAAATGTGGTTGCTTCAAGTTGTATATTTACGGTGTTCTATGTATTGCCTTGGAATCAAGACACTATCATTTCTCCCCGTGGGCATATAATATTAACACACTTAGACTATGGAGGGTTTTTTGCACATCCAAAATGGGGTCTTCCTACACTGCATTGATAAAAAGTGAATGTCAACTCACTGCTATACTTCTCTCAAACTTTATATTTTAATAAAGCTTTGGTGATTAATATATATATATATATTTCTAAGCGGTCTCAGGAGCCAAACTCTTTTAGTGAAAGTCTTGACTACTTTGCAATTACGTTGGGCAGGACAAAAACTAAGCCTTCATTGAGAGGAGGGGAGGCCATGCTAGGTTTTTAATAACCAAATATACTAAACAAAAATATAAACCAACATGCAACAATTTCAATGATTTTACTGAGTTGCAGTTCTTATAAAGAAATTAGTCACTTGAAATAAATAAATTAGGCCCTAATCTATGGATTTCACATGACTGGGCAGGGGCGCAGCCATGGGTGGGCCTGGGAGGGCATTGGCCCACCCACTGGCGAGCCAGGCCCAGCCAATCAGAATTAGTTTTTCCCCACAAAAGGGCTTTATTACAGACAGAAATGCTCCTCAGTTTCATCAGCTGTCTGGGTGACTGGTCTCAGACAATCCCTCAGGTGAAGAAGCCGGATGTGGAGGTCCTGGGCTGGTGATGAGTACACGTGGTCTGCGGTTATATTATATTAGCGTCTCGGCCTCTTTGGGTTATTTTTATGGTTTTGAGTGTAAATACGAAGTATACAGTACAGGCACCAAAAGCACATTAGGCTACTCTTGTTCCATCTGCATATGGGCAGAGTGTGTCACGGCTGGATAGGCTGTGTTTCCGCTGTCAAAATTCATGCCATAACCAACTGCTTTGGTCTTACATATCCCTACCAGCGTTGCCTGAAATTAACACTTCGGATCATAAAGAAACGCCTAAAATATTTCCAACCTCTCCCATCTGAGCGTAAGCATGCAGATGTGAGATAGGCAAATTGCCAAACCTGGCGTTAGGGCTGGAAAATACCAGTGTGGCAGTTTTTACATGACAAAATTGCATACTAATGTGCGTTTGACACTAGCGCCGCCTTAACGCCAGCCGAAAATAGAGCCCAAGGGGTGTGAATACTTTGAGGGACCTCTTTTGAATCAGTTGTTTTGTACACTCCACTGCCGAATCATTACCAATGTCTTTCCTAGGGTAGGTCAAATTCTCCATTATTACAATTCCCCAATTATGACGATGACAGTTATTCTTTACGTTCTCCTTCCACTTGAGTCACTCTATTGCTATCATTTATGGAGTAGTTCCAGAAGCTTGCGGATGCCAGTTAATTAAGGTTAATTTGTGAAACAGACAGAGAATGAATATTGAGCAATTGTTTCATATGGACAGTCCATTACATTGTCCACTAATGAGATCAAACTGATGAAACTCATCAAGAAGAATTTAAAAGCCTATCAGTCGTTGATTCATTAATATAATCCAACTGAACGTGTAGTTAAGCATCTGAATATAATTTGTTTTAGGTCCCTTTTCTTTACCACGCTAATAACTTAAGGTCATTGACTTTTCACTCTTACACGGAACCCAAACCGGCTGCACGCCATCATGCGCCGTCGTGCATAAATGTATTTTGTCCCCCTACACCAAACACGATCACGACACGCAGGTTAAAATATCAAAACAAACTCTGAACCAATGACATTAATTTGGGGACAGGTCGAAAAGCATTAAACATTTATGGCAATTTAGCTAATTAGCTTGCACTTGCTAGCTAATTTGTCCTATTTAGCTAGCTTGCTGTTGCTAGCTAATTTGTCTTGGGATATAAATATTAGGTTGTTATTTTACCTGAAATGCACAAGGTCCTCCACTCCGACAATTAATCCACACATAAAAACGATCAACCGAATCATTTCTAGTCATCTCTCCTCCTTCCAGGCTTTATCATCGTTTAATTATATGGTGATTGGCATCTAAACTTTCATAGTATTACCACGACAACCGGCAACATTTCGTCTTTCAATCACCCACGTGGGTAAAACCAATGAGGAGATGGCACGTGGGTACCTGCTTCTATAAACCAATGATGAGATGGGAAAGGCAAGACTTGCAGCGCGATCTGCGTCAGAAATCGGAATGACTTCTATTTTAGCCCTTGGCAACGCAGACGCTCGTTGACGCACGCGAGCAGTGTGGGTGCAATAATTGAATAACATAGATTCCTAAATTTATTTTGCAACGCTCACGCACACGACGCGAGCGGTGTAGTCAGGGTATTATTTTTGACGTTTTACATACCGTAGTAATAATGTACAGTTATTGGAGCAGAAGGCTACAATCCATAGTAGTATGGAGGTGCACCACATTTCATTAAAGGCTTTGACCTGACAACCATTCTGTTTCCAACGCTACATAAATGAGGTGCAAAATGTTGTCTTTCTCGTTGTAACCTTCATCCCTGTATCGCGCCCAGGCCTGTCTTCCATTCCATTTGATTTTGGAACCTGTTCACGGTCCAAGGATTTTTCGAGCCTCAGTTTGTTCTAATCCATCTAGTTCTCATTCAAGAGGCGCCGTCGATTGTATAATTATCTTTTGCAACCATCAGATGTGCAGGAAAACATACCCACACAAAACACAGAGCTCCACATACAAAAATATTTTTAAAATATACAACGAAATATCCAACAGGCTATCCAGCCTAAGAATACTATTCATATTAAAGATTTAGATAGATTTAGATGTATCCATATTGTAATGGATTATTTCTACCCATGTGTAAATTTGATTTATATCCATTAATATCCATTTATATCCATTAATTTTATTTATATCCATACAGCAATGTATTCATCTTTTCATGATCATGAGGTTTACATTAGGTAGGGAAAACTCACGTCTTCCACCTACATGTGTGAACACCCACAACACTATGGCTACTCGTCTGATAAGAGCTTAGGTGATGGATTCCACTCGTATCATACTCTGGGTTGTCTTGATTTGTATGGATTTAGATACATTCACATGATGAATTCATCTGTTCATGCTCATGAGGTTTGTCACACAGAGGTGTGAAAACCCACAGCACTGTGCTAGTGTACTGTGGCTACTGTCTAGTGACAAGAGAAGAGGTGATGGAGGCTCATGTTCATTGCTGTGTTCCTTGATGGATATAGATTGAGACACGACCGTATTCATCTTTTCATCGTCACTCACATGGTTTACACAATGTGGAGAAACGTATGTGTGAACACTCACAGCACCAACGTACTGTGGCTACTACTGCTCTGTGATAAGAAAAGAGGTGATAGAGGCTCAAGTTCATTTAAGTTTGACCCCGAAGGAGATGAGCAGATGCTTCATTAGGTTCTCCACACATTTCCAGGATTATGACCACAGATGGACATAAGGGGCGGGGGAAGTGAATGAAACATCTCTGGAACATCACAACAAATCCCATTCATATGTTGTTTTGTTCTTGCTGCCTCCTGCTATCGCTAAATTATAAAATGTATATGTAAATAGTCTAATTTCAAACAATTATCATTGAATTGGAGTACCAACAGCGTCTTGTTCAGCACAGGAGGTCATAATGAAAATGTATCCGAAAGCTCGGGGGTAAATTCAATGTACCGTGTGAAAAGTGGTAGTGGCTTAAAAGTAAATGATCATCCTGTGTTTCGAAGGAAAAATGTGGCCAACTTTGAACAGCATGTTCAGTTGCCTTCATTCTCTCTCTCTGTCTCTCCGTTTCTCTCTCTCTCCCTCCCCCCTCTATCTTATTCTCCCCCCTATCTCAATCTCTGTCTCTCATCCCCTAGTTTTCAAAAAGAGACAATGTCAACTCTTCCTGAAGATGACAACTTGCTTATTTTCTGTCTATCAGACAGTGTGACATGTTGAATTTGCCCGTGCCAGTGAAATAGTCTTGCCATGGTTAAAGTGTGTGTGACATTGATGATGATGCATGTTCCCCTCTGAACCAAGGACACAATGGATTCAGGACAGAGAAAAGCTCCAGATGTTTCAATTCCCACTGGGGTTGGGAAGGTATCTTATCTGGCAGGACGACAAGTGGACCAGGTCTATGAAATATACTACACAAATGTTCCTAGTATAGGAATCATTTTATTGTGGTATATTCATTTAGATATCCATTACATACATTATATCAAAATACATGAAAACAAAGTTGTACCTACCACATTGGGCTATGTCTTAATCTGAATCTATTATTTTTGTATGCAAAGCTTTCAGTGTCTTCTTCTAATCTTGGTGCAGTCATTTATATCAGCTACTGTGCATCTGCATTACCGTTCAAAGGTTTGGGGTCACTTAGAAATGTCCTTGTTTTTGAAAGAAAAGCACAATTGTGTCCATTAAAATGACATCAAATTGATCAGAAATACAGTGTAGACATTGTTAATGTTGTAAATGACTATTGTCGCTGGAAACGGTAGATTTTTTATGTAATATCTACATACTGTAGGCGTACAGGGGCCCATTATCAGCAACCATCACTCTTGTGTTCCAATGACACAAGTTTATCATTTTAAAAGGCTAATTGAGCATTAGAAAACCCTTTTGCAATTATGTTACCACAGCTGAAAACTGTTATTCTGATTAAAGAAGCAATACAACTGGCCTTCTTTAGACTAGTTGAGTATCTGGAGCATCGGCATTTGTGGGTTCGATTACAGGCTCATAATGGCGCAGAATGGCTCTAACCAGAAAAGAAAGAGGAGTGGGAGGCCCCGGTGCACAATTGAGCAAGAGGACAAGTACATGAGAGTGTCTAGTTTGAGAAACAGACGCCTCACAAGTCCTCAACTGGCAGCTTCATTAAATAGTATCCGCAAAACACCAGTCTCAACGGCAACAGTGAAGAGGCGACTCCGGGATCCTGGCCTTCTAGGCAAAGTTGCAAAGAAAAAGCCATATCTCAGACTGGCCAATAAAAAGAAAAGATTAAGATTGGCAAAAGAACACAGACACTAGAGAGAGGAACTCTGCCTAGAAGGCCAGCATCCTGGGGTGGCCTCTTCACTATTGACGCTGAGACTGGTGTTTTGCGAGTACTAATGTTCTTGTCCTCTAATCGAACCCCCAAATGCCGATGCTCCAGATACTCAACTAGTCTAAAGAAGGCCAGTTGTATTGCTTCTTTAATCAGAACAACAGTTTTCCGCTGTGCTGACATAATTACAAAAGGGTTTTCTAATGATCAATTAGCCTTTAAAAAGTATAAACTTGGATTAGCTAACACAATGTGCCGTTGGAACACAGGAGTGATGGTTGCTGATAATGGGCCTCTTTACGCCTATGTAGATATTCCATTAAAAAATCTGCAATTTCCAGCTACAATAGTCATTTACAACATTAACAATGTCTACACTGTGTTCTGATCAATTTGATGTTATTTTAATGGACAAAAAAAATGTGCTTTTCTTTCAAAAACAAGGACATTTCTAAGTGACCCCAAACTTTTGAACGGTAATGCAGATGCACAGTCGCTGATATAAATGACTGCACCAAGATTAGAAGAAGACACTGAAATGTTTGCATGCAAAAAAATAATAGATTCAGATCAATACATAGCCTGATGTAGTAGTTATACCTCTTTTTTCTTGACAGCAGCAATTTAAGCCATATCTCTGTAGGCCAATTCATTCGCCTTGAGAGGGGTGGCGCGATGCCCTCCAAATGTCCTCAAGTTTCTAGTCCTTAGCTTCTCTCCTCCGTCGGTTCGCATTAAGCCCGGCAACACACACAAAGCCGTGTGTGACCGATGGACCCTGTAGCTTTTATCAAAACTCAAAGCTTTCCCCTCTCTTACTTTACTATTTCCACCGTAGTCTCACTGCGTTTGCTCTCTGAACCTGAAGTCCAAGGAGATACCACTCCCGTGGGGGAGAAGAGAGCAGGGGCTCCAGTGAAACCAAAGGGCAAACCATCAAAACCGATTCTACTTTTTACATCTGAAGAAGGGAAAGAAGTCTTAGAGAGAATGTTTTTTTATTTGAGGAACCTGTGATGAATGGGATGTGCGGTCAACATTTTCACAAGGGTATGCTATTAATGATAGAGTGTATGACACAGGGTGACACAGACAAATGCAGAGGAATGTTGCAGAGGGAGATTTTGTGCTGGATTTTTCGTTTCTTGAAGATGCTATGTCAGCTTACTTCTGCTTACCGAGCCAGAAGGAGATGTCATCAAGTAGGTTAAACAAACCACCATTTCCTCTGTTGCGTAGCGACTGCTTTTCAATGTAATCTCTAACGTTTTCAGGATCAGGATGACTTTGTAAGTCACTGTAAAGAAGCCCCAAAACAGAGAGTTAACCATTTCATCTATAATTTTTTCAGTATTCATAACCACACAATGTAAAAAATTTAAAAAAAATTAAGGAATTTGCCCGAACATTGCCCAAGCTTAGCAGGAGAGGAAAGGAAACCAATCTGTCCTCAGACGTACTGTCTAGTCTGCAAATAATGTCAATTAGTTCATCAGTGTACTGCAATTCCTCTTTTACCTGGCCCACCTACAGATCTATACCGTACATGATTAGTAAGATAACACTTACACCAGGATCTCAAGGCCATCAGACTGTTAAACAGCCATCACTAACATTGAGTGGCTGCTGCCAACATACTGACTCAAATCTCTAGCCACTTTAATAATAAAAAATTGGATGTAATAAATGTATCACTAGTCACTTTAAACAATGCCACTTTATATAATGTTTACATACCCTACATTACTCATCTCATATGTATATACTGTACTCTATACCATCTACTGCATCTTGCCTATGCCGTTCGGCCATCGCTCATCCATATAGTTATATGTACATATTCTAATTCATTACTTTACACTTGTGTGTATAAGGTAGTTGTTGTGAAATTGTTAGTTTACTCGTTAGATATTACTGCACGGTCGGAACTAGAAGCACAAGCATTTCGCTACAGTCACATTAACATCTGCTAACCATGTGTATGTGACCAATAAAATTTGATTTGATTTGATTTGGATGCCACAGAATGATGGAAAAACGTCTGTACATCGAAGGAGCATTCCTGAAGTAGTCCATTGGTTGGGAAGGAATACCCATTAATTCGGAAAGCCCCTCTTCATTTGGAATGAAAAATGGGTGAAGAGGCAGTGGGATGAGAAACGAGGGCCTATTTAGTCTAAGCATTGACTCCTGATTATTATTTAAGCTGCCTGCAGGACTAAACTGACGGCCCTGGAAAACATGACAACAGGCCAACGTGGAAATGGGAAATGGGGAGAAATGGTCTCCAGACAGGTTTCGCATTCCAGAGGGAGGGAGTACAAATTCAATTATTTATTTGTGCATGAATCCAGCCTGCGGTCTGGGTGCGCAATCTAAATGGTAATAGAGATACTTTTTGGGGGGGCAGGGGCCTCCAGCTGCAGTTTTATTGGCTCCAAGCAAGGAGGCTCCTCCACTCCTCCACTGGCACATCCTCATTACTACACAGGCGGAACTGTTAACTTCATGATTATGTTTAATCCCTCAGAAGACCCGGGCTCCACCAGGTAAGTAGCCTGACTATGTTTAGCAGGAGATATGGAAATGATGTACATCTGTGAACATCTATGAACATCATTTTTTTTTACCACAAAGTACTAAATCGTTTCAGGTAATATAAACATTTTAGATATGTGATGTCTAAAAGTCTGGAGAAAACTTTCCCTCTGCAAACACTTGTTATGTGATCCATTTACAGTAGGTTAACATTCAACCTGACAAGCAGGATTTGAGTGTCAGTCCATTATGACGTCTCTCATGGATGAATGAAAAACAGTCAACCATTTTGAGTGTTGTCTTGCCCCCGACTTCACCCATCTGAACTCAATGCACTGAGGCATTGTTTTGGTTGCAAAACTCAATCCCACCAACCCCACCACCACAAATATCACCACAATCTTCGCCCTGCTGAAGTAAATTGCTTTCATTTTGTCTCGCCTCCCCTTTGTTATAATGTGACAGAGCTACTGATTAGACCAGAGGGAGATCAATAAAGTGTCAGGCTCGGCTCAAAACTCAGGGAAGGGAAACAGTGAGACCTCAGCGCCCTGTCACTGTGAGACTGCAATTCACATCAGGGCCTCAATCCTTGAAGCTTTACCCCCGTTTCCCACCTCCTTCATCATCTGATATGTGGTAGGGTTTGATATGACCATTGATGACCAGTCAGTTCAGTTATCCGTGGCTAACGATATGTGACACGAGTCACGACACATGCAACAGTTCTCATTTGCAGGGAGGCAGATGAGACGGTGCAGGCGTCCCTTCACACTTGTTTTTAACACAGTTATCATTAACACATTTTAATGTTTGGAATGACCCATTGAAAAAATAACAGGTTGTAATAGCTGTTATCGTAGCATCATTATAGTTTAGAACTAGTGATTGGGATGTATAGTGAAATGGAACAACAGTGTACATTTAAGGACACCCTCAGCGCCATGCTTCAACCCCGAGATGTGAGGCTGAGGATGTCCTAAAATGTACACTGTAGATCAGAGTTCCACAACTGGTGGACTGCGTGGTTGAATTTGGTACCCCAAGTTTTATGAGCAAAAAAATATATATATACTTAATTTCATTTTAGTTACTATTGGACATAAAAGACTGGAAAAACACCCGGAAATTAGCTCCAAGTGATTTTAATTTAAGAAATCTGTTCCCAAGTATTCCCAAGCATAATAGAGAGACACGTGATCATATACAAATGTAAGCAAGGTTTGAAGTGATTATGTTTTAATCAAACATTATATCTGTTTGAGCTTCTTGCAGTCAATTTGAAGTCTACAAAAAATGTGTAATTATAATCCAGGCTGTATCACATCCGGCCGTGATTGGGCGTCCCATAGGGCGGCACACAATTGGCCCAGCGTCGTCTGGGTTTGGCCGGGTAGGCCATCATTGTAAATAAGAATTTGTTCTTAACTGGGTGGTTTGAGCCCTGAAAGCTGATTGGCTGACAGTCGTAGTATATCAGACCATATAGCACGGGTATGACAAAATATTTTATTTTGACTGTTCTAATAAAATAGGTAACCATGTTTACCAACGTTGCGTCGTGCATAAAAACAGCCCTTAGCCGTGGTATATTGACCATATACCAGACCCCCCCGGGCCTTATTGCTTAATTATGTTCCGGCCCTCTGACCATCCACTCAAGAAAAAAATCGGCCCGCAGCTGAATCTAGTTGATGATCCCTGCCGTAGATGCATTCATAGTTGTTGGGATGCATTCATATTCATTGGGATCATTCATTCATGAAGCAGTAAACAACAGTGGTTTGCTGTTCCCACTCCACCATCTTAGGAACCCTTCCCTATGGCCCTCCATTAATCTGGTTGATTATAAAATTAGTCCCCAATAATAATTTCTTAAAATAGTGAGTTCAGAGGAGTTGAGGTTGTTCATTTATACCCATGTCTGTTTTGTTAATAAAGTTCATAAGGTATGTGGCAATATATTACTATTTGAATAGGATAACGTAGGCTAAATACTGATAATAATGCACACAATAAAAACAAGAATGACTGGTTTTCGATGACGAGTATTGACAGGACATTGTGGGAATTGTGTTCAATGTTTCCCCTCCCTCGACTCAGTAACACTGAAGAAATAAATTCAGACATCAATCCTAGACACAGCCTGTGAAATATTTACATCTGTGCGAGGCCAAAGTTACAGCTTGCCCTGGGATATCTGTGTTAGCATTTTTACAGGGAGTTTGTCTGTGGCAGAGGGCTGATTGACGGATGTCTAATTCAACCCCTCGTAAGGAGCAGATGCTCTATGACAGCTGCTTGTGAACAAATTAGACTAAATTACTGAAAGAGGAGGAGGAGTAGTACAGGAGTACTTCAAGAAGTATCACTGGTGCTTTCTTTGCACTGAAGTGAGAGAGAGACATATTCTCCTCCTCAACCCATCCTAGCAACACGTGAAGATGGATTTTTACCCCATACTGGCGTGGGCAGCCAATGGGATCTTAATGATAAGGACACGGGGACACTAATGAATGTCCCAATTTCAGACACGTCCCCCCAGGCCAGCGCGGCCAATCACATCTCAGGTCTGTCCATCTATTAGTGAGAGAGTAAGAGTTCCTTTCAGACCCCGCAGGGTACACTTTAAGTGTGCTTCCAAGTGATCACCACTTAGTTCATTAAGCTTCAAGTCTGCCCGAGCTTTTTCATATGGCTGCTACCATGACCATCAACGTGCCACTGAATGTATATGACAGTTGAGGATTTGCCAGAGGTGGAAGTATGGCTTCTCTAAATGTCCTGTAGAGCAGTTGTTGTTGTTTTAATTGTCATCTTTGACCATCACAGTGATATCCCTTTACCCAACGGTATCTTTGTGAGAAGAGATAACGTAGAAACAGTCACACAACATTGCATCAGACATCTTTAGCTTAACTGCTATGTCAGTTTGGGCTCAAATAAACGAGACCACATTCAGTGGAAGATGAATAAGACATAGATTCCTATGCTGTACGTGTACGTGCAGGGTGTGTGCATGCATACACTGTTTCACCTGCAGCGTAGCTTCCAGACAAACAAACATTAGTAACTACACTGAACAAAAAATATGAACGCAACATGCAACAATTTCAAAGATTTTACTGAGTTACAGTTAATTGAAGGAAATCAGTCAATTGAAATAGATTCATTAGGCCCAAATCTATGGATTTCACGTGACTGAGAATACAGATATGCTTCTGTTGGTAACAGATACCTTAAAAAAGGTAGGAGTGTGGATCAGGCTGTTGATTGTGGCCTGTGGAATGTTGTCCCACTCCTCTTCAATGGCTGTGTGAAGCTGATGGATATTGTCAGGAACTGGAACACGCTGTTGTACACGTTGATCCAGAGCTTCCCAAACATGCTCAATGGGTGACATGTCTGGTAAGTATGCAGGCCATGGAAGAACTCAGACATTTCCAGCTTCCAGAAATTGTGTACCAGTCCTCGCGACAAGGGTTTGCTGTTCCCACTACACCGTCCTAGGAACCCTTCCCTATGGCCCTCCATTAATCTTCTTCATTATGAAATTAGTCCCCAATAATAATTTCTTAAAATGGTGAGTTCAGAGGAGTTAAGGTTGTTCATTTATACCCATGTCTGTTTCGTTAATAAAATTCATAAGGTATGTGGCAATATCTTACTATTTGTATAGGATAAAGTAGGCTACATATTCTGATAATAATGCACCTCATAAAAACAAGAATTACTGGGTTTCAATGACAAGTATTGACAGGGCATTGTGGGAATTGTGTTCAATGTTTCCCCTCCCTCGACTCAGTAACACTGAAGAAATAAATTCAGACATCAATCCTAGACACAGCCTGTGAAATCTTTCCATCTGTGCGAGGCCAAAGTTACATGCTGAGACATCTGATGGCAATGGATGAATGGCATGACAATGGATCTCGTCATGGTATCTCTGTACAGTACATTCACATTGCCATTGATTAAATGTAATTGCATTCGTTGTCCGTAGCTTATGCCTTCCCATACCATATCCCCACCGCCACCATGGGGCACTCTGTTCACAAAGTTGACATCAGTAAACCGCTCGTCGACACGATGCCATGCATGCTGTCTGCCATCTGCGCGGTACAGTTGAAACCAGAATTAATCTGTGAAGATCACACTTCTCCAGTGTGCCAGTGGCAACCCGAAGGTGAGCATTTGCCCACTTTAGTCGGTTACGATGCCATACTGCAGTCAGGTCAAGACCCTGTTAAGGACGACGAGCATACAGATGAGCTTCCCTGATACGGTTTCTGTCAGTTTGTACAGAAATTCTTTGGTTGTGCAAACCCACAGTTTCATCAGCTGTCTGGGTGGCTGCTCTCAGACGATCCCGCAGGTGAAGACATCGGATGTGGAGTTCCTGGGCTAGCGTGGTTACACGTGGTCTGCGGTTGTGAGGCTGGTTGGGCATATTGCCAAATTCTCTAATACAACGTTGGAGGGGACCTATGGTAGAGAAATGAACATCCAATTAATCTGGAAACAGCTCTGGTGGACATTCCTGCAGTCAGCATGCCAATTTGCACTCTCCCTCAAAACGTGAGACATCTGTGGCATTGTGTTGTGTGACAAAACTACACATTTTAGAGTGGCCTTTTATTGTCCCCAGCACAAGGTTCACCTGTGTAATGATCATGCTGTTTATTCAACTTCTTGATATGCCACACCTGTGTGGTGGAAGATTCAGAATGAGTTGGGTACCATAGATAACTAAGATGTCTTATCTGCATAATATGCTTATATGATATACTTATTAGAATGTATCCCTTCGGACTCTGGTGTTGGTAGTTGCACTTCTTCCCTCAGCTGGGGCTCAGTCACCTGGGGCCCAGAGAGGGGAGAGGTCAGGCTTGTCTTTCACATGTCCCTGGTGCTATGCAGAATATCAGAAAGGGAAGAGGACAGGAGAGAGCATTGTCTTCATATGTGAATGTGTCTTTACCTATTCTTAAACCATGTGTAGGGATGGTGTGATTAATGGGGATGCAATTACTTGTCTCTACAATGTCTGTGCGCGAGTCACTCCCTCCTTTGGCATTGGGGGAGATAAGGTTAGAGACAACAGATGTGTCTGGAATCATTGTATGTCATCTCTGATGTTGCACTTATCCTGGGATAGTGTATTACCTAGAGGCTCACTCCCCTCAGTGAGCTTGTCCAGGTGTGTGGTCAAGAAGGTGTTTTACTTGAGATGGGAGTATCTGGAGTTGACAATTGATTTATGCCATTGGATGAGTTGGTGTTTTTGTGCTATGAAGTACCAAGACCGAGATCGGAACCTCGTCTTAGGGGCCAAACTGAATGATAATTTATAGCGAATGCTATCTGGCTATGGGATACTCCTTTCTCATTTAATCACCTAACGGTGATTCATCGACCAGCCATCGTTATTGCAAAGCTCTCACTAATAAAGATTCCGTTTAAGTATAACTCTGACTTGTGTGATAAGTTTGTCTCTCCTGATTTGATAATAGAGAAATTAACCACCACAACAGTCAGGTGGATGGATTATCTTGACAAAGGAGAAATGCTCACTTACAAGGATGTAAATAATTTTGAGAACATTTTTGAGAATTAAGCTTTTTTTTTTACATATGGAACATTTCTGGGATCTTCTTTTAAGCTCATGAAACATTGGACCAACATTTTAGATGTTGCGTTTATATTTTTGTTCAGTGTAGTACTTGTAACTAAAACCAGAGCAACAGTAGACATGGTTCATAGGGTAGCATCGACAGTAGGAATGATTTACATGTAAAACATTGTTATACCCATGATTACATTTGTCTCATCATCATCGAGGCTGAGACAGTAGCTGACGCAATGTTCAGCATGTTGAGGGGATGAAAAACAATTCCCAGAACCGTATTGCTGTTGGGGAATGAATGAAAAGCAAGTTGGTTGTATTTAAAATAAAACTGAGTGCTTATTGGTAGTGTACCGTAGTAAAAGTCATCCCCGTTGAGAGATTCAAACTGATAGGAATAGTTAGTATTTGCTTTAGGCTCATGTCTCAAATGACTCATAGCTTTTAAAGGCCAAAATTATATTAACACGAAAACCATGCTGAATCTCAAACCATTGGCATGTTTGATAACAGTATAGTTACGTTGTAGACAAATAGTTCCAATAACCCAGTGGTGAATGGAGTTCTAATATTCAGTGGTGAATAGAACTCTGATACCCACCGGTGAATAGAGCTCCAATTTCCAGTGGATAATAGAGCTCTGATACCCAGCGATGATAGACCTCTGATACCCAGCGGTGAATAGAGCTCCAATTTCTAGCAGTTAATAGGGCTCTGATACCCAGCGATGATAGACCACTGATACCCAGCGGTGAATAGAGCTCCAATTTCCAGTGGTTAATAGAGCTCTGTTACCCAGCGGTGAATAGAGCTCTGATACCCAGCAGTGAATAGAGCTCCAATTTCCAGTGGTTAATAGAGCTCTGTTACCCAGCGGTGAATAGAGCTCTGATACCCAGCGGTGAATAGAGCTCCAATTTCCAGTGGTTAATAGAGCTCTGATACCCAGAGATGATAGACCTCTGATACCCAGAGGTGAATAGAGCTCCAATTTCCAGTGGTTAACAGAGCTCTGTTACCCAGCGGTGAATAGAGCTCTGATACCCAGCGGTGAATAGAGCTCCAATTTCCAGTGGTTAATAGAGCTCTGTTACCCAGCGGTGAATAGAGCTCTGATACCCAGCGGTGAATAGAGCTCCAATTTCCAGTGGTTAATAGAGCTCTGATACCCAGAGATGATAGACCTCTGATACCCAGAGGTGAATAGAGCTCCAATTTCCAGTGGTTAATAGAGCTCTGTTACCCAGCGGTGAATAGAGCTCTGATACCCAGCGATGATAGACCTCTGACACCCAGCGGTGAATAGAGCTCTAATATCAAATGGCGAACACTCTACTATCAAATGGTGAACACTCTAATATCAAATGGTGAACACTCTAATATCCAATAATGAATAGAGCTCCAATGTCCAGTAGTGTGTAGAGAGTTTTTTGAATTTATGCTATAGCCACTCATTTATTACAGACCCCCTCCCAGCTGGGCATCATTTCTCTCGCAGCTCTCTATTCTAGTGGACTTAATGACCCACAACACAGGGCTGTAAAATTCAGGGGATACTAAAATCAGTCTTCCCAAATTAAGTGAGGTTGTTGTGGTCTAAGTTTTAAGATGGCACAATGAATGCTTGGGCAAGTGTTTTGTTATGATTTGTTCTGTCATAATTGAGCCCAGTGTACTGTGCACTGTTATCAACCAACATAAATCTGTAACAATATATTTGATGACCTCATGCAGATACAAAGCTCCACAGTGTCCATGGGCTATCTATTGAAGAAAACACAGCAGAATGTAAACATGAAAACGGATTTCCTTCTTTCTAATGTAAACCAAGTTCTCCTATTCTTTTCAATATTTAACAAAGGCAGATTATATGAATTAAGAATACCAAATACAATGTTGTGTTGCTCAAACAAGGAGAAGGGGAATATTCTACTGTATGTGAACAAGGAGTGTGTGAGAGAGAGATAAGGTGGTGAGTCTCTTCTGGCTTTTTATCTGTCTCTTTCGCAGCCACAACACCAGGGGAAACTGACAAGAACAATGGACCATGCTTTTTTCAACCCCAGAGTGTTGTATCTATAAGGTGTGAAAGCTGCTGAGCCTTGTTCCGGTATCACATGCTATCATCCCTCCATTGTGTTGGAGAGAACTCATGTATTTAGGAAACTCAACTTTCACGTTACTTGCAGTGCCTTCAGAAAGTATTCATACTTCTTGACTTATTCCACATTTGTTGTGTTACAGCCTGAATTCCAAATGATTAAATCGTTTTTTGTTCTCACCCATCTACACACAATACCCCATAACGACAAAGTGAAAACATGTTTTTATTGATTTACAAAATAATTCACAACCCTGAGTCAATGTACTGTGTGTTAGAATCACCTTTGGCAGTGATTACAGCTGTGAAGTCTCTAAGAGCTTTGCACACCTGCATTGTACAATATTTGCACATTATTGTTGTTAAAATGTTTCACGCTCAGTGAAGTTGGTTGTTGAACACTGCTAGACAGCCATTTTCAGATTTTGCCATAGATTTTCAAGCTGATTTAAGACAAAACTGTAACTTGGCCACTCAGGAACATTCAATGTCGTCTCGGTAAGCATCTCCAGTGTATATTTGGCCTTGTGTTTTAGGTTATTGTCCTGCTGAAAGGTAAATGTTGTGTCTGTTGGAAAGAAGACTGAACTAGGATTTCCCCTGTACTTAGCTCTATTCCAATTATACCCCGCAAAAACTCCCTTTTCCTTGCCAAGCACACCCATGATGCTGCGACGACCATGCTTGCAAACAGGATGCATGTTTTGGAATATTTGTATTCTGTACAGGCGTTCTTCTTTTCAATATTTCATTTAGGTTAGTATTGTGGAGTACAGGAGGTTGGTGGCACTGTAATTGGGGAGGACAGACTTGTGGTAATGGGTGGAGTGGAATGGTCGCAAATACATTAATTTGAACTTTTATTTAACTAGGCAAGTCAGTTAAGAACAAATTCTTATTTACAATGACGGCTTAGGAACAGTGGGTTAACTGCCTTGTTCAGGGGCAGAATGAGAGATTTTGACCTTGTCAGGTCGGGGATTTGATCTAGCAACCTTTCGGTTACTGGCCCAATGCTCTAACCACTAGGCTACCTGCCACCACCACTTGGCTTGATGCCATTCCAGTCCAGCCGTTCCAGAAATTATTATGAGCTGTCCTCCCTTCAGTAAATCAAATCAAATCAAATTGTATTTGTCACATACACATGGTTAGCAGATGTTAATGTGAGTGTAGCGAAATGCTTGTGCTTCTAGTTCCGACAATGCAGTAATAACCAACAAGTAATCTAACCGAACAATTCCACAACTACTACCTTATACACACAAGTGTAAAGGGATAAAGAATATGTACATAAAGATATATGAATGAGTGATGGTACAGAACGGCATAGGCAAGATGCAGTAGATGGTATAGTGTACAGTCTATACATATGAGATGAGTAATGTAGGGTATGTAAACATAAAGTGGCATAGTTTAAAGTGGCTAGTGATACATGTATTACATAAAGATGGCAAGATGCAGTAGATGATATAGAGTACAGTATATACATATACATATGAGATGAGTAATGTAGGGTATGTAAACATTATATTAAGTGGCATTGTTTAAAGTGTCAGGTGATACATTTTTACATAATTTCCATCAATTCCCATTATTAAAGTGGCTGGAGTTGAGTCAGTATGTTGGCAGCGGCCACTAAATGTTAGTGGTGGCTGTTTAACAGTCTGATGGCCTTGAGATAGAAGCTGTTTTTCAGTCTCTCGGTCCCTGCTTTGATGCACCTGTACTGACCTCGCCTTCTGGATGATAGCGGGGTGAACAGGCAGTGGCTCGGGTGGTTGTTGTCCTTGATGATCTTTATGGCCTTCCTGTGACATCGGGTGGTGTAGGTGTCCTGGAGGGCAGGTAGTTTGCCCCCGGTGATGCGTTGTGCAGACCTCACTACCCTCTGGAGAGCCTTACGGTTGTGGGCGGAGCAGTTGCCGTACCAGGCGGTGATACAGCCTGACAGGATGCTCTCGATTGTGCATCTGTAGAAGTTTGTGAGTGCTTTTGGTGACAAGCCAAATTTCTTCAGCCTCCTGAGGTTGAAGAGGCGCTGCAGCGCCTTCTTCACAACGCTGTCTGTGTGGGTGGACCAATTCAGTTTGTCCGTGATGTGTACACCGAGGAACTTAAAACTTTCCACCTTCTCCACTACTGTCCCGTCGATGTGGATAGGGGGGTGCTCCTTCTGCTGTTTCCTGAAGTCCACAATCATCTCCTTTGTTTTGTTGACGTTGAGTGTGAGGTTATTTTCCTGACACCACACTCCGAGGGCCCTCACCTCCTCCCTGTAGGCCGTCTCGTCGTTGTTGGTAATCAAGCCTACCACTGTAGTGTCGTCCGCAAACTTGATGATTGAGTTGGAGCATGGCCACGCAGTCGTGGGTGAACAGGGAGTACAGGAGAGGGCTCAGAACGCACCCTTGTGGGGCCCCAGTGTTGAGGATCAGCGGGGTGGAGATGTTGTTACCTACCCTCACCACCTGGGGGCGGCCCGTCAGGAAGTCCAGGACCCAGTTGCACAGGGCGGGGTCGAGACCCAGGGTCTCGAGCTTGATGACGAGTTTGGAGGGTACTATGGTGTTAAATGCTGAGCTGTAGTCGATGAACAGCATTCTCACATAGGTATTCCTCTTGTCCAGATGGGTTAGGGCAGTGTGCAGTGTGGTTGTGATTGCGTCGTCTGTGGACCTATTGGGTCGGTAAGCAAATTGGAGTGGGTCTAGGGTGTCAGGTAGGGTGGAGGTGATATGGTCCTTGACTAGTCTCTCAAAGCACTTCATGATGACGGAAGTGAGTGCTACGGGGCGGTAGTCGTTTAGCTCAGTTACCTTAGCTTTCTTGGGAACAGGAACAATGGTGGCCCTCTTGAAGCATGTGGGAACAGCAGACTGGGATAAGGATTGATTGAATATGTCCTTAAACACACCAGCCAGCTGGTCTGCGCATGCTCTGAGGACGCGGCTGGGAATGCCGTCTGGGCCTGCAGCCTTGCGAGGGTTAACACGTTTAAATGTTTTACTCACCTCGGCTGCAGTGAAGGAGAGCCCGCAGGTTTTGGTAGCGGGCCGTGTCAGTGGCACTGTATTGTCCTCAAAGCGAGCAAAAAAGTTATTTAGTCTGTCTGGGAGCAAGACATCCTGGTCCGCGACGGGGCTGGTTTTCTTTTTGTAATCCGTGATTGACTGTAGACCCTGCCACATACCTCTTGTGTCTGAGCTGTTGATTTGCGACTCTACTTTGTCTATACTGGGACTTAGCTTGTTTGATTGCCTTGTTTGATTGCCAGTAGCCTCTACTGTTGTGGAGTAACTACAATGTTGTTGATCCATCCTCAGTTTTCTCCTATCACAGCCATTAAACTGTGTAACTCTTTTAAAGTCACCATTGGCCTTATGGTGAAATCTAGTGATTTCATCATCTCACCATTTCCTTTCTGGCAACTGAGTAAGGAAGGACGCCTGTATCATTGTAGTGACTGGGTTTATTGACATACCATCCAAAGTGTAATTAATAACTTCACCATGCTCAAAGGGATATTCAAAGTCTGTTTTTACCCATCTACCAAAAGGAACCCTTCTTTGCGAAGCATTGGAAAACCTCTCTTTGTGGTTAAATCTGTGTTTGAAAATCACTGCTCGACTGAGGGACCTGACAGATAATTATATGTGTGGGGTAGAGAAATTAGGTAATCATAAAAAAATCATGTTAACACTATTATTGCACACAGAGTGAGTCCATGCAACTTATTATGTGACCTGTTAAGACAATTTTTACTATTGAACTTATTTAGGCTTGTCATAACAAAGGGGTTGAATACTTATTGATCAAGACATTTCAGCTTTTCATTTTTAATTCATTTGGGGGGGTTTTAAATCTCAAAACATGATTCTACTTTGACATTATGGGGTATTGTGTGGAGGCCAGTTACACAAAATCTCAGGCTGTAAGGCTGTAACAGGCTGTAACACAACAAAATGTGGAAAAAGTAAATGGGTGTGAATACTATCTTAAGGCACTATAGATGGATGTGCATGAAGCAGCATGTTTGTATTGTCTCTTCTGCTTTATCCTGCTAGGGTTTTCCAAACACCTATTTTAGAATGAAGACAGATACTGTATGTCACTTAGGCATTGGGCAAGGCCCATATCACACTCAAAACCTGCCTCTAATCTAAGGAATATGGTTTAACATCACAGCGCTATGTTATTAATTAGTTGGCAATCTGAGATGCTGCAGTAAAGAAGCATGACTGTTTGATACCACGAGAAGCTCTTACTCTGTAAGCTATTGAATTTGTTATTGGAGAATTAGCTCAGCTTCAACAGAGGGGCCAGAGGGGTGCCTGTGACTGGTGGACCGCAGCACATGCTGAAGAGAGGGGGGATGTTTAAGGGATAGTGGAGCAAAGGACTTTAGCCCACAACATTTTAGAGACTTTTTTGTTCAGTCCTTTCGTGAGCGCTCTTATTCAATCGCTGTTTCGTCAAGTGAAGCCAGAATGATGTGCACTGTAATATCTGCAGACTGATTTATAGGGTAGTGAAGCCATGTTATTTATTTTATGGACACGCTTACACGCGTTCTCAAATCAGATATAAAATAGGCAGTTTTGCAAAAGAAAATGTTGTGTGACTTCTCATTTTTTGGTTTGTAATGGTCTGCAAATTATGTTTTGTTCATGCCACAGTTCCCTCTTCTCTTTGTCCCCTGTGCAGAGCGAGAGGAGTTGGGACAAAGGAGAGGACAGAGGGGTGAGAAAGGGACTAATGTATCCATAAGGGTCATAGCTAAACTCTATCTGTATAATAAGCAGGATGAGATTGAATTTAGTGAGTAGAAAAGGATCAGGGCCAAATATGACCTTCTGTATAAATAACGTGACCTTGACAGGACTTGTTTAGGTTGTTTAGGGGTTAACTGGAGTGATGCCCACAGGTAAACCTTATGTTCATCATCTTGCATGAATTTATCTATCTATTTATCTTCTTTCATCAATATACCATCACACGTGTTGAGTAAAAAATTGATTATCATTGTGTTGACACTGACAAACATTTTGGGTATGCTGTTGACATGAGTGCTCTCCAAATTCGACTATGGGCAATGTTTTATCTCTCATTGACCCCTTAGACCGCAGACGTGCCATTTTATCTCAGCACAATTGGTAATGAGAACCAAAAATAACTGAAAGAGGGTTAGCATAAGTGAAATGAGGCATTCAAGTGTGGCTCCCAGTCCAAACTCACAGCAGTGGACCCAAACTGACAAGCTGCACGTATTTTCTTTCTCAACATTTTAGAAACAGCTGCACATTGCCATCTAGAGGTAATGTAAGCAACAGCAAGGGGGTGCAGGTGTATGGAGATGTGAGACCACAGATCAAGAGTCACAGGGCTTTCGCGTTTTCTGCAGGTGTGCGTTTGGGTATTGGGGGTGGCGAGAGGTGACTTCTGCATCAACACATGCTGAGGTTCTCATCAGGTGGCAAGAAGGCAAAGTGTCATTCTAATTGCGGATTCGGCTTCTTTCTGTGATACTAATCTCCCGCTGATCCTCTCTGGAATCATGAGAATGCTGTATGTGATGCAATCATAAAGTGTGCGCTATATGAAAGAACACAGTCACCTCCGGGGTGGGTCCATTCTGTCAGCAAGAGCAAGAGCTGAGAAAATATGAAGTAAATAGAAATTACTAAAGGTTGTGTGGCAGTGGAAGTGCCAAGAATGTCACGTTTGAAAAGGGTTCAGTGTTGAGCGTTGTTTTTTCGGCAACCTTTTCCTCTGTTGTCATTTATGCTCATATTTGGCTGAAAGCAATATTACGTGTTTAATGCTTCATGTGCATGCTGGGAGCTGTTATACCTGCAGTCATATTTGTCCAACACTGCTAGGCCTTCTGTGGGTGCATGTCTCAATGTGTTCGTGACTCCATGCGTAATGATTTTGAGTAGTCGCTAAAGGTTTTTTTCCCACTTAATCTGCTCAAAAAACGTATTGGATAATGGTGACGCATAATATACACACTAATATAAGTGTACCAGTATTTGCATAGTTCAACTTATGGGTAATTCCACAGTTACGGAATTGCGCTGAGACTCAGATTTTTCTCTTACAATAAAAGTTTAACAAACAATGCAACTCTATGCACCAGGACTACATTTTAACAATTTACACAGAACATTTTACAAAAACACATTTACTGGAAGAACTGTGCAGATGCAAAGTTTTGTAACAGAATTTTGATCAAATCTCTCTCAGTTTTGTTTCCATGTTTTTTCTGAAAACTCTGTTAAATATCTGCTCCGAATTAAGAGTCAACGTTGTCTGCAGAAAGAATGGGGTGTCAGCTATGACACGACACATTGACTGTGAAAACGTTTTGGTTATTGAACTACAGTAAGTGAAGTGGATTTACACCCGGTAATGGAATTTCATCATGGGTCTCTGATCTGTACTACACATAAATGCATAACTATGGATATGAATGTCCTTCTCTTCATGGTGATGTATCCTGAATAGGTAAACAAACATATTAATATGCAATGTTTGGGTATTATTCTACACACTGGCTATTAGTTTAATAAGCTCTGCTCCCAAACAAGACCAGATTTGGTTGGTCCTGAGTGGACCAAATCTGAACTAATCATAGGTGTTAATGTTTCACAAGTTTGGACATCAAAGTACAGCACAGTAGAGCTCAGTACAGAACAGTATAGTACAGTACAGCTCATAACTGTAGAGTTCAGTACAGTAAAGTAGAGTATACAGTGCAGTAGAGTACAGTAGAGTTCAGTACAATACAGTACATTATAGTGTACACAACTCCAGTGTGTTCTACTGTGTACTGTACTGAACTCCACTCTACTGTAGAGTACTGTACTATACTGAACTATACTTTTCTGTACTGTACTGTTTCTGTGACTTTTATGATTTCCCATTGTAGCCAATTCAATTGCAGAAATTCCTTTACTGATTTTTGGGAAATCCATTACCAATTTGTTAACAGAATTTTGAGTTTTAATCACTTAATTAATCATAAACAAAATTGATAGGTCTACCTTTACTTGCTACGTCTGTGAACTGTTATTATCTTCCCTCATGAGGGAGAGAAATTAGAAAATATTTTTACGATATTTGGGTTTTTGGTAAAGGAATTTCAATGCACAAGGCAATGTTTCTTAAACTTACAGAACGCAGAAAAATGTATCCAAAACTAAATATAAGTGTTGGTATTAGTTGGTAGGGGTCTTTACTTCAACATTACTGTGTTTTAATGTATTTCTTGTACCTTTTAAGACTTATTTTGGTATATGTTTTGTAAGACCCCATTTCTATCTGTTTGACCTGAAATCAAAGCCTTCGCTGGTTAAACATTTTTAGGATGAAACATTTTTGAAAAATGTATATATGCATTAATTTCTAAAAAATATAGACTCTTAGCTTTCATTTGACACCCAACTTGACATGCTCCTATGAACTTCACATGTTGGTGCTCATTGGTCCTTTTACATGGAGATTAGCATATCTGTTATATGGCCTTCCAGTAAGAGAACAAACATCATTCATGGCACCTTTGCTAAACCATCTCCCAGGTGTTTAACAGGTGATCAGCTATTGCCCTTAACAATTTGTATGACCTGAAGTATTTAACATCAGTGACAAAGGAACTTGACAAATATGCTCTAACAAGGCGGGAACCCCTGCTCCCTCCATCACTATCAGACACATTGAAAGGGGTTTGGGTAAGGGGTTAGGGAATGTCATTTGTTCCAGATTTATTTGTAATTAAGGGTTTGACTTCGGAAATGCTAAAGGTTCGCGCCTGCTGTGACGGTGGCATTTGAGAGAGTGATTTGTTTCCTTTGCCCATGAAATTAGTTTAGTCACGCATGAGCAACATTGACAAAGAAATGCCAGCTAATTATATCAGCACAGGAACCTCTCCCTGCAGACTAGCACCCAGCAGACTTCAACATGCTCTCATAAGAATGTTTGACATACACGTATTTACACTTTGTGTGTGTGTGGGCATGTGTGTGTGTGAACATTTGAACATTGATCAATGTGTTTTGTTATATTTTCCATATTTCTACGTATGTGTGCTGTGTGTGTGCTTTTATTTAGAGAGTATTTGATAAAGCATAACATGCCTGTGTTCCATCAGAAATATGATTTATGATTAAAGTTCATTCACAGCATGTTGTAGATAGCTCTCCTGAGGGACCAAACCCACCCTTGTCTCCCATGTGGCTGTGATGGCAAGTGTATGGTGCACATTTTAGGACATCCCCAGCATCACATTTCACCCCTCCTTGAGTCAATCATCAACCCTCCAACTTGAGGCTGAGAGTGTCCTAAAATGTGCACCACACAGCATTTGAAGTATCGATCCATCTCGAAAATCCCTCATATTTGACTTCCCCTCAAACAGAAAGCAAGCGTACACAGGAGCCCCTTTCAAGCAGCATATTCAATAAGCTCAGGATAAGAACACTGAGGATGATCACCTCTGATCTAACTTATTTATGATACCATGGAGCAGAGGAAATAGAGTTGAAGACTAGCTTGATGTTTACTGTTCATGGGGGCATGTGTCATTAGCACACTAAGTGTTCAATTAACCATCTGTTATCATGTCAGGTGTGTATTATAGGAACTCTGTGCTTGATTTAAGTCATTGTTTCCCTCAGCAGGTTTAGACGTACAGATGAAGTCGGAAGTTTACATACACTTAGGTTGGAGTCATTAAAACTCATTTTTCAACCACTCCACACATTTCTTGTTAACAAACTATAGTTTGGCATGTCGGTTAGGACATCTATTTCGTGCATGACACAAGTCATTTTTCCAACAATTATTAACAGACAGATTGTTTCACTTATAATTCACTGTAGCACAATTTCCGTGGGTCAGAAGTTTACATACACTAAGTTGACTCTGCCATTAAACAGCTTGGAAAATTCCAGAAAATGATGTCATGGCTTTAGAAGCTTCTGATAGGCTAATTGACATCATTTGAGTCAATTGGAGGTGTACCTGTGGATGTATTTCAAGGCCTACCTTCAAACTCTTTGCTTGACATCATGGGAAAATCAAAAGAAATCAGCCAAGACCTCTGAAAAAAAATTGTAGACCTCCACAAGTCTGGTTCATCCTTGGGAGCAATTTCCAAATACCTGAAGGTACCATGTTCATCTGTACAAACAATAGCATGCAAGTATAAACACCATGGGACCACACAGCCGTCATACCGCTCAGGAAGGAGACGCTTTCTGTCTCCTAGAGATTAACGTACTTTGGTGCGAAAAGTGCAAATCAATCCCAGAACAACATCAAAGGACCTTGTGAAGATGCTGGAGGAAACAGGTACAAAAGTACCTACATCCACAGTAAAACGAGTCCTATATCGAAATAACCTGAAAGGTAACTCAGCAACGAAGAATCCACTGCTCCAAAACTGCCATAAAAAAGCCAGACTACGGTTTGCAACTGCACATGGGGACAAAGATCGTACTTTTTGGAGAAATGTCCTCTGGTCTGATGAAACAAAAATAGAACTGTTTGGCCATAATGACCATCGTTATGTTTGGAGGAGGAAGGGGGATGCTTGCAAGCCAAAGAACACCACCCCGACCGTGAAGCACGGAGGTGGCAGCATCATGTTGTGGGGGTGCTTTGCTGCAGGAGGGACTGGTGCACTTCACAAAATAGATGGCATCATGAGGCAGTAAAATTATGTGGATATATTGAAGCAACATCTCAAGACATCAGTCAAGAAGTTAAAGCTTGGTCGCAAATGGGTCTTCCAAATTAACAATGACCCCAAGCATACTTCCAAAGTTGTGGCAAAATGGCTTACGGACAACAAAGTCAAGGTATTGGAGTGGCCATCAGAAAGCCCTAACCTCAATCCTATAGAACATCTGTGGGCAGAACTGAAAAAGTGTGTGCGAGCAAGGAGGCCTACACACCTGACTCAGTTACACCAGCTCTGTCAGGAGGAATGGGCCAAAATTCACACAACTTATTGTGGGAAGCTTGTGAAAGGCTAGCCAAAACGTTTGACCCAAGTTAAACAATTTAGAGGCAATGCTACCAAATATTAATTGAGTGTATGTAAACTTCTGACCCACTGGGAATGTGATGAAAGAAATAAAAGCTGAAATAAATCATTCTCTCTACTATTATTCTGACATTTCACATTCTTAAAATAAAGTGGTGATCCTAACTGACCTTAAACAGGGGATTTTTTACTAGGATTAAATGTCAAGAATTGTGAAAAACTGAGGTTAAATGTATTTGGCTATTATTGCACAGTGAGTGAGTCCATGCAACTTATTATGTGATTTGTTAAGCACATTTTTGCTCCTGAACTTATTTAGGCATGCCATAACAAAGGGGTTGAATACTTACTTAAGAAAAAAAATAACACCTCCTCTTTCCATGACACAGACTGACTAGGTGGATCCAGGTGAAATCTATGATCCCTTATTTATGTCACAATCCACTTCAATCAGTGAAGGTGAAGGGGAGGAGATAGTTTAAAGAATGATTTTTAAGCTTTAAGACAATTGAGACATGGATTGTGTATGTGTGTTATTCAGAGGGTGAATGGGCAAGATAAAATATTTAAGTGCTTTTGAATGGACTATGGTAGTAGGTGCCAGGCGCCCCGGTTTGAGTGTGTCAAGAACTGTAACTCTGCTGGGTTTTTCACGCTCAGCAGTTTCCTGTGTGTATCAAGAATGGTCCACCACCTAAAGGACATCCAGCCAACTTGACACACTTGTGGGAAGCATTAGAGTCAACATGGTCTACTGTAGCACGCCTGTGGAATGCTTTCGACACCTTGTGGAGTCCATGCCGCGACAAATGGAGGCTGTTCTGAGGGCAAAAGGGGGGAGGTGCAACTCAATATTAGGACGGTTTTCCTGCTGTTTGGTATACTCAGTGTATTGACTGAAGACATTTCACCTTTTCATTTCTTATTAAATCGTTTTAAAAAATCAAAAAATTCCACTTTGAAATGATGTGGTATTGTGTGTAGGCCAGTGACACTAAATCTAAATTGAATACATTTTAAATGTAGTCTGTAACACTACAAAATGTGGTAAAAGTCAAGGGGTGTGAATACTTTCTGAAGGCACTTTTAAATTAGATTAGCATATTTAAGTACAGTTGCTAGTCTCGTGCATTTGACAGGCTAAATACATTGCAGTTGCTGTACTCCAGCGTGTGAGCAAATAGCTTGAGTCCATTGCATTCTTGCTGCGTTCTCGTGCTAGTCGGAACTAGGACACTTACATTTCTAACTTGGCAACTCGTTTTGGAAAGAGTTTCCTACTTTTAAAGTATCAGAATGAACCCCGAGCACGTGAACGTGGCATTAGTTAAAAATCAAATCAAATTGTATTTGTTACATACACATGTTTAGCAGATGTTATTGCGGGCGTAGAGAAATGCTTGTGTTTATAGCTCCAACGGTGCAGTAATATCTAACAATTCACAACAATACACACAACCTAAAAGTAAGCATTCTCTACTCTCGAACAACAATTGCACTAGACAACTATGGTTTAGCCTACTGTTCCCCCCAAGCCTACTACCTCTATCCAGCAAAAATAATAAGATGCCGATATCTGGGTAAGCTGAAATCAGTAACAGTCATGCATAGTGAACTTTAAATCTAAATCAATGTGTTTGATAAAAATTTTAAAAAATGTAGCTATTTCGCTAAATACTGCACACTTACATAGTTTTTTATATAACACTGAAATGTTGATTAATGTGCATTGTCCCTGTCAAATAAATTCCTTAAAAAATAGTTTTAAGAGTTGCTCTCCTCTGTTGAGAGTTGGGCTTGTATTGTAGAGCTTCCAGGGCTTGTCTGTGTGTCGATCGCCAATCAGAATGAATAATGAATAATGAATGTGTGGGCGGATCGCTGAAGGTCATATTGCACTTCTGGGTTCGTGAGGAGTTGGATGGTTTGCCCGGGGCAACAATCTCTTAACAGAGAGTTGAGTTCTGGAGCCATGGGACCTCTCTTTGAAATCATGGCTGGGGTGGATGATGGGTCTACCGACCAGGCATCGCCTTGGAGTGGAGCTGTCAAGGCCCTGCAAGGATTTGGTCGACCCTAATAAGCTGCTGCCTGTTTTTACTGTAACTCTCTCGCTCACCACGCATGGCTGTCATCTGTATGCTGCTGGAGACATTGTAAATATTCCAGTTCCACATCACACACCCTCCTCTCACGTGTACTGTGTAGCCTGATGCACATCAGTACTGTAAATATTGTACCACTGTTTCACAATAGAGCATAAAAACCTGTGAATGTGTGTATGAAAGGAAAGAGGATAGAGACAGGCAGCACGAGCGAGAGGGCCGCGTTCGCCTCATTCTTTTTCACACTCTCCCGCGAGCGACCTTTCTTCATAAATATAGCATCAATAGAAAGTCAGCTTGGCGTTTCGGGTGAAAATAATGAAGCATCTCCATCTGAGCACTCAGTGATCTTCGATCAATAGGGTGTCATTCAGAGAATAACCAGAACAGAGAAGGTGAAGCCGACACTGGGTGGTGGAGACCAGCTCGGTTCAGGCTGACTGAATTTTAAAGGGCTAACCTCCCATGTGCTCTCTCGGGCAGCTCAAACAAGGGCCCAGAGATGGAGCTCTGTCGTGGGCCTGTTCATTAGTGTGTTCGCAACGTTTCCTACCACTGCAAAGTATAATTCTGTTTCTTAGACCAAGACCATGAGGGCTATACCCAGGAAGACTAAATCAAAAGGAATATCACTGTATTGTACTCAGTATAGATGTAAACCCATTATACAAGCTGTAATAATCATTAAAACAGAGCAGAAATAGCTTCTGCTGATTCTGAATGGCTGGAATCAGCTGGCCGTGTAGCCAGTCAGTAGTTATTCCATGTTTCTCCATTGTAGGAAGGCATTGTGGTCATAACCTCTGGATTACTCTTACTCTGGATTAATATTAGGGGATAGTTTTCATCATTCAATGCTGAATACAGGGAGAGATACAGGTAACTGCCAAAATAAAGGAAACACCAACATAAAGTGTCTTAATAGGGTGTTGGGCCACCACGAGCCAGAACAGCTTCAATGCACCTTGGCATGGATTCTACAAGTGTCTTGAACTCTGTTAGAGGGATGCGACACCGTTCTTCTCAGGCGCCGCACCAGAATCTCCCACAAGTGTTCAATTGGGTTGAGAACTGGTGAATAAGACGACCACGGCATATGGTTTACATCGTTTCATGCTTATCAAACTATTCAGTGACCACTCGTGCCATGTGGATGGGGGGCATTGTCATCTTATGGTGGCATAGCCATGGTAGCCAAAATAATGGCCTGACCAGCATTTTTATACTGTACATGACCCTAAGCATAATAGGATGCTAATTTCTTAATTGACAGGTTCCACACATGTCTGGAAGAACCTGCTTTCGATATATTTTGTATCCCTCGTTTACAAAAGTGTTTCCATTATTTTGGCAATTACCTGTACATATTCCCAAGACATATGGTTTGCAGTATTTTGTGTTGTTGTATTTCAGGTAATCACCGATTCATCCAATGTGAAATAATGTTCCAAACTATGGATTAAAAGCAAGAGTAACAGCGAACATATGGCATTTTGTGGAGGAAAAGAAATAATCCAACGTACTATAAACACCATGCCAGCTAATTCCGTGGACAGAGAGCCGTGGAACTGAGTCAGAGAAGGAGTCTCGGGAGGATTGTTTTTGACGATGTACAGGTGGGCCTATCAATCCTCAGCCTGTTTACATGGCTGCCAGATGTTCGACACCATGACCACGAGAAAGCCTACGAGGAGTTTGCAGTTGCCGCACCTCCACTTAACAAATGCGAGTCGTGCTCCCGTGGGCCAATTTACACTGGTTAGCTGTGATACCCCCTCAAGGCTAACACTCATTTCACTAACGATTTTGGCGGTGGAAGCGATGCTAGCTGTGACCTTGCAGCAGTGTAATGATATTGTCGGTGGCTACACAAGGTAAGACAAGGACGTGCTATGCAGGCGGGAGCTCTGGGAACACTGTTATGAACACTGTTATTTCAGTTCTGTACAATGTGTATCATTTGACTTTTTCCTCTCAGTGAGCTCGCTATGGGGTTTATGTTTCTCTCGCTCTCTGCAGTTTCTAATGCCATGTCTTGCATGCTGATGTCACCCTCCTCCACCTAGGATGGCACACCTGGGCTGCACAGCTGTAAAAGGTCTACAGTTCAGTGAAAGTAACTTCTGTGAAAATTAACTTCTGTAATGCTGCAGATATTATATGCAGATTACATGTGTCTATACTTCACGGCTAGCATTCATAAAGTATTCAGACCCCTTGACCTTTTCTATATTTTGTTACGTTACAGCCTTATTGTAAAATGGATAAAATACTTTTTCCCATAACGACAAAGTGAAAACAGGTTTTTAGAATTCTTTGCAAATGTATAAAAGTAAAAAAAAATGAAATGCCTTATTTACATAAGTATACAGACCCTTTGATATGAGACTCAAAATTGAGCTCAAGTACACCCTGTTTCCATTGATCGTCCTTGAGATGTTTCTACAACTTGGTTAGAGTCCACCTGTGGTAAATTAAATTGATTGGACATGATTTGGAAATGCACACACCTGTCTATTTATCCAAGCCATGATGTCGAAGGAATTGTCTGTAGAGCTCTGAGACAGGATTGTTTAGAGGCGACAGATCAGGGGAAGGGTACCAAAACATTTCTGCAGCATTGAAGGTCCCCAAGGACACAGTGGCCTCCATCATTCTTAAATGGAAGTTTGGAACCACCAAGACTTCGTAGAGCTCGCCACCCGGCCAAACTGAGCAATCAGGGGAGGAGGTGACCAAGATCATGATGGTCACTCTGACAGAGCTCCAGAGTTCATCTGTGGCAATGGGAGATCTTCCAGAAGCACAACCATCTACGCAGCACTCAACCAATCAGGCCTTTATGGTAGAGTGGCCAGACGGAAGCCACTCCTCAATAAAAGGCATATGACAGCCCACTTGGAGTTTGCCAAAAGACACCTAAAGGACTCTCAGACCATGAGAAACAAGATCCTCTGGACTGATGAAACCAAGATTGAACTCTTTGGCATGAATGCCAAGCGTCACGTCTGGAGGAAACCTGGCACCATCCCTACGGTGACGCATGGTGGAGGCAGCATCATGCTGTGGGGATGTTTTTCAGCTGCGGGGACTGGGAGTCTAGTCAGGATCGAGGGAAGGATGAACGGAGCAAAGTACAGAGAGATCCTTGATGAAAATTTGCTCCAGGACCTCAGACTGGGTCGAAGGTTCACCTTCCAACAGGACAACAACCCTAAGCACACAGCCAAGAAAAAACAGGAGCGGCTTCGGGACAAGTCTCTGAATGTCCTTGAGTGGCCCAGCCAGAGCCCAGACTTGAACCCGATAGAACATCTCTGGAGAGACCTGAAATATCTGTGCAGCGACACTCCCCATCCAACCTGACAGAGCTTGAGACGATCTGCAGAGAAGAATGGGAGAAACCAAATACAGGTGTGCCAAGCTTGTAGTGTCATACCCAAGAAGAATCAAGGCTGTAACCGCTGCCAAAGGTGCTTCAACAAAGTAGTGAGTAAAGGGTCTGAATAATTATGTAAATGTGATATTTCAAAAAAAGAAATTTAATACATTTGCAAAAATTCTAAAAACCTGTTTTTGCTTTGTCATCTTGATGGTTCTTGCGACTGCACTTGTAGAAACTTTCGAACTTCTTGAAATTTTCCGGATTGACTGACCTTTGTCTTAAGGTACCGCACTCTGCTACCGCACGGCAAGTAGTACCGGAGCGCCAAGGCTAGGACCAAAAGGCTCATTAACAGCTTCTACCCCCAAGCCATAAGACTGCTGAACAGTCTACCCCCCCATTTGTTTTTACACTGCTACTACTCGCTGTTTATTATGTATGCATAGTCACTTTACCCCTACCTACAACCTGTAACCCCACACATTGACCCGGTATCGGTACCCCCTGTATATAACCTCATTATTGTTATTTTATTGTGTTACTTTTTATTCTTTTTTACTTTAGTTTATTTGGTAAACATTTTCTTAACTCTTTCTTGAACTGCATTGTTGGTTTAGATTTGGGTATGTCATTTTAGGTGAAAATTGAGGGCTTGTTAGTAAGCATTTCATTGTAAGGTCTACACCTGTTGTATTTGGCGCATGTGACAAATATGGTTTCATTTGATTTGATTTAATGATGGACTGTCGTTTCTCTTTGCTTATTTGAGCTGTTCTTGCCATAAAATGGACTTGGTCTTTATCCAAATAGAACTATCTTCTGTATACCAACCCTACCTTGTCACAACACTACTGATTGGCTCAAACACATTGAATTAACTTTTAACAAGACACACGTGTTATTTGAAATGCATTCCAGGCGACTACCTCATGAAGCTGGTTGAGAGAATGCCAAGAATGTGCAAAGCTTTGAAGAATTTCAAATATAAAATATATTTTGATTTGTTTAACACTTGTTTGGTTACTACATGATTACATATGTGTTATTTCATAGTTTTGATGTCTTCACTATTATTCGACAATGTAGAAAATAATAAACATAAATAAAAACCCTTGAATGAGTAGGTGTGTCTAAACTTTTGACTGGTACTGTATATATAAATAAATGTGGGATACAAAAAAAACGTCAGTGTAGAACAACTCCAATGCCCATCATGCATTGTTCTAATAACTTTCAAAAGATTGTTCCAAAGTTTGCCCTCAAAAAATGTATTTTCCTATCAATGAAGTCACAAAACAATTTTCACACGAATGAATCCACACAAAAATGCACGAAATCTGCTGAAATACATTTTTTTATGTGAGATTGTGTTGGTATTGAGGTATTAGTTTTGAAAGATTCGAGTCCAATTCTGGGTTGAATATCTTGGATCTCTGACAACATCAAACATTCCTAACCATTTGATTTTCTCCACCAATGTCCTTTGTTTTGTGATTGTTAGGATTATCGGGACTTCTGGGTGCCCATTTGGTTGTAATTTAATTACAGTGGACCTAACCACGCTGTGCCCATGCGGTGCCCGCGCAGAGCGTCTCCACATGCCAGCCTTGCACATCCTGTCTGAGGCGACAGGAATATCAGACGTGACAGATGGCTCATAAATCATGGAGGTGTGTGCACGCTGACGACAGGAGGCCTTTCTTTGGAGAGAGCCTTGCGGAGAGACAGAGGGAGAGGGAGAGGGAGAGGGAGAGGGAGAGAGAGAGAGAAAGAAAGAAAGAAAGATGAAATGAGAGAGAGAGAGAGAGAGAGAGAGAGAGAGAGAGAGAGAGAGAGAGAGAGAGAGAGAGAGAGAGAGCGAAGAGAGAGAGAGAGAGAGAGAGAGAGAGAGAGAGAGAGAGAGAGAGAGAGAGAGAGAGAGAGAGAGCCAAGGGAGAGCCAAGGGAGAGTAAGCACCAGGGCAGCACACAGAGACTGACTGGGCTGTTACTTTCAACTGAGACAGCATTGATAATGAGGGAACAAGAGAAACCGTTTTTTTCTGTACCCATCTGCAGCTCCATATTCAGTTGATAAATAATCTTGAATATGCTTAGGAACATAAAATGCTTTAAGTACAGTGTCCACATTAGGAAAGCCTCTCGCTTTCATTGAAGTTTGAAAATGATAATGTAAAATGATAATGAGGTAATGTACAGTTTAACCTTTCACGAGTATCAACCCCGGATCCGGGAGCACCCCCCACCCCCCACACACTGATTAGCATAGCTAGCATAGCTTCAGAAGTAGATAGTAGCATCTAAATATCATTAAATCACAAGTCCAAGACACCAGATGAAAGATACAGATCTTGTGAATAAAGCCACCATTTCAGATTTTTAAAATGTTTTACAGGGAAGACAAAATATGTAAATCTATTAGCTAAACACGTTAGCAAAATACACCACTATTCTAACTCCATCAGTTTCTTACTCCTTCAGGTGCTATCACCAATTCGGCTCAACTAAGATATTGATATCCACTAACCAAGAAAAAACCTCTTCAGATGACAGTCTGATAACATATTCATGGTATAGGATAGTTTTTGTTAGAAAAAAGTGCATATTTCAGGTAGAAATCACAGTTTACAATTGCACCCACCATCACAAATCGACTAGAATTACTAGATAGAGCAACGTGTATGACCAATTTACTCATCATAAAACATTTCATAAAAATAGACAAAGCATAGCAATGGAAAGACCCAGTTCTTGTGATTTCAGACCATATTTCAGATTTTCTAAGCGTTTTTCAGCGAAAACACAATAAATCGATAAGTTAGCATACCACATGAACAAACGTTACCAGAGCATCGATTCCAGCCAAAGAGCGCTATAACGTAATCACCGCCAAAATATATTAATTTTTTCACTAACCTTCTCAGAATTCTTCCGATGACACTCCTGTAACATCATTTTACAATATACATATACAGTTTGTTCGAAAAGGTGCATATTTAGCCATACAAAACCGTGGTTACACAATAAAAATACTAGGAAATCAAGCCTCAATATGTCTGACGTCATCTATCAGAGTATTCTAGTTTAATTGAAAGCTAATCATATACTTGACTAAAAAATACAGGGTTGACAGCAATCGAAAGACAAATTAGTTCTTAATGCAACCGCTGATTTACATTTTTAAAATTATCCTTACTTTTCAATACAGGGTTGGCCAAGTGAAGCTATACCAAACAAAATGGCGAAATATGCGTTTAAAATATTTAGACAGAAACACGATTTATCATATTAAATATTGCTTACTTTGAGCTGTTCTTTCATCAGATTCTTGGGCAATGTATCCTTTCTATGTTATAAACGTCTTTTGGTCGATAGATGTCCTCTGTCCTTCGAAATGTCCACCACCAACGACCGACACCCTAAAACGTGTCCAAACTTTCAGTTTGCACGACAAATAAATTCCTCAGAATCGCACTAAACGGATATAAATTGATATAAAACGGTTCAAATTCACTACATTATGATGTTTTTAACAACTATAACGACTGAAAACATGACCGGAGAAATATTGCTGGTTAGAAAAAGATTTGGAACGAGGCAGGTCCGATGGCCTTCACGCTTGAGGCGCACGTTGAGAAAGGGGGGTCTCTGTACATTTTTGTCATTTATAATGGCTGTGAACGTCCCATCGATTTCATTGAAAACGTGATGACGTACAGACACCCAGAGGAAGACGTAGGCAGTGTCGGTTTCTTCATAGCATTCACTGTGGCCTTATAAACAGACCCCAGATCAGAGGTAAAAATTTCTGAAATCTGAACCCTGTCATGAAAAGTGCTGTAGAAATTGTTCTGTACCACTCAGAGACAAAATTCCAACTTCTATAGAAACTAGAAGGTGTTTTCTATCCAATAATAACAATAATATGCATATTGTACGATCAAGAATTTAGCACGAGGCAGTTTAATTTGGAGACACAAATATGCTAATGCGGAACAGCACCCCCTATAGTTGCAAGAAGATAAGCCTTGTCTCAAATAAAAGGTGTAGTCACAGCATGGAAGTTATGTGTCTGTATGTTTCAAGATTGTTGATAGAAATGATGTACATGGAAAGTACTCATTTTAGTCAAAGTATATTCTGATTGTTGTGGAAGTGAGAAGATTGTACCAAAGTATTGTTTGTTTTTATGAATTCGACTGGAAGAGGGGCCAGAATGAACAGCTTGAAGGTGATGATTTGTAAAAGGAAAGTTAACAGTTAACACAGCAAGATAAATCAATTGACTGACTGGATTCTAATTGGTTTACTCTCTCCTCCCTGTAAAATAAGAATGTTTGGGATGATGTGTGAGAATCAATTCTACAGTAATTGTTAATTTTGTATGTCTTAGCAGATTCAATGTTTTACATGTCTGCCGTGCAATATGTTCTGTCTCTGACCCTGCTTTCCTTTGTATATTCAGTCCTAATCTGCCGTGAATTAATCAAGACATACTTGCTTTAATTGATCCTGATATGTTATTCATTTAACCCGAGAGCCCATTCTTCTTTGATTGCTAACTGACTGAGCTTTTAATCAGTCGTTGTTTTGCATTCAATCACAGGCACTACAAAGGGACCTAGTTCCCTGAGCTTAAGCATACGCTAGGTGACAGCACACCACATCAATAAATGACACCTCTCTATTGAAGTGAGTGTGATTTAAGCAGCCTTGCTAGAGCATTTGAAATGTGTGTAGGAGCAGAGTTGGTTTAGTCTTAATCCACTCTGCATATTGACATAGGGTTAGGGTTTGGCCATAATGAATATATATTGCAGCTGTTATTGTAACTGCAAGGCCCATATTCACTAATTAGGAGTTTTGACTTTTAGATCATGATGAATACGATTATATACAGTACCAGTCAAAGGTTTGGACACACCTGCTCATTCAAGGGTTTTCCTTTATTTGGACTATTTTCTACATTGTAGAATAATAGTGAAGACATCAAAACTATTAAATAACACAGATGGAATCATGTAGTAACCGAAAAAGTGTTAAACAAATCAAAATATATTTGCGTTGATGACAGCTTTGCACACACTTGGCATTCTCTTAACCAGCTTCATGAGGAATGCTTTTTCAACAGTCTTGAAGGAGTTCCCACATATTCTGACCACTTGTTGGCTGCTTTTCCTTCACTCTGCGGTCCAACTCATTCCAAATCATCTCAACTGGGTTGAGGTTGGTTGATTGTGGAGGCCAGGTCATCTGATGCAGCACTCTATCACTCTACTTGGTCAAATAGCCTTTACACAACCTGGAGGTGTGTTTTGGGTCATTGTCCTGTTGAAAACAAATGATAGTCCCACTTATCGCACACCAGATGGCATATCGATACAGAATACTGTGGTAGCCATGCTGGTTAAGTGTGCCTTAAATTCTAAATAAATCACAGACAGTGTCACCAGCAAAGCATCCCCACACCAACACACCTCCTCCTCCATGCTTCACGGTGAGAACCACACATGCAGAGATCATCCATTTACCTACTCTATGTCTCACAAAGACATGGCGGTTGGAACCAAAAATCTCACATTTGGACTCATAGACCAAAGGACAGATTTCCACCAGTCTAATGCCCATTGCTCGTGTTTCTTGGCCCAAGCAAGTCTCTTCTTCTTAATGGTGTCCTTTAGTAGTGGTTTCTTTGCAGCAATTCAACCACAAAAGCCTTCTTCACACAGTCTTCTCTGAACAGTTGATGTTGAGTTGTGTCTGTTACTTGAAATCTGTGAAGCATTTATTTGGGCTGCAATCTGAGGTGCCGTTAACTCTAATGAACTTGTGCTCTGCAGCAGAGGTAACTCCCGGTCTTCCTTTCCTTTGGCGGTCCTCATGGGAGCCAGTTTCATCGTAGCACTTGACGGTTTTTGTGACTTCTTGAAATGTTCCGGATTGACTGACCTTCATGTCTTAAAGTAATGATGTTTCTCTTTGCTTTTTTGAGCTGTTCTTGCCATAATATAGACTTGGTATTTTACCAAATATGGCTATCTTCTGTATACCACTGCTACCTTGTCACAACACAGCTGATTGGCCCACACGCATTATTAAGAAGGAAAGAAATTTCACAAATGAACTTTTAACAAGGCACACCTGTTAATTGAAATTCATTCCAGGTGACTACCTCATGAAGCTGGTTGAGAGAATGCCAAGACTGTGCAAAGCTGTCATCAAGGTGGCTACTTTGAAGAATCTTAAAAATATTTTGTTTTGTTTATTACTTTTTTGTTTATTACTTTTTTACTTTTTTTTTTACCATGTGATTCCATGTGCTCGAAGTGTTGATGTCCTCACTATTATTCTACAATGTATAAAATTGTACAAACAAAGAAAACCCCTTGAATGAGTAGGTGTGTCCAAACTTTTGACTGGTACTGCATATAGTGGAGTAATGTTTGGTATGTGTATATAATGTATATTATGTACACTATCGTACAAAGTTTGGGGTCACTTAGAAATGTCCTTGTTTTTGAAAGAAAATAACATTTTTGGTCCATTAAAATAACATCAAATTGATCAGAAATACAGTGTAGACATTGTTAATGTTGTAAATGACTATTGTAGCTAGAAATGGCAGGTTTTTATGGAATATCTGCATAGGCATACAGAGGCCCATTATCAGCTACCATCACTCCTGTGTTCCAATGGCATGTTGTGTTAGCTAATCCAAGTTTATAATTTTAAGAGACTAATTGATCATTAGAAAACCCTTTTGCAATTATGTTAGCACAGCTGAAATCTGTTGTTCTGTTTAAAGAAGCAATAAAACTGGCCTTCTTTAGACTAGTTGAGTATCTGGAGCATCAGCACCAACAGTGGTGTATACCTCACATGCAACTCGTAATAAGACTATGCAATTAGCCCCTTCAATGAATTATCTGTCTAACAGCAATATGCAAGAACACTATAGTTGAGTTGCAGTAATAGACAATGAACACGTGAAAATGGAATTTAATTACATTGTCAAATTAATGGTTTCACATACAGGCATAAAGCTTAAGTTAGAAAGCATTAACAAGCATTACAAAGCATACTTCTAGGCATATAGATCCTACGGTTAACTTAGAAGACAAAGCACAAATAAAGAAATTCCTAACAGGCCAGAGGCCTAGGAAATGAGAAACGATCATACAACCTTCCTCCACGGACTGGATACAGGATAAGAGAGAGAAGAAAGGCATTTCATTCCATTTATAAGTTGTAACTGTCTCAACCCAAAACCAATGACCATTGACCAATCAGATGATACCAAGTTTACAGTGTAACCTGACCACCAAGGCCCAATCTTCACAGGGTGTCATAGCATCTAAAAGCATGTGTTGGGGATGAGACCAATGTAAATATGACAGAATTCCTGACAATGAACCCCTTTGCATAGAGTAATTCAGAGATACTTTTCAGAGATACATTTTTGCCCCTCAGAGAGGGAAGGGCTCACTAGTCCTTGGGCATTGTCCTTTGTCATTTCCTTGTGTTCCTGGACCATTTGCCACGCAGCTCCAGGTGACAGAGAGCACATCAATTAGGGTTGAGCTTACATGTACGCATCAAATAAAATACAATGTTATTAGTCACATGTTTCTTAAACAACAGGTGTAAACTAACAGTGAAATGCTTACTTACAGGCCGTTCCCAACAATACAGAGAGAAAGAAACTAGAGAAAAAATAGAAAAGTAATAACACGTTATAATAAAATGAATCCTGAACACAAATGGAGTTATGATAACTTGACTATATGCATGGGGTACAAGTACTGAGTCGATGTGCAGGGGTACGAGGTAATTGAGGTATATATGTACAAACACTGTAACTAGGAATAAAGTGACAAATAATAAAGAGCAGCAACAGCTTTAGTGCAAAAAGAGTCAAAGCGGATCATCCGGGTAACTATTTGTGGACAGGAGGGAGCTGATCTGAGATCAGCGCTCTTACTCTGAGATGCTTTTTGAATATGTGCCTTGATCTCTTTTGCTCGGTCTACTCAATGTTATAGTGAGGGACAGTTACTCACAGTGCAACCAAGCTTGACATTGATTAAGATGTGCAGAAGCATGCTGGGGAGAGTGGGTGGTGGTGGCATGGCGTTTGAGGGACACAATAATAAATCCCAGAAATGATTGTTGCAGATAATACATATCTTTAACTGGAATGTTAAACCTATGCCGGTCTGTTCAATTACAGACAACAGCTGAAATTGTTTGTGATGCCTTCCGGCAACTAACTATTTCTATGGTGTCCCTGTTTTTCATCACGCAGGCACCACAGTTTGGCACAGTTTTTTCTAAAGGCTGGGTTCGAGCAAGGTCAAACTTGCTGACTAGCAATGAGGGGACGCATTTCTGAAGCGCAGTCATATTCATCTGCCCTATGACCTCTTGACCGTCGTCAAGGAGTTCACCATGCAGGGTACACAATATCTAAATGAAAAATAATCTAACAAGGTTTCAAACATAGAAATAGAATGACATAACAGAATATGTTATATTTCTATATTTTCAAATATGGTTAGGAGAAATCACAAAGTACAATGGATGGATAGAGGATAGATGGGAAGATAGATAGATGGACAGAGAGAATGATGAATAATGAACCAACAGGCGCTAGGCTAGGCTATGAGGAGGATTGATTCCTCCTTCTGATCGATATTCCTCCTTTACGTACCTTGATCTAGAAGGGCAGGTGGAGCCATTCACAATCAAAGCACACCACGGCTCTTTAGAGGATCCCGCTCCTCAGTGTAAAAAGAGGAACTGAAATATTCAACATTAACTCCACTTGAAGGCAATGTCACTGTTTCTCCCATCCAACGGCTTGTTACACACTCGCATTCCACTTTAGCATACTAATGCCTGGATATGCTAAACTCCCTCTCCATCATTCGCTTGATGAAATCTCTTGGAACATCAACCCATTGTTTGAATTGTTTCGGTTGGAGTTGTTATTCACTTGTTACTGAAACACAAAAAAAGAGAAAACACATGCATGCTGGGTAAAGCAGGCCGTGTGTTCGGGCTGTAGCCTAGAATAGGCACATCAGAAATCTCCCTTGACAGCATATCACTCTCAAAGATGAAATATTATGCGCAGCAAAGAACTATGGGACGAAAACGTGAATTATGAATATTTTAAACCCCTATGAGCCTGTGTTTAATGCACATTCGAGAACACATTTGTTTATGGGTTGTTACTTGTAACATCTTCATCCAGAGTGACTTACAGGAGCAATTAGGGTTAAGTGCCTTGCTCAAGAGCACGTTGAAAGATTGTTCACCAAGTTGGCTTGGGGATTCAAACCAGCGATCTTTCGGTTATTTATTCAAACTCTTTTAACCGCTAGGCTACCTGCCACCCTTCTACTTGTTGATTGTTATACTTGTTGAAATGCAGTGATGATAGGCTCTGTAAAGTTTTATATTTTCACACCATAGTTTGGGGTTTTGGCATTGTGCTAGGTGTTTGGGTGTCTGCATTTTTGTCTGGCGGATTTGAAGATTGAATGGTCCCACTTTAAGTTTGTCTAAATTGGGACCGATTGAAATTGTGAAAAGGCTTTTGAAAAGAGTCCACGTTCCTGTTGCTCATCAAGCCGCTATTGTCTTGGCTGTCCTCAATCATAGCATTTTATCAAACCTAGATCATTTCTATTCAAACCATACATTGCAATTTCTCTTTAGTTGAATCAAAAGTTATCTCGAGGGATGTATCTATTTCGCTATATACTGTCTCTGGTAGACAAAAAGCAATCGACATCTGGACTCTTGATTTATGTAATTTTGGATGTTTCGTAATGGCTGACTACTAAAGTGGCTACTGCCATGATTGTGCACCACTTTTAAGGCTGCTGCTTACATGAGGTGATACAGCAATCAAGGTCCGCTGCATTGTTTGTCCCCTGTTCTCTCTATGTTGGGTGGCAATGCGTTGCTTTTTAGTACAGAGTAATTTAGCACAACAAAACACCTGATTAAAGATGAGAGCTGGCGTGTGAGGACTGGCATGGAAACATATGGTTGGGTCATTCACATTGAAATTACTCTCACTTAATTACGGGATGTGTGTGCGTGTGTGTGTTTGTGTCTGATGTGATTATGTATGCATGAGAGAGTTTCTTATTGTATGTTGCAGAAGGATATTATCAATGAGCGTTTATGAACAGGTTTCTCTTTTGTTGTTTTCGGGATTATGTTTCTCTTTCCCCATACCTGTCCTTATGGTAATGCAAACCTATTCAATTTAAATTTAAGGAATATGCCTAATATTGGCTTTAAATTCCAGTATGTGAATTGAGTGGTGTGATGGACATAATTCAATTAGTAAATTCCCTCAGCTGACGCAGAGATCTAATGACATTTCATTGTTGATTGAAGTACATTTTTACATGCAAGGCTTGGCTATCATCCTTTGTTATACTGTGACAAGCAAAAACATCTTATGTCACCCTATAGTGCACAGCAGGAAGTACGGACTCCTAGAATGGAAGCTACATTCCATGTAAAAAATCTTGCACTAAATGTTTTTATTTAAAAAATATATATTTCACCAGGTAGGCAAGTTGAGAACAAGTTCTCATTTACAACTGCGACCTGGCCAAGATAAAGCAACACATAACAGAGTTACACATGGAGTAAAACAAACATACAGTCAATAATACAGTAGAAAAATAAGTCTATATACAATGTGAGCAAATGAGGTGAGATAAGGGAGGTAAAGGCAATAAATAGGCCATGGTGGCGAAGTAAATACAATATAGCAATTAAAACACTGGAATGGTAGATTTGACAGTAGATGAGTGTGCAACTGGGGTGCAAAGGAGCAAAAGAAATAAATACAGTAGGGGAAGCGGTAGTTTGGGCTATTTATAGATGGGCTATGTACAGGTGCAGTGATCTGTGAGCTGCTCTGACAGCTGGTGCTTAAAGCTAGTGAGGGAGATAAGCGTTTCCAAATAATCAACAGAAATCCAATTGGAACGACATGAGTCCTACCATCTTCTTACTATTTTGTGTCACGGTTGTCGTAAGAACGGGACCAAGGCGTAGCGGATGTTGAGTTCCACATATTTATTTCAAAGTGAAACTTTAAGCAAAACACAATAAATCAATAAACGATCAACAAAACGTGACTACGTGATGCACAAACACAAAACAATATCCCACAAGACACAGGTGGGAAAAAAGGCTACCTAAATATGATCCCCAATTAGAGGCAACGATTACCAGCTGCCTCTAATTGGGAACCATACAACTCACCAACATAGACATACAATGACTAGAACACCCCCCTAGTCACGCTCTGACCTAAACATCATAGAGAACCAAGGGCTCTCTATGGTCAGGGTGTGACATTTTGTTAATTAAAAAACTGCGGAACACTATCTTCTCTTGTTTTAAGAATGTCAGACCATCAGATTAACTTTTACTACCGGTCCTCTAAAATCATTGACATTGCCTGTCAACACAGTTACAAGGCATTGTCCAACAATGCTGGAGTTGTTCTTGGAATAATTTCTGCTGTGTGTGCAATACTATATCCTTCTACCAACAAGGATACCGGCCAATTAAAACTGTAATTCTGTGTTATTCAGCAAAACCAATCGAATGTTGACTGCTGTGCAGTGTGCAGTAGCCAACAGTGTTGCTTTTTCTTTGATTTCCTCTAGAAAAGTTTGGGCTTGGACTCCAGATGGTTGGTGGATTGCGGTTGCGGTTAATTAACCTTTCATTTTGCGGTTGGACCTGCTATAGCGTGTTCATGAAATGCTTATAGATGTGTAATGAATGCATTATGGAGAACAAATCGTTACCAAAAATGTATGTTGACTGTTTTTGACCTGTAAACAAGACGCCTGACTGTTAAGGACCTGTAAATTAATCTTCAAACCACATTAATTGATACAATACTATATGTCCACCATAGAGCCATTTATGCTCAATGAACATCACACAATCATGAACATCACACAATCAAAAATGTTGTATGCAGCCCAGACAGATGTTCTACTTGACTGAGCATGAAACAGTTTGTTTTTTATTTAATGCAAATATGAAATGAACACACAAACACACCACACACACACAAGCACACCACACACAACACACATTCCATTCCTTCAACTTGTGGAGAAAAGCTCCTGCTGCTGTGTGAGTGGCATAGCAGGATCTTGTGCCAGGTGTCTCCCCCTTCCAGGCAGCAGGGCAGGTGGGGTCTGACAGAGATGGCTGAAAAGACACCAGAACAGAGGGACACAGCAGCGGAAAGCTGCCAACACTACAAGCTACCACCACCCGGCCCAGAGTCCAGAACGACAGAGCATAATGAAGTGCAGGTGAGACACCTTCAAGGTGCACATTGTAGGACATCCTCAGCCTTAAACCACATGCATCACCCCTCCTTGATTCAACCAAGTGACAGTAACCCTCTCTACCCCTTCCCCTTGGCCCTAACCTCTCATGGTTGGTGATTGACTCAAAGAGCAGTGAGTTGTGAGGCTTAGGGTGTCCTAAAATGTTCACTGTATCATGTACACCCTACTTCTCTTCAGCTTGTCTTGCCTCCCATCCTGGCTGCATCTCTCCTAGACTAACAGGTGCTGGTGCCATGACGGAGACTCAAGGTCTTCTCTGGTCCTACAGGCGAGATGACGCATCAAGATTATTTTTTCCTTTTTTTGTTGTGGTAGCCATATTGCGTGTTCACAAGAAAACATGTAACCTGATGCTGTTGCGAGACTCCCACTGTCATCAGTCCTTTTACTACTACAGCTCCAGGAAAGTTTACGTGGCGTCGTAACTTTTTGGCCACCCTCATGTCAGGGAGTACAATCTTGAATGATGTCTGTAATAACTCTAAAACATCTTCTGAGAATTCTCCTTGGCTCTTGGCCCATGCACAGCCAGTTGTGGCCTTCGGATGAGCACAGTGTGGTGTGAGACCAATAACATTTATTTGTGATGCATGTTTCTCTGTTGATGCCATCAATAGTCTCCATGTAGTGTTATACACACCAGCTGTCCACCTCTCATTAACAAAGCAAATGAACACCCTGACCACCTTCCACTCGCTCATTAAATGCACAACCCTTGTCGGCAGAAAGAAGAATACAGAAGGGAGGGAGGGGGTGACCAATTTCTCTCTCGATACTTCGTAACAACTCCATGGTCGTCAGGGCTGAAAATGTCATAGTACAAAAACTTGTTTCCTGCTTTACCGCTGGTAAATGAGAATATTTGTTTTCCAATTAGCAATATTAAATGTTGGTTTCTATAATGGTGGGATATATAGTACCTGTCAAAAATGTGGACACACCTACTCATTCAAGGGTTTTTCTTTATTTTTACTATTTTCTACATTGTAGAATAACAGTGAAGACATCAAAACTATGAAATAACACGTGGAATCGTGTAGTAACCAAAACAGTGATAAACAAATCAACATTTATTTTAGATTTTTCAAAGTAGCCACCCTTTGCCTTGATGACAGCTTTGAACACACAGCTTTGAACACTTTTCTCAACCAGCTTCACCTAGAATGCTTTTCCAACAGTCTTGAAGGAGTTCCCACATATGCTGAGCACCTGTTGGCTGCTTTTCCTTCAATCTGCGGTCCAACTAAACCCAAACCATCTCAATTGGATTGAGGTCGGGTGATTGGAGACCAGGTCATCTGATGCAGCTATAAGGGCACAAGGCAAGACCCAAATGCAGACACAGGAGGCAGATGGTTGGGCTCCGATATTTATTATACCAAAAGGGGTAGGCAAAAGGTAGGTCGGGGACAAGCGAGAGTTCATAAACCAGGTCAGTCCAAACACTACCAGGCGATAGGCCGGCTCGAGGTCAGGACAGGCAGGGGTTCAGTGAACAGGTCCGAGTTCAAACAGTGCAAGGTGATAGGCAGTCTCGAGGTCAGAACAGGCAGAGTGGTCAGGCAGGCGGATTCGGAGTCAGGACAGGCAAGGGTCAAAACCAGGAGGGCTAGGAAAAAACAGAGACCAGGCAAAATAGGAGCTAGGAAAACCGCTGGTTGACTAGGCAAGATGAACTGGCACAGAGAGACAGGAAACACAGGGATAAATACACCGGGGACTAATGGGGAAAACAGGAGACACCTGGAGGTGGGTGGAGACAATCACCAAGACAGGTGAAACAGATCATGGTGTGACAGCAGCACTCCATTACTCTCCTTCTTGATTAAATAGCCCTTACACAGATCAATTGAATAGGCTTATGTAGCCTACTCACAGGCAGATATGACAAGACTTTAAAAGGACTTTGGAGAATTGGAAATTCTTGTTCATGAAAACAGGAGAAACTACATCAGTAAAGTTTCACAGTTGTGAAACTATAGGCTCCCTCATCAGGTTAACACCCACCGTGGACAGTGTCGGGATAGTATTGGTTTTTCATATGTAATTCAGGCTAAGTCTTACAATAATCACTTACTGCCACCACTTTTATACAAACACAGTGTCACCCAAAGGGAAATTAAATGCAATGATGTATTTACATGTATTTTTTATGAGTGTCGTCTGGTTCAGCTGGGTTTCCGTTATGACAGAGATGAAACAGGGAAAAGGTCAGTGTTCCTGGCATTGGAAATTACTGCCGAAGAAGCTTCTTCATTCGTCGGAGCTCGTTGTTCTTTCTCAATTTGTTGTCAACTCCGTTCAGTCCAAAGAGATAAAGTGTGTTAAGGCATTAAGGCATTAGGGTACAGTAGAAGGTTTGGGTCCCCTTAGGAGAGATAAAAGCTCAGCGGTTTGTTGTGAGTGAGCAGAATGCAGGTTCAGCAAGTTCCTATCAGAAGATGGCTGACTCTGTGAGTCGGGTGGTGCAGTTCAGAGTTGCGTTAGGTTTCTCAAGGCGGTAGATCATCGAACTGGCACGGCCACACCTCACGAAGATCTAATCTATCAAGTCTGAGTACTCACCAAGGCTTACTAATTATAGTGTGGGAGGGCTCAGCCAGGAAATGTCAAGAAGACTGGCTTTTCATACCTCTGAGTTTAGTATATGGCATGCCAATATTGGAATATAACCTGAAATTTGCTCATGAGTGTACACAATAAGTTCTTACTATATAGAAAAACAGTTCACAGTTCCTAAAAGGAAATATGCAACCCGTTGACTCTAAACATCTGGAATAAGATACATACATTTTATGTTATATTGAAATACATTACACTTTTAACAACAAAGGAAAAGCAGAGGGAAAATATCACATTGGACACTGAGTGTACAAAACATTAGGAACACCTGCTCTTTCCATGACAATATAGGTGAACGCTATGATCCCTTATTGATTTCACTTGTTAAATCCACTTCAATCCGAGTATATGAAGAGGAGGAGACAGGTTAAAGAATGATATTTAAGCCTTGAGACAATAGAGACATGGATTGTGTATGTGTGTCATTCACTGCAAAGCTGCTGGGGTTTTCATGTTCAAAAGTTTCCCATGTGTTTCATGAATGGTCCACCACCCAAAGGACATCCAGCCAACTTGACACAACTGTGGAAAGCATTGGAGTCAACATGGGCCAGCATCCCTTTGCAATGCTTTCAACAACTTGTAGTCCATGCCCTAGGGCTCCTAACAAAAATCCTTGCCCAAATCAGTTCTACCCTACTGGATATGTCACAGGTTGCCATGATGGTCTTGACAACTGTCCTCCGATCAATTCCCATCCCACTAACCAGCCTAAGGCAACCTTCGTACATCTATACCCAAGTCAGTCATCTTCTCCGATGGACAGCTGTGTGGCTGCTGCCGCTGCTCTGGATTAATGGTGGTCCCTTCCATAGATGCCTCCTACTGTCGTGTCTTTGCTCTGGATTAATGGTGGTCCCTTCCATAGATGCCTCCTACACACAACAAACTGCAGACACCATCTGGCCCTGCCCTTTGGACACAAATATATAAAAAAAAAAAAATGAGTTTTAGAGGAAGACATGGCTACAGTGCATTCTGGAAGTATTCAAACCCCTTGACCTTTTCTACATTTTGTTATGTTACAGCCTTATTCTAAAATTTATTATATCGTTTTTTCCACATCAATCTACACACAATTCCCAATAAATGTTTGCATATGTATTAACATTTTTAAACTGAAATATTGCATTTACATAAGTATTCAGACCCTTTACTCATTACTTTGTTGAAGCACCTTTGGCAGTGATACAGCCTCGAGTCTTCTTGTGTACGGCTGTGCCAGTCAAGGACATTCAGAGACTTCTCTCAAAGCCACTCCTGCGTTGTCTTGGCTGTGTACTTAGGGTCGTTGTCCTGTTAGAAGGTGCACCTTCGTCCCAGTCTGAGGTCCTGAGCACTCTGGAAGAGGTTTTCATCAAGGATCTCTCTGTACTTTGCTCCGTTCATCATTTCCTCGATCCTGACTAGACTTCCAGTTCCTGCCGCAGAAAAACATCCCCACAGCATGATGCTGCCACCACCATGCTTCACCGTAGGGATGATGCCAGATTTCCCCGTTGCGTCAGATGACCTGGCCTCCACAATCACCTGACCTCAACCCAATTGAGATGGTTTGGGATGAGTTGGACCGCAGAGTGAAGGAAAAGCAGCCAACAAGTGCTCAGCATATGTGGGAAACATGGCCTTTAACATTTTGAAAGAATCCATGTGTCCTGGCTAAATTCTGAATCTGGTCTTCATTCCATTATGGCCACCTAATCATCTCCAGTTTACAATTGTCTCATTCATCCCCATCCTCTCCCCTGTAACTATTCCCCGGGTCGTTGCTGTAAACGAGAATGTCCTCTCAGTCAACTTACCTGGTAATATAAGGGTTAAATAAATCAAATATAATAAATGTTACACAGAACAAAAATATACCCAAATTATCTAAACTGGACTTTTTAAGGTAATAGATTGAACATCATTTTGACAGATGATGAGTTAATTTTAGTTGTTACATAACCTCATAGCATTTACCAATATTCAGTAGCATGCTGTAGCCGTGCATCTAGAGAATTATCCTGATATTTTCTTAGATGGCAGTAATACAGCAAAGAACATAAGACACCGTTGTTCATTAATGATTATTTGTTTATATGCCTCTTGCTTGAGTCTCATGCCCTCTGTATGGACCAGCCATAACTAATTAGTCCCTGCATGCAAAGTTATGCTGAGGGAGGGCGGAGGAGGATGGGGGAAGGTAGGACAGTGCAGATGTGGAATTCACAGCATCTAAATTTGGCCTGACAGGTGACTGCATCCCTGCTGCACCCCGGCTCATTGGCGGGGTATTTGTTTTGGGATATCATTGGCGATATTTGATGACAAGTTTTCTTCCCTAATTGGGACAGAATATAAAGGAGCCATCACATTGTCACTGTTAATTATCACTGTGTGTTGTCGCTATGCCGTGTCTCAACACCGTTCTTCGCCTCAACTCATTTGGAGAGTACAGGGATGACGACAGATTGTGTCCCGACAGTCATTGCTCAGTCGGTTTAGAGACGAGAAGGGTAGAAAATAAGATTTCAAATTAATTGTTGTGCGAGACTCTGCTGGCCCGATATCTTGCTTTTCACTTTAATTAATGTTGTTTGAGCACAGGATGAATTGGATGACTTGGTAATGTGGTAGTGCAAAGACATAATAGATTATTCTCTCTCAAACTCACCCACCCACACACACTCTCTCTCGCTCTCTCTTACTTTACCACCATTCCTCTCTCCAATACCATCTATTTCTATTTTATTCTATCTCTATTCATCTTCCACTCCCTCTATTCTCCCTCCCTCCTTCTGCTGATTGAAATTCATGCTGTGGGCTAGCTTCAGCCCTAGAGCCTCCAAGAGCCTGGTGTCTGGTGACCATACCGTCAGGCAGCAAAGGTAGTGGGAGGAGGAGGAGGGGAGAATGTGAAGACGAGTTCAAGAGAGGCTATCCTGCCTCTGAAATAAAGATGGTGACCACACCGACAGGCACCTCAGGTAGTGGGATGAAGAGGAAGAGGAGGGGGGAGGAAGAACAGAATGAGGATGGGGCGAAGATGTGAATACAAGTTCAAGATTCAGGCTACCCTGCCTCTGAAACAAGAGGGTAATAATGAGTCATCAGCCAGAAGGCCAGTGGTTACGTGGAGTTGCCAAGGGCAGTAAGGGGGGGCGACTAGGCTAGGCAATGTTAAAACTCCAATACTTCCTCAGGCCTTCTACCTCAGTGGGCAGCGATGGAGTGAGCAAGGCAAAACAATTTACACACACACACACACACACACAAATCCACTGCAAAAGAAACGCCTGGGAAAATATTGTTTACTGATTTGGGGATTTGGGCTTAAGAGGGCAATGTTCAGCAATTCAATCTACACAGTAATCACTCATAATTGGATTGTGTGCTTATGGGCTTTGATGTGTTTCAAACCTCGGAGGACAGCATATTATAAGGCCTAACTGATTTTCATACATATTAACATGGGTTTAGGAAAATTAGCCGAAAACAAACCTCTGGTAGAGAGTTGTAATTATTTGTCTAATTGTGAGTTTAAGGTTTTACTTGGTGCACTGTACAACCCAGTTACAGTCCTTTATTTGTTTATTTCCATAATAGATGTGGTTGGTTGTTGACTGGTGGTTAACCAGAGAAGTGTGGGTCTAAATGTCTTCCAGGGCCAATCCTGTGGAGGTGACCTCGAATACCCCCGGCTAGCCACAAATTGGTCCCAAGAGGCGAGACAGAGGCCAGGGGGGGCCAGAGTGAAGGGACCAGCTTCGACCCTCCACGGCTGACACTGTATCCCCGAAGGGCTCAGCCAAGCTCAGGCAGGAATGTCGGTGAAATAAGCCCCCTCGCTATACCTCCACTTGGTATATGAATTGTGTTAACACAGTCCACCAATCACAGGCTTGAGGGAAAGAAGGGAAAGCAGTCTGAAGGTGAAACAATTTAACTCTTTTACTTTCTTTTTTTTCTTCTCCTTCACAAAGATACTTACATTAGAAGTTGGTTTGGGCTATACTTTTGGACACACATTTATTTATCCTTTATTTAACCAGGCAAGTTCATTAAGAACAAGTCAATTAAAGGGATACTCCTGATTTTGGCAATGAAACCCTTTATCTATCTACTTCCCTAGAGTCAGATGAACTCATGGATACCATTTTTATGTCTCTCCATCCATTATGAAGGAAATTAGAGGTAGTTTCGCAAGCCAATGCTAACTAGCGTTAGCGCAATGGTTGGACGTTTATGGTATCTACTTGCATGCTAGCAGTTACTATAGACTTCCAGTCATTGTGCTAATGCTAGTTTGCAATTGTGCAAACGCTAGTAAGAAACTTCCTTGAACTGCACGCAGAGACATAAAAATGGTATACACAAGTGCATCTGACTGGGGAAGTAGATAAAGGGCTGACTTGCCAAAATCCTGAACAATCTGTTGAAGAACACATGCTTATTAACACAGAGTAATGTAGGTAGATTCGATCTAACCTGTGACAATGTAAATATGCTTTCTGATTATAAAGGAACAATACTGTAGGCTGTCCTTAGTTCCTCCAAAGGTTGCACCATTACATTTGGCTACATTACTTCCCCAGTGACACCCGGCCAGGAGAAATGTGAGCTCCTTGGCTCAGTAAGAGTTCACATCCTTGGTTTCACATCACCTTCAATTTGAATTCCATTACCTGCGGTGCCACTTTTCAAATAATGGTAAGCCCTATTAATTACCAAAGTATGGGTCCAGGGTAAAGGTGAAAGTGCAATTACCGAATTAAATCAAGCCGCCATTTAGCTTGTCAGTCCTGACAGAAATAATTTGGGTGAATTATTAAATGCCTCTGCTGGTCTCCTTAGCTTTAACGTCAGACATCCCCACACTGCACGAGTCAAAGCAAAGTATTTTTTCCCCTTTAATGAAATAAAATTATTAATCATGTTGTTTTTTCTCATACTAGCTTGATAGTCTTCCAAAGTCTCTGAAGTAACCTCAAAGGAAGGCTTTAATGTGACTCCTATTTGAAACAATGTATTTTTACTGACATGCTGTTACCAAATATATCTTGCAAGAAGGGGGGGGGGCGCATCTGTCGTTCATTTCATCTGAGGCAACTATGGGTTTTTAAGTCTAATATTTCCAAATTGCAGATTGTTATCATGATTTTCTGTCCATTTAATTGAAAAATTTAATTACTGCATCTACACAACGTACTACCATAGGAAAGCAGTGCCATGGTAACAAAAAAATGGGTGAAATTGTGTATATTTGGGAATTATTGTGCGCACCTATGATTACTCAGCTTTTTACCTCATTCATATCAATTTTTAAATGAAAGTCAGGGCCCGTATTCACATTATTCATTATGAAATAAAAAGGAAAACTGATCCTAGTTCAGCTGAGACGCTTTGGCTGTGTTTAGACAGGCAGCCCAATTCTTATATTTTGTTTCACTAATTATTATTTTGACCAATCAGATCAGCTCTGAAAAAGATCTTATGTGAAAAGAGCTGATGTGATTGGTCAAAAGACCAATTAGTGGAAAAATATCAGAATTGGGCTGCCTGTGTAAACAGCCATAGTCTGTAATAATGATCATTTTTATTGGATTCTTTTTATAATTTTTTCCCATCTACCTAAAGATTGTAACCTTCCACATTCAAAAGACCTATTCAAATCATGCTTTACAGCTTACTTGCTTGCAACAAAAATGGACGGTTAAACCACATACATAGAACACTGTTTAATATTGATGGGTTAAACCACCACAGTACTGTCGCTGAGCAGACATTTCTATCCAATCAGCTGGTGTAATGAAGCAATTTGCCTAATGGGTGAGTAAATTAAATGTTTGGGTGTGGTTTCCATGATGACCAGCTGTCCGTAATTAGTTAATCAAGACAAGCAAGGGTTGAGGCTCAGAGTGGCTACATATGTCAAGAGGTTGTAAGGTACTTCAATCATTTGGTCATCAGGTAGTTGGTGTCCATATCACAGAAACAATGCATCGAGCTCTGACCATATATCTAAGGTAAAACTTGTGGCTCTTTAAAAATGTTTATCTTATTAGATCATGTATTTGTATTGAATGTCTTTCTCTTGCAGTGTTGATGAGCTCTGTCTTTGCTGGAGGTTCCTGGTGTGCCAACACGGCAAGAGGTACTCTGTGTGTCCTAAATGTTGTTGCTAAATGTCATATTTTGGCTTTAGATGCGTACACTAACATTTCTGTTTTGTTGCTGTCTTTTCACTTTAGCCCGAGCAGCTGCCCTGGGTTTGGACCTCCCTAGGACCCAGTTTGTCCCTTACTATCTTCGACCAACACGCCATAGAAGTTTTGATCCCATAGAAACCCACTATGAAAATAATTATGGCCCCAAAGAAACTGAGTTTGAGCCTATCCTTCTGCACAATGGTAAAATTCAAAGGGATGGATATCCAAGTGACTGGGCCTATGGACAAGTCTTCCCCAGAGGCTTTCAACCCAAACCGTCTACACTAAACTACCACGCTTCTGATCCCAGTTTGGCTGACTCCTCTGTCAGCCATTCTGTCTACACTCCCAAGGGACAATTTGTTAGCAGCCACAAGCCCAACTTTGAGCAGGTCAAGAATTCTGTGCCTCGACCAAATGTAATGGTAGCCCCTAGTCAGTTTGAGTACTCAGACAAAGTGGACAATCGAGGCTACTATAAGCCTGTTGTCGTTCAGCCAGTCGCCGGCAGACGTAGAACAGCCCAGAGTGTGGTTTCACGACCCCAGAGCAGAGGTGTTGTACCCTATGGAAAAAGTATCCTGTGGTCATGGCCACAGTAGAGGCTTTTCCTCTAAATCCGCTCCACCATCCCAGAGTGTACTCATCAGCACCCGAGCTAAGAAAATTCTGTTCACAGGCCATGGTGCTGTCCATTCTGTGATCAAAGAGCTGAAATATGAAGCAGTTTGATGAAGTGCCAGAAAAAACAGGGATCCGGTTGGTTAAGATCCTAACGGACAAACTTTCCTTTGCAAACTACCTTTGTCTGAGGAGCCAACCATACCATTGGTGAGCAAATCGGTGACATTATGCACTTTTCAAGGGCAAAACATGTACGCTGTGTTTGTATTCCAGTACATTTACTTATCCTTGACATCACTGTTCTGAATAACTATTTGGTTATGGCTCTTCCCCCACTGTCCAGTGTTTATCCTTCAAATAAAATGCCCATTATGTTTTGAGATGATTTCTTTTGATTACTAGGAAAAATTCAACTGATAGACCAACAATTTGCTACATTTATAGAATTTTGGTTTAAGACAAGTTATCCAGCAGTAAGCGATGCACCAGAAGTGTAGTTTAAAATATGCACTTTGAACAGAAATAAGATGTCCTTTTGATAAACTGTTCCGTTTGCTCGTTGACCTACAACTTTTGATCACCTTAAGTGAGTGTGTCCCTGTAAACCAATAGAAACTCAACCAGAGGTTGTATCCAATCTAAATATCTACACCAAAGATGGTGGATAAATTAAGATTGTTCACTCAAGCTGTTTAAAAATATAAATAAAATATTCCTCTACGTGGGTGTTCCCCCTCTTGTGTGAGCATGCTTTCCTAAGGGAGCTTACAGTTTCTCCATATTAGAGCCCCACAGTGGAGGTGGCATAATACCCATGTATATCTCTCTCGGACAAGGTGACTTTTATCAATATATTCGGCTCTATTTACTTATTTGAAAATGCTAATTAGCATCAAAGTAGACATCATGCAAAACTACAAATCCCTGCAAGCTCCTGCATGTCATCTCTAGCTGACATCTTTGCTAACAGCTATTGTGTCAATTTAAAACTTGCACAAGACAGTTCATAGAATTGTCCATTTACAGAAAAGTAGCCAATTTATTCATTACTACATTTAGCTAAAATGAGAGTGGTGTAAAAATACTATAAAGTACTACTTAAGTTGTGTTTTGGGGAATCTGTACTTTATATTTTTGACAACTTATTTTATTTCATTACATTCCTGAAGAAAATAATGTACTTTTCACTCCATACATTTTCCCTGGCACTCAAAAGCACTCATATTTTGAATGCTTAGCAGGACTGGAAAATGGTCCAATTCATGCACTTCTTCCTCTAATCTGGTAGACTCACTATACACATGTGCTTCATTTGTAAATTGTGTTGAAGTGTGTTAGAGTGCCCCTGGCTATCCATAAATTAAAAAAATATCTAAAACTGTGGTGTCTGGTTTGCTTAATATAAGGAATTTGAAATTATTTCTATTTTTACTTTTGATAATTAAGTATATTTAAAACAAAATACTTTGACTTTTACTCAAGTAGTATTTTACTGGGTGACTTTTACTTGAGTCATTTTCTATTAAGGTATCTTTACTTTTACTCAAGTATGGCAACTGGGTATTTTTTCCACCACTTATATAGTTAATCCAGAGATTCCTACCTTTTCCTCGATTTGGCAGTCTCGTGTAAATCATCATTGCATTTGTAGTTCTTTCTGATAGACGTATTAGCAGCTAATTAACATTTTCTTTTTGGGGGATAAACGCAGGTGAATACATTGCGAAGTCACCTTGTCCTAAACCTAGAGAGATTTACATGGTTATCAAAACGTCACGGCCAGGGTAAGCCTACACCAAACACAGCTTTTATTTTAAGTGTTTCTAAAATCCCCTATGGGAAAAATGAATGTTGGAAAAACGATTGAAACCATTTCCCTATTTGACCGCTAGGTTTTATGGTTATTATGACTCTTACTGTGGTACTCTATATCTGGTATGCTCACATGAGCGAGGGGAACAGCTGGCTCTGGTCTACTTATTGTCCCCAAAGTTGCCAGGATATCATGTGCATCACAGTTATATCTGTACACTCGTAGCAAGCCAAGCAGTACAAAACTTCTATTAGATCAAATAAGTGACACGTATCAAAATAGCAATATTTTTATCTTGACTAAATTCAACTCTCATTGCCCCCCATACAAAAACTCCTCACTTGCTTAATAATTAATGATCTGCTTAATGTGGACAGAATTTGAGCAGAGTACATCCTCTCTCTTAGCCTCTTCCTCTCTGCCTACACTTCATTAACCTCAAATGTATTTGCTTTAGGACTCACATGATCTACTGTCAAATGTGTCCAACCGTACTGATCTCAGAATGCTTGATGCTACCAGAGTGCCATCTATTGGTGTAAGCAAGCTGGTGTCATATTGGATTACACTGCTGTCCAACCAGTACTGTGAATCAAACATATTACCCTTGGCAAATACCATAACATCAGTCTCTTGCTTTACCAACAGGATTATGATGTTAATTTCACCAAGTCGACTTGATCTTTCAAAGGCTCAAGGTTTGTTTTCTGACTTTTAACATTTGAACAAAGGCATACATTCATTTGCTTTACAGAGTTCTTCAGAAATATCTTATGGGAGTTCAAGATGTTTAGATTCACTGCATAGGCATTATACAACATGTTAAAGGGACATTACACTCCAAAATCAAACTTTGCCACTTTTTTTCAGACCTTAAATTTGTACTTCTGTTGGTATAAGTCCACTTCCCACTGGCCATATGTTTAGTAGATCCAGGACAGTATAGTGACATTAAGGACAATATACAGTATGAACATTTCTTTCTGCCTTTTTGAATGGAGAGCAGGCATGAGAAACACAATTGAATTTGCCATTGGTGTGATTAATTAAAGCAAGGCTTCCATTCCCTTTGCCTTCAGTGAAAGGACCTCACACGTCACTCCCAGCTTTCATCTCTCCCTGAAAAGCAGTTTGAGGAGTGCAAAGAAGGAGAGACAGATAAGGTTACACTGAACGCGCCATAAATCAATCTCAGGCGCGCAAAGAGAGCCAGCTATGAACACTCATCCAGAACGCAAATAGGAAAGTAAGTGACAGAACAAAGTGAAGCAATTAACTGGGTTTTTAAAGGAGGGGTGCGCAGGAGAGTGTGGTCATACATCATTTGTCAAATGGGTGGTGTGTGGGCAGGCGTGAAGGGGTGAGGGACCTGTCATCCACTAGGTGGGATGACTAAGTGAAAAACACCTGGTGAAGGTACACCTGGCTCGAAGTTACATGCTTTATCATCTCTGCACCCAGAGACAAATATTTTGTGAGCTGGCCAGCTACTCCATGTTAAGACTCTCATGGGAAACTACGTTCTTAATTATACCGACAGTATTTTGATGGGTCATTTTGTTGTCACTCACAATATTATCTCACCAAACTTCTGTACCTGTACCTTTCATGTAATCTTAACCTATCATACATGTGGGTGCATAAACTTCACTTCCTCTAATTGAAGTGTGACAACAGCTAAACTGTCACAGAGACGGAGTATCCCTGAAACAACACATAAGACAAAGCAAAGAAAATGAATCGTCAACTACTAGTTGTCTAATCACACAGCGAAATTAGTGCCACACAGTATCTACTATATGACACCACCAGTATGCTTCTGTTTCCTCTCGATCAATGAATTAATGACCCGGTTCCCTCGTACAGCACAGGGAGAGACTACATTGGTGCTGTTGGAGCCAACCTCTGCCTAACCTGAGTGAGGCTAATTAAGCACACTTGTTTCACAAACACGACAAACACTCTTTTATTAGTACTGTGACTCACTCTCACACACCATGTGACTCATGCTTCAGGGGAGCCATCCGTATGTAAGTATATGTGTGTGTGTGTGTGTGTGTGTGCATGCACACTCGCTTCAGTGTGTGTTTGTGTGTATGTATTTCCAGAGAGGTGACAGGCTCTCCAAGCCCTCCAGTGGAGCACTTCTCATCCCCATAACTAGGGAAAGGAAAGGACAACATTATAGACAGAGCTTATTATGTAAAGGACGTTGTTTTTTTTACTCTGGGCAGGCATATGAGTGGACATAGCCTGAGAGATGGAGGCTGAGTCCCAAATGGTATCCTCTTCCTTATGTAGTGAAATACTTTGGACCAGAGCCTCATGGGCCCTGGTCAAAAGTACTGCGTTATATCGAAAATCAGGTGCCATTTGGACGCTGGCGGAATTTATATGGGCCATATACACTGAGTATACCAAACACTAGGAACACCTTCCTAATATTGAGTTGCAGCCCCTCCCCACTCACATCTCCCCCTTTTGCCCTCAGAACAGCCTCAATTCGCCGGGGCATGGACTCTACAAGGTGTCGAAAGCATTCCACAGGGATAATGGCCCATTTTGACTCTAACGCTTACATTTACATTTAAGTCATTTAGCAGACGCTCTTATCCAGAGCGACTTACAAATTGGTGCATTCACCTTATGACATCCAGTGGAACAGCCACTTTACAATAGTGCATCTAAATCTTTTAAGGGGGGGGGGGGGGGGGTGAGAAGGATTACTTTATCCTATCCTAGGTATTCCTTAAAGAGGTGGGGTTTCAGGTGTCTCCGGAAGGTGGTGATTGACTCCGCTGTCCTGGCGTCGTGAGGGAGTTTGTTCCACCATTGGGGGGCCAGAGCAGCGAACAGTTTTGACTGGGCTGAGCGGGAACTGTACTTCCTCAGTGGTAGGGAGGCGAGCAGGCCAGAGGTGGATGAACGCAGTGCCCTTGTTTGGGTGTAGGGCCTGATCAGAGCCTGGAGGTACTGAGGTGCCGTTCCCCTCACAGCTCCGTAGGCAAGCACCATGGTCTTGTAGCGGATGCGAGCTTCAACTGGAAGCCAGTGGAGAGAGCGGAGGAGCGGGGTGACGTGAGAGAACTTGGGAAGGTTGAACACCAGACGGGCTGCGGCGTTCTGGATGAGTTGTAGGGGTTTAATGGCACAGGCAGGGAGCCCAGCCAACAGCGAGTTGCAGTAATCCAGACGGGAGATGACAAGTGCCTGGATTAGGACCTGCGCCGCTTCCTGTGTGAGGCAGGGTCGTACTCTGCGGATGTTGTAGAGCATGAACCTACAGGAACGGGCCACCGCCTTGATGTTAGTTGAGAACGACAGGGTGTTGTCCAGGATCACGCCAAGGTTCTTAGCGCTCTGGGAGGAGGACACAATGGAGTTGTCAACCGTGATGGCGAGATCATGGAACGGGCAGTCCTTCCCCGGGAGGAAGAGCAGCTCCGTCTTGCCGAGGTTCAGCTTGAGGTGGTGATCCGTCATCCACACTGATATGTCTGCCAGACATGCAGAGATGCGATTCGCCACCTGGTCATCAGAAGGGGGAAAGGAGAAGATTAGTTGTGTGTCGTCTGCATAGCAATGATAGGAGAGACCATGTGAGGTTATGACAGAGCCAAGTGACTTGGTGTATAGCGAGAATAGGAGAGGGCCTAGAACAGAGCCCTGGGGGACACCAGTGGTGAGAGCACGTGGTGAGGAGACAGATTCTCGCCACGCCACCTGGTAGGAGCGACCTGTCAGGTAGGACGCAATCCAAGCGTGGGCCGCGCCGGAGATGCCCAACTCGGAGAGGGTGGAGAGGAGGATCTGATGGTTCACAGTATCGAAGGCAGCCGATAGGTCTAGAAGGATGAGAGCAGAGGAGAGAGAGTTAGCTTTAGCAGTGCGGAGCGCCTCCGTGATACAGAGAAGAGCAGTCTCAGTTGAATGACTAGTCTTGAAACCTGACTGATTTGGATCAAGAAGGTCATTCTGAGAGAGATAGCGGGAGAGCTGGCCAAGGACGGCACGTTCAAGAGTTTTGGAGAGAAAAGAAAGGGATACTGGTCTGTAGTTGTTGACATCGGAGGGATCGAGTGTAGGTTTTTTCAGAAGGGGTGCAACTCTCGCTCTCTTGAAGACGGAAGGGACGTAGCCAGCGGTCAGGGATGAGTTGATGAGCGAGGTGAGGTAAGGGAGAAGGTCTCCGGAAATGGTCTGGAGAAGAGAGGAGGGGATAGGGTCAAGCGGGCAGGTTGTTGGGCGGCCGGCCGTCACAAGACGCGAGATTTCATCTGGAGAGAGAGGGGAGAAAGAGGTCAGAGCACAGGGTAGGGCAGTGTGAGCAGAACCAGCGGTGTCGTTTGACTTAGCAAACGAGGATCGGATGTCGTCGACCTTCTTTTCAAAATGGTTGACGAAGTCATCTGCAGAGAGGGAGGAGGGGGGGAGGGGGAGGAGGATTCAGGAGGGAGGAGAAGGTGGCAAAGAGCTTCCTAGGGTTAGAGGCAGATGCTTGGAATTTAGAGTGGTAGAAAGTGGCTTTAGCAGCAGAGACAGAAGAGGAAAATGTAGAGAGGAGGGAGTGAAAGGATGCCAGGTCCGCAGGGAGGCGAGTTTTCCTCCATTTCCGCTCGGCTGCCCGGAGCCCTGTTCTGTGAGCTCGCAATGAGTCGTCGAGCCACGGAGCGGGAGGGGAGGACCGAGCCGGCCTGGAGGATAGGGGACATAGAGAGTCAAAGGATGCAGAAAGGGAGGAGAGGAGGGTTGAGGAGGCAGAATCAGGAGATAGGTTGGAGAAGGTTTGAGCAGAGGGAAGAGATGATAGGATGGAAGAGGAGAGGGTAGCGGGGGAGAGAGAGCGAAGGTTGGGACGGCGCGATACCATCCGAGTAGGGGCAGTGTGGGAAGTGTTGGATGAGAGCGAGAGGGAAAAGGATACAAGGTAGTGGTCGGAGACTTGGAGGGGAGTTGCAATGAGGTTAGTGGAAGAACAGCATCTAGTAAAGATGAGGTCGAGCGTATTGCCTGCCTTGTGAGTAGGGGGGGAAGGTGAGAGGGTGAGGTCAAAAGAGGAGAGGAGTGGAAAGAAGGAGGCAGAGAGGAATGAGTCAAAGGTAGACGTGGGGAGGTTAAAGTCGCTCAGAACTGTGAGAGGTGAGCCGTCCTCAGGAAAGGAGCTTATCAAGGCATCAAGCTCATTGATGAACTCTCCGAGGGAACCTGGAGGGCGATAAATGATAAGGATGTTAAGCTTGAAAGGGCTGGTAACTGTGACAGCATGGAATTCAAAGGAGGCGATAGACAGATGGGTAAGGGGAGAAAGAGAGAATGACCACTTGGGAGAGATGAGGATCCCGGTGCCACCACCCCGCTGACCAGAAGCTCTCGGGGTGTGCGAGAACACGTGGGCGGACGAAGAGAGAGCAGTAGGAGTAGCAGTGTTATCTGTGGTGATCCATGTTTCCGTCAGTGCCAAGAAGTCGAGGGACTGGAGGGAGACATAGGCTGAGATGAACTCTGCCTTGTTGGCCGCAGATCGGCAGTTCCAGAGGCTACCGGAGACCTGGAACTCCACGTGGGTCGTGCGCGCTGGGACCACCAGATTAGGGTGGCCGCGGCCACGCGGTGTGGAGCGTTTGTATGGTCTGTGCAGAGAAGAGAGAACAGGGATAGACAGACACATAGTTGACAGGCTACAGAAGAGACTACGCTAATGCAAAGGAGATTGGAATGACAAGTGGACTACGCGTCTCGAATGTTCAGAAAGTTAAGCTTACGTAGCAAGAATCTTATTGACTAAAATGATTAAGATGATACAGTACTGCTGAAGTAGGCTAGCTGGCAGTGGCTGCGTTGTTGACTTTGTAGGCTAGCTGGCAGTGGCTGCGTTGTTGACACTACACTAGTCAAGTCGTTCCGTTGAGTGTAATAGTTTCTACAGTGCTGCTATTCGGGGGCTAGCTGGCTAGCTAGCAGTGTTGATTACGTTACGTTGCGTTAAAAGAACGACAATAGCTGGCTAGCTAACCTAGAAAATCGCTCTAGACTACACAATTATCTTTGATACAAAGACGGCTATGTAGCTAGCTATGTAGCTAGCTACGATCAAACAAATCAAACCGTTGTACTGTAATGAAATGAAATGAAAATGTGATACTACCTGTGGAGCGAAGCGGAGTGCGACCGGGTTGTTGAGTGCGGAAGTTCTATTCGGTAGACGTTGGCTAGCTAGCAGTGTCTCCTACGTTAAGGACGACAAATAGCTGGCTAGCTAACCTCGGTAAATTAAGATAATCACTCTAAAACTACACACTCTAAACTACACAATTATCTTGGATACGAAGACAGCAAAGACAACTATGTAGCTAGCTAACACTACACTAATCAAGTCGTTCAGTTGAGTGTAATAGTTGCTACAGTGCTGCTATTCGGTAGACGGTGGACGTTTGCTAGCTGGCTAGCTGCTGGGCAGATAGCAGTGTAGACTGCGTTAGGACGACGAAATACGATAATTACGCAATTATCTTTGATACAAAGACGGCTATGTAGCTAGCTAAGAAGAAATTGCTAAGATTAGACAAATCAAACCGTTGTACTATAATGAAATGTAATGAAATGTAATGAAAAGTTATACTACCTGCGGACCAAAGTGCGAATGCGACCGCTCGCTCCAACCCGGAATTTACCACAGTTGTGTCAAGTTGGCTGGATGTCGTTTAGGTGGTGGACCATTCTTGATACACACGTGAAACTGTTGAGAGTGAAAAACTCAGCAGCATTGCAGTTCTTGACATAAACTGGTGCACCTGGCACCTACTACCATACCCCATTCAAATGTACTTACATTTTGTGTCCAGCCCATTCACCCTCTTAATGGCACACGTATACAATCCATGTCTCAATTGTCTCAAGGCTTAAAAATCCTTCTTTAATCTGTCTCCTTCAACTACACTGATTGAAGTGGATTTAACAAGTGACATCAATAAGGGATTATAGCTTTCACCTGGATTCACCTGCTCAGTCTGTCATGGAAAGAGCAGGTGTTCTTAATTTTTACATTTACATTTAAGTCATTTAGCAGACGCTCTTATCCAGAGCGACTTACAAATTGGTGCATTCACCTTATGACATCCAGTGGAACAGCCACTTTACAATAGTGCATCTAAATCTTTTAAGGGGGGGGGGGGTGAGAAGGATTACTTTATCCTATCCTAGGTATTCCTTAAAGAGGTGGGGTTTCAGGTGTCTCCGGAAGGTGGTGATTGACTCCGCTGTCCTGGCGTCGTGAGGGAGTTTGTTCCACCATTGGGGGGCCAGAGCAGCGAACAGTTTTGACTGGGCTGAGTGGGAACTGTACTTCCTCAGTGGTAGGGAGGCGAGCAGGCCAGAGGTGGATGAACGCAGTGCCCTTGTTTGGGTGTAGGGCCTGATCAGAGCCTGGAGGTACTGAGGTGCCGTTCCCCTCACAGCTCCGTAGGCAAGCACCATGGTCTTGTAGCGGATGCGAGCTTCAACTGGAAGCCAGTGGAGAGAGCGGAGGAGCGGGGTGACGTGAGAGAACTTGGGAAGGTTGAACACCAGACGGGCTGCGGCGTTCTGGATGAGTTGTAGGGGTTTAATGGCACAGGCAGGGAGCCCAGCCAACAGCGAGTTGCAGTAATCCAGACGGGAGATGACAAGTGCCTGGATTAGGACCTGCGCCGCTTCCTGTGTGAGGCAGGGTCGTACTCTGCGGATGTTGTAGAGCATGAACCTACAGGAACGGGCCACCGCCTTGATGTTAGTTGAGAACGACAGGGTGTTGTCCAGGATCACGCCAAGGTTCTTAGCGCTCTGGGAGGAGGACACAATGGAGTTGTCAACCGTGATGGCGAGATCATGGAACGGGCAGTCCTTCCCCGGGAGGAAGAGCAGCTCCGTCTTGCCGAGGTTCAGCTTGAGGTGGTGATCCGTCATCCACACTGATATGTCTGCCAGACATGCAGAGATGCGATTCGCCACCTGGTCATCAGAAGGGGGAAAGGAGAAGATTAGTTGTGTGTCGTCTGCATAGCAATGATAGGAGAGACCATGTGAGGTTATGACAGAGCCAAGTGACTTGGTGTATAGCGAGAATAGGAGAGGGCCTAGAACAGAGCCCTGGGGGACACCAGTGGTGAGAGCACGTGGTGAGGAGACAGATTCTCGCCACGCCACCTGGTAGGAGCGACCTGTCAGGTAGGACGCAATCCAAGCGTGGGCCGCGCCGGAGATGCCCAACTCGGAGAGGGTGGAGAGGAGGATCTGATGGTTCACAGTATCGAAGGCAGCCGATAGGTCTAGAAGGATGAGAGCAGAGGAGAGAGAGTTAGCTTTTTGTATACTCAGTATATAATTATATTCCAGCTACCCTCTTCATGTTGTTGGTCTCTCCACATCATTTTGAAGAGAGCGGTCCAGTTTGAAGCTGGGAAAGTGAAGTTCAGGTCTGGCACATTGTCAGCATTGGTGTACTCATCTAGGGGTGAAAGCTCCAGTGTGTGTATGTATGTGTCCAACCATCCTTCCCTGTGTGCGTTCAAGCATTACTTTATACAGTATGTGGTCTATATCAGGCTTTCTGTTCACCTATAGGTACACAACTGGGAGCCAAGGTGAGACTGTGCGATGGAAAAATGCTGAAACAAGGAGATGGAGGTGTGATTTGCCACACCCAGTATAAATCTGGTTCACCCCTAGTTTCTTCACCCTCCTCCTCTATACAGCAAAAATACAATTTGGCCTGTTTCTATTCCCATGTTTTTTATCTGAACATTTGAAGTCAGTTTTGCATTGTAATCAGTCATTGTTGCTCTGGTTTTGGGCAACATTCTCTAACATAGTTGACTCTTTAAATGCGCCTTTCCTGGATCATGTCGACAAACCCTCAAACATCTCTTCAAACGTAATTATCTTCTTAACACGCAATCCCAGGAGGCACAGTGTGGTTAATAAGACTGTGGTTATCCCCTCTATCCCCTATCCATCCCTCACTCCCTACCTCCCTCGTCCCCTCTTTCCTCCTCCTGTCCTCCCTCCCACAGCAGCCTCTCTCTGTGAGCCCACTAGGCTGCCAGCGCCACTGACCTGTGGTAAGGGGGAAATCAATAGTCAATTCCATTTTGCGGCCAGCGTTTGACAGGTACTAGATACGAGTGGATTGGATGCATGTAAGGAGCAGGACCGTGAGTCTGAGCCTGTCTGACCCTCCCTCCCTCTCTCTCACCCTCCCCTACGAAGTGCATGCAGCCACAGTCCTGTTTCCTCTAACTACTGCCAGTTCAAAAACACTATGCCAGCCAAGCAGCAGGGTTCGGGGGGACAAAATATGTTTTGATGTCAAACAAGTGAATCACATATTGTAGTTGTTGTATAGTAAAAATGTATAGGTAAATCCATGAGGGGAGCTTCACATGTGAATGGGTTTATCTTGAATACATTATGGGTTCATTACCCGTTGCAATAAGAGCTTTGATGTACATGTATCTATTTGGGCTCCCGAGTGGCGCAGCGGTCTAAGGCACTGCATCTCAGTGCAAGAGGTATCACTGCAGTCCCTGGTTTGTATCCAGGCTGCATCACATCCGATCGGGAGTACCATAAGGCGGCGCACAATTGCCCCAGGGTAGGTTGTCATCGTAAATAAGATTTTTTTCTTAACTGACTTGCTTGGTTAAGTAAAGGTTAAATAAATAAATACAAATAAATAAAACCAATATACACTGAGTGTACAAAACATTAGGAACACTGTCCTAAAATTGAGTTGGACCCTCTTCTGCCCTCAGAACAGTCTCAATTCATTGGGGCATGGACTCTACAAGGTGTCGAAAGCATTACACAGGGATGTGTTGTACACTCCATGTATTTCACCAGAAAAGGGTCCTGGAAAATATACGGTGCCGAATATTTCCCCTGCAATGTCTAATTTGTTCATTTGCATCAGACGCTAAAGGGGAGAGACAGTCAGTGAGCAGTAAAATACAGTACATACACAGGAATCCCAATCAAGCGAAGACGTTTCATCCTCAGCCCGTGTTCACTCGGGGCCCCGAGCTAATTTTACTGCTCACTGAGGTGTAACATGTAATACCCAATAGATTGAGAGCAATCCGTTCATTAACACCGATTAAAGAAAATGATCACGCAAAATATGTCAACTGCACGATAATCAGTTAATGCATTTTTTAATTAGTGTCTACTTCTCTTTTCTCTGTTGATTTTCACCCAATGACTTGGTTATGCGTTCCTGCAATTCTCTCTCTGGCGCCCTCTGATTAACAGTTAGGTTTCATTATGGTTTCTGAGGACGCAGGAGAGCGGGAGAGTGGGGATATGGTAGTTAGATGAAAAGTTGAGTGGGTAAGACTCTATATTTGAAACCGAGGCCACCGACACAAAATAATGTAACAATTTAATAAGCTAATAAACAGTGACACAGTGACTTGCTCTGAGTGCCCTTGAGGGTCAAGGCACAGTTTACAATCATATTTAAGAGCTGTTTCTATTAGCAAAGCAACAAAAGGTTAGACAGATAGAGAGGGGCCACTACACATTGGAGAAGACAGTGGTGTATTTGACACTTAATGGAGGAAACTCAAGAATGGGAGGTCATATTGAACTCTTATGTTGTTCCTAGATAAGGGAACTGTAGATATGCAACATAGTCTCATGCACTATACGTTCCATTTTAATGTTTTTGCTAAATAGTTATATATGGAAAATGTTTCCAATAAAACTTTGCATATGAACGGATTTCAAAATGTTTAGGTTTCTGTCAGAGTTGAGATTTTGGTGTTCTGTACAATATTACTGTGTCGTGTCTTTGCTATCGTTAAATTGAAGACTTCTAGTTTTTATCATAGATTCCTATAATTAGGGATTACGCGATCACTTGAGTAATAACGTAATTAATTAACTATGAATTCGAGGGCACCAGGGAAAGTTATTAGATTACAAAGTTATAATTTCCCAATATAACCTTTCAGATATTTTCATATCTGATCAATGGTCTTCTATTTAATGATTTATTTACTCTACCTTACGTCAGTCTCATTCCAAACGTCGTAAATCGTTGATCTGCACGAACCCAGTCTTCACTATGAGTCATCCATACATCAATTGTCTTAAATCATTTATTTATTACTAACTAATTAATTCACAGAAATGCATAAACAAACAAACAAACTTAAAATAGTTACATGAAATGATAGGAGAAAATATGCCCTAGTGGGCTAAACCGGCATGGCGACTGTTACACAAAGGGAAAGTTGCGTTCGACTAAGAATTCACTACAGAGTCCATAATTATAACAATTGACATGCTAATCCTTACACATGAACGCTCACTCATTCGGGAACAATTGCAATCAATATATATATAGTTACGTTCAGTGTGTGTGTCGCCTTGGTCGTTGGAGAGAAGTTCGTTTTGGTTGGAGTGAAGTTCTGTCTCGGTTGTGGATTGTTCAGAGTGTCATTCGTTATAGAATGGATGTTTCGGCGGTTGTCTTTCTTCGCGTTCAATGATACCGAATTCCTAGCTGCAGACTAGTAATTAATATCAAAGACTTGTTCTTATTCTGTCGGTATCGATAGTCTAAGAGTTTAACCACGTGGGATGGTTAAAAGATTCAGCAGTCTGGTCTCAAACCTTGGCCCTCTCTTTATCGAGGTAAGCTGGTCTGCAACCTTTGTCCTCTCGTGATTGAGAGAAACATGGTCTGGGGTAATTTCTTAAAAGTTGGCTTTTATTCAGATAGCAGAGAGGGGTGGTCCCATGGTCTCTGACCCAACTGGCTCAGGGGCGGTCCTTGGATTTAGTTCAAATACAACAGGGAGTTGTATTTTCCTTCATTAAACAGTTCAAAATCATATTACACACTTATACAAACAGTATCATACTCACTCATTCATTTTATACAACAAACAGGTGTAAACCTCATATCTGAGGTTATTATATAAACAGCGGTATGGTAATGTGGCCAACCCGTCTCTCCTGAGTTTCCCACATGGGGACAAATGGACCGGTTCATAGCTGGACTCTTCCACCGATCTTTATACTTTTGCAGGAATATGAAATATGTTCGTACCTCAAGTTCTGTGAGGTGGAAGAGAATTCCTTTGTACTGAAAGTTTACCCTCTGTCTAATACTGTTTGTGGTGGGGAGATTCTCAGGAATTTACGACATCTCTCTGTGATCACCGCATGGGTTGTGGTGGAAAGGGAGAGGCAGGGAGAGGGGGATGGGGTTTGCAGTACCCAAGCAGGCAACATCATGACAACTGGAATCTGAAGCCATGTTTCTTTATGAAAAATATTGTCTTAATGTGACAAAGAGGAAGAGCGAATGCCTTTAATAGCCAGTCAATAGTTATTATACCTCATTCCTATTTGTCTTTAAATGTTTCTCTTTGGGAGCAAATATAGCAGCCTTTGTCCAGGCCATACCAGAGAGGAAGAGGCAAAGCGAGAGGAAGCTTATACTGTAGCGTTAAGAAGACCAAGTGAGAAGTTATTGTATGGGGGGCAATGAGAGAGTGTCAAATTTGGTAAAGTGTCAATGATGTGCGTACTGGGAGCGGAGTCAGGTGCAGGAGAGCAGAGAGTTGTGAACAGGCGCACACTTCATTTAGGCAGGAGAAACCAACAGACGGACGCCACTGCGTCGAAACCTCCAGCCAATTGGCAAAAGTGCAAATGCGCAAACAGTCTTAATGATATGTACAAACAAATAAACATACCTCGTGAAATAAAACACGGAATAAACGCTTACCAGTATATCACGTCAAAATAGACACGTAACACAAAACAATCTCACACAAAGACATGAGGGGGAACAGAGGAATAAATACATGTAGTGTGATTGGGGAATGAAAACCAGGTGTGCAGGGAACAAGACAAAACAAATGGATAAATAAAAAATGGAGCGGCGATGGCTAGAAAGCCGGTGACGTCGACCGCCGAACGCCGCCCGAACAAGGAGAGATCTTTCTACAAAAGATCATTGGCTAGAATGTTCCCATCTGATCTCACCTTCTCCCGCCTGCTCGGGCATGCGCTTGTGTGTGCGCAATTCGAGTTTAACACCTCTGAAATTCTCTGGATTACCAAAGCCAAACATTTGAATTGCTTGCGGCTGAAGTGAACATATATAAGGACGCCCACATCACTGTAGTCGGATGCTACATACCGCCATCGGCTTCGGGAGAAGCACTTAACTCTCTTTCTGATGACCTGCACAAGCTATATTACTCTGAATTCATTATTTTAGGAGATTTGAACTGGGACATGCTTACATCTGTATCGGACTCTTTTAAAGAACTGTGTGACTCTCTGAATCTCGCTCAATTAATTAATGAGCCTACAAGACTGAATCGCAGAGCACCTAACAAATCAACACTATTGGACATTATTCTAACGAATACCCCTCACAAATACACATCGACTGGGATATTCTGTAATGATGTCAGGGATCACTGTGCAATTGCTTCTGTTAGAAATACAAAAATGACCAAAGCCAAACCCCGTTATATTTTTAAAATACATTTTAGACAGTTTGATGAGCAAGCGTTCTTACATGATCTGTACCATAATATTGACAGAGTAAGTCTGATTCCCGATGTTGACACTACCTGGGACAGTTTTTATATGAATTGTGTGTCGATTTGTGATAAGCATGCCCCTGTGAGGAAATTTAGAATCAATGGAAGGGACAATCCCTGGTTTTCAGATAACTTGGCAGAATTAATTAGAACGAGATATCTCTTAGGCTCAAGCTAGACATACAAATGTTCCTGTTGACTGGGCCTCCTTCAGAGCGCTAATAAACAAAGGCACAGGATTGATCAGGAAGTCCAAATCAGAGTACTATTTAAATGCAGTCACAGAGAACCTAAACAACCCTACCAAGTTCTGGGTGCTAATCAAATGAGTGTCAGGTTCTAATGTATCCTTTGACCTTCCTGACCATTTTAATGATGGATTCTAGTTAAGTGAAGGATAAAGCCGATATTGTATGGTTTTTAAAAAACACATCATATCTGCTGGTTCAGTTTTTGATAATGGTGGGGCCTAGGCTCATAGGCCCTCATGTGAACCATTTTAACTTTGAGCCTGTTTCTTATACTGAGTTCTATAAAGAACTAAAGGCTATAGACACTAAAAAGTCTGCAGGTCCAGACAACCTGGACCCCTACCTCTTAAAGACAGCAGCTGGTATTATTACTGAACCTGTGGCTCATATTTTCAACTTGAGTCTCTTGACCAATTCCAAACCCAGCATTTGGAAATCAGCGTATGTCCTCCCACTGCTAAAGGGTGGAGATCCCTCAGAAGCTAATAACAATTGTCCTATCTCTAAACTCCCTATCCTGGCCAAAGTCGATGAATCCCTATTGATCTCACAGTTAAACTTCTTAATTAAAAAGAACATACTGAGCAGGGTTCAGTCTGGCTTTAGATCGGGGCACAGCACCGCAGCTCCAGCTACGGCAGTGGCAAATAACATCATTAATGCACTTGATAAAAAGCAACATTGTGCTGCTAAGTTTGTGGATTTAACAAAGGCCTTTGATTAAGTTAACCATGAATTGTTGCTAGCTAGACTCAGAAACATTGGTCTCAGTGAAGGGGCAGTAAATTGGTTTAGGAACTATCTTTTTGACAGAACACAATGTGTGTATATACTGACAATCACAAGTCTAGCTTTCTTGAGATTAATAGAGGTGTGCCCCAGGGGGGGGCTGATGTGGGGCCTTCAAGAATAAAATTGGTCTGGTGTGTTAGAAATGCCGGGGACGATTCTGTTCTCAGTCCGCCACTACATTTAATTACGCACATAGTTTTGTAATTTGAATACACAACGGAAAACAATCACCTTAGGCTTAGGAAGGCAGGTTCAATATGATGCTTGGAGCCTGAACAACATCTCTCCAAACACTCAGAATATACTGCAAACAAAATACATTATTGAAGTGGCATAACTTAATAAAGCAAACATTTTGGAATATTGCCAAACTTAGATAAACAAACAGTGATACAGATGAACAAACATACCTTCTCAGAACACTCGACCACACCCCAAACATTTCTTCAAAAAGACTGCATGGTCCCCAAAATGGTTGCCTTCAGAGAAAGCTTTAAGAGGTGCTTTTTTATGCCTACATTTTACAGAATGCTCTATGAAAGAGCTCAAAACTAAACCATTCTCAAGTAATGCATGGATATCTGTAGATAGCATAATAATCAATAATATCAATTTGACAGTCTTTACTTTCCAGCTCTAAAATGTAAATGTTGTCCTCCACAAGAGTTGGATTAGCTTGTCTTTCTTTGAAGAGGACAGTGACAATTGACACCTATGATGCTCCAAATGTGAAAATCTGAAATACTCAAACTTAAAATATAATAAAAATCTTTATTTCAAATAGTTTGACAAATGTATTAATCTCTTGTGGACAAACGCACGTAACATCAAGCATCTGACTCAATTACGTGAGATTTTTCTTCTGCGTTTCCAAGATAACTTCATGAGCAATCTCAAGACGTTTAACTTGACTTCCCTATCTCTACTGTTATGGGCCCCACCACCCCACGTCATGTTATCTTTCCTGTATATGGTGAATTCAAAATAAGGATGTGGCTGGCTGTTCAACTCAAGTGACCCTGGAACCTGAGCTCCATTCCGCCACTGTTCCATCTGATCCTATCTACACCAGAGTCTGATGAAAGTCTTTCTGGGTGCTGAGGCTGTGTAGTGAGTGGTGTTGCTCTCTAATTGATTTTCTTTATCTCTGAATCACTCTACCTACCAAGCCTTTCCTTCTGATTCACCTGAATCTAACAGAAGAGAGGGGGGAATAGATCACAATATCTCTTATTGGTGAGTGAGTGAGTTTGGGAAGCTCCAATTAGGAAATTGAATCTCCCTGTTCAACTGTGTGGATATGTCAAATGATTTACTTATTGGTAATTGAATATGATTTAGTGTATTATATCATCAGTATTTGTATCTAACTTGAAATGTTTTGAATCCAACCTGACGTCATGACCTCTTCAGTTTTAATGTAACAATTATACAACAATTTTGGCACTACTAGCTGATCACTATCTGCACTCATACTACTTATACTCTTTCGGAATATTAATGGAAAAAACTATATCTCTCATTCTGGGATAGGTATAATATGTTTATGTTCTGTGAATATATGCTAAAGACGATGTGAAATAGATTTGCTTCCTCTTTCTGCTCTTTTGTTTTTATGACAAATTATTACTGATTGAGAGGTCTACTGTCTCAGATCACGTTCCAGCAAAGAAGATACATCTAATGGAAAATAATTAAAGGACAGATTGTCAAATGAGGATTTGTACATATCTCTGATCTGTTCACCAAATTAACTAAAAGTGCAATTGAAGATTTGCAGAGAAATAGTCATAGCTTTAACTTTGTTACCCTGTTAGAGAATATTGCCTAATTGAGAAAGAGGGACTGTTGTAACATTTACCACAATGGCTTAAGAGAATAACCCGTTTAAGGAGAGACAGAGGAACAAGGTATAGAACAAAATTTTAATATTGTTCTTGACTCTATTATATCTTTATCACACATCCATTACACAACAAAAGGGTGTCAAAATCACTCTGAAACAGTAAGATGCTTTTGTGAGAATAATGTGTCATTATAGGTAGTTTGGGAAACAACCTTTTAAGGCATAAAAGTCCACCCCATAAACGACATTATAAAATCCAACCATTCTATGGAATGCCTATAACCATGGCATCTAAAGGTACTCAAACATTTACATAAATCAAGCTTGTTTATTGAACATTCTGACATTTGTATTACACTGATAAGTTAGCCTATAGAAGGAAAATATATCATAACCCTGCTTTCCTTTAATGGAAAATAGGAAATTGGCATTCTCATTTGCGTTCAAATGTAATAACTTTTTTTCTGTCCATCTTGCTCTCACTCTCTCGTTCTCTCTCTCACACACGCTCTGTCTGTCACTCTCTCTCTCTCTCTCTGTCACTTTCTCTTTCTCTCAAGGCAGCAAGGCACATTTAAGAGCCGAAGGCAATTAGCGCCCTGCAATAATAATAAGGCGAAATACTGCAAAGGAGGAAAAGCGAAGTGGAGGCCTGTATGCAGACAGCTGATAAGCAGTAAATAGAAGAAGACTTCAATGGCCTCGCATCATGCATCCACTACATAAGGGTGCGTCCCAAATGTAGAGTGTACCTGAATACAACCCAGCAGCCCCCAGTCAACTCCCAGAAGGGGACAGTCCCACATGACAGACAGGAAATAGCCATCCTCTCTTTTTCCTCACAAAACATATAGAGACACAAGCATGACCTGAGGGAATCAGCTGATGGCCATCTTGCCATTGGTGACTGGTGCACTCTCATCTTTAGACTTTAGAATCAAAGTCTTTAAGTCATTAACACATTTCCTATGACTGTAGAATTGTGAGTATCCCAGTGTTTGTTTGTTTGTTTGTTTGTTCGTTATAGACAGCTGCCTAATATTTTTTTCCCTCGTAATTTCCGTGTGTCAGTTGTGTATGACGCATCTTCACTCATGTCAGCTTGTAGTGTCAAACAGTATGTTCAGGTTTGAAAAAATATAGTCATTATCGTTTCCATTGCTATTTATACACTGTTGTCCATCAATAAAAGCACCGGAATTTCAAATGTTGTTTTGATTCCATTGAATGGAATGTACTTTCACCCTTCTTCAAAATCACTCATTTCACATCTTCCCCTCTCACAGGTTTGTATCACCATGGCATCAGCCTGGATTACAATGTTTGCCACGCTGCTGCTGGCATTTGTGAATGGAACGAAAGAAGGTGTGTGCTGTCTTTGTAATAAATAACCTTCTCTAAATGGCAACACCTTGCCAGCAGTAGCAAAGACGATAGAATAGACACTTCACATCCCATTGTCTTAAAAATGTTGTTTTGAAATGTAAATCTTGAAAAAATCGATGTAATTTGAGTTTCACTGAGACATGGGAATATAGGCAAGAAATATGGTCATTTATTTGGTGGCTTAAAGAGAAATTTTTCCACCTCCCTCAATGTTGCTGATGAATTGATCTGCTCTTGGCTCTCTGTCCTTTCCTGACAGAGGTTCACACGTTTCCATCTGTGCGGGTACACACTTCCACCCCTGTGGTGGCCTTGGGGTCACCGGTGACTGCCTCTTGCGTCATCAGAGATGACTGCCCCCTCATAAAGGGACAAGCCGTTCACATTGTCTGGCACCTCAACCAACGCCTTATTCCCAGCAGTTCTGCAGCAGCCAATGAGAGTGGTAGAAACACTGCAGCGGCCAATGAAAGTGGCTGGATCTCCACAGTTTTATATTCTGTGGCCAATCAGAGTGGCTGGAACTCAACAGTGTTTATACCTAGCTTCACAGACACCAGTGGTATTATCACGTGCTGTGTCCTCCACACCTTCCCGTGTCAGATAGTAGGAGCAGTGGAGATAAGAGCTGGATGTGAGAGAGATTTTTTCTTTCTTTGTTTCTTTCTTTGTTTCTTTGTTTGTTTATCCCTGTTCAGTGGTGTGCTGTATGTATAGTTTACCATAGCTACATTATCATTCATAGTAAGGGATATCTCTTACCCCACATAAAAAGATTACAGATGGGACCATGGTAAAGAATGACATTTCTTTATTTCATTAAAAAAAATTAAATGTTGGAATGAAAAAATGCAGGTCTGTCTTGCAGTGCCATACCTCCCTGAGAAATCTAAGTATACTGAGCATAAAATAAGAATAAATTAAAATGTTTTTAAAGGTAGACTCAGCGGATATTGAGATGAGCGTGATGCAAGACTTCGCTCTCACACGGTCACACACAGTATCTGCGCATATGCACAAGTTCACCTCACGCTGTTACAGCGTGGTAGCCACAGGACCAAAACAGCTGTGAAGTTGAGCCTCTTAGTTATTACGGAAATTGACCCACAATGCTGTTTACTTTCTGCATCTACTTCATGTCGCTGAGTCTACCTTTACATGTTTTAAACATACGCTTCACCTCAGATAAAGAATAAAAACCTGAACTGATAAAAACAGTTCTGTAATGTAGTTCTGAAGATTTTATCATTTGCTGTTCCAAAATCAAATTAAATGTAATTTTAAGGCTCTTTTTAAATCAGCAGATGTCACAAAGTGCTTATACAGAAACCCAGTCTAAAACCCCAAACAGCATGCAATAAGATGTAGAAGCACGGTGGCTAAGAAAAACTCCCTAGAAAGGCAGGAACCCCCCAGGCTCTGAGGGGTGAGCGCCAACTAACTTTAACATTGTTTTGCTCACCCCAATAATTGTTTTTTCTATAGTTCCACCCCCAGCACCACAAAACCTTAGCTGCCTGACTAACCTTACCAAACTGGAAACCCTCTCATGCCAATGGGACCCAGGACAGGACACCCACCTGCCCACACAGTACACTCTTTACACTGAGATCAGGTAACAAGTGGCTATTGGTGGAGAACAAGTGAATCTGTTGTATTTTTTTAATTTACATGTCAAATGTAAATGTATATTGTAATTACGATGCTATTTATTAAATGCTTTCTTGGACAATCTAGCTACTTTGCCCCTTAGGGTCACTGTACTATAAATGCCTGCATAGGTGTGGAGGTTATCCAAAGAGAACCAGTTTAGATGTTACTTCCAAGATGCTTTCTGTGGCAACCTACTAATATCACTATGCATAGGTGTGGAGGTTATCCAAAGAACTTAAAGTGGAAGATGCATAACTGTTATTTGCTCAAGAAGTTGTATTATTTCTTAATCTAAACAGGGATTTACCGGAGAGCGACACGTACGTGCTGGCGCCAGGGGTACATCACTACAGTATACCACGTACCGCTTTTGTTCTCTTCTCAGAGATAGAAATATATGTCAAGGCGGTGAATGCCTTGGGTCAAGCCACCTCAACACCTTTGCTTCTGGAGCCAATGGAGTCAGGTAAGGAAGTAGTGATTTGGGCTGTGATTTACAGGATATGGTGTCCATATTAGGACAGTCTCAGTCACACGGACTTGGTGTCACTTGTGACTCTGAAGCTGTCCTAATACAGACACTGTAAAGACAGTTATTCTGAAGCTCACTGTATTCTTTAAACCTAAAATACAGAACCGTATGTTCAAGTACTTTGTGGCATTGTATTGAGATGAAGCTATTCACATCATAGGGGTTCTAATATAACTCTCATATTGCAGCCAAGTTTGACCCTCCAAAAGTTCTGAAGGTCCAAGCAGAGCCAAACACGTATGGCTGCCTAAGGCTCAGCTGGGGTCTCTCTGAACAGCAAGCGTGGGTGACCATTGTGACCTTGGAGGTGCGACTGAAAACAGCAAACAGCAAACCAGTAAGAGAATGTCCATTTCCTAAGTGTCCACATATTGCAAACATTTGAACAACATTTTTATGATTTAACAACATTAACAATAAATTATCATACCAACTGTACTAGGTAACCCTAAAAATGATTACATTACTGTGAGTGTGTGTGTTTGCGTGTGTATGTATGTTTGTGTGTGTGTGCGTGCGTGCGCGCGCGCATGTGTGTTAGGTCCCAGTGCCCCGCTTAATGCGCCAGAGACCCATGGAGGTGTGTCGTCTGCTCCACGGGACAGAGTACCACATCCAGATACGGGTCAGGTATCACCAGAGTCCATGGAGCGAATGGAGTAACAGCAATACTGCAGTCACGCTTGAGAGGGGTATGTCCTGCATCAATTCTGTTTAATGTAACGTCATTTATCACTCCCATGGTACAAATCTTTTAATCTATTTCTTATTCTTCAGTTCATTGGGCTTACTTTTCACTCTATGCTAATGAAATGTCCCACATTTTCTATCCCACTTTTTACAGCTCTGGTAGAATGTATGTATTGACTATGTATTTTACTAGCTCTTTGGAAGTGAATTTCTAGCCGACACCTGTCTAGTCTGGAAGAACTCTCCTCTTCTCCTCACACAACTGAGAGGCACAAACATTTGATGAGTTTCAAAATGGACACTTCTGCTTCTCTTCAGCTCCCACTGGATGACTCGACTCTTGGATGAAGGTCTCTAGGGAGCAGAGGCAGAAACATCTCAGTGTATACTTGTTTTGGAAGGTAAGAACAACACACAGAACACACTCAAATTTGACACATCACAAACGTTCATATTTCCTGTGATAGTGGTACACAACTTGCCTTTCCTCATCCATCTCCTTTCTTCCTTTTGTAGCCATCGAAGCAGTTCCATGCCAATGGCAAGATCCTGTCCTATGTTGTCTCGCGCCAGAGACAACCCACGAAAAAGGGACAGTTGTGCGTCACATTGGATAGCCACTGTGTTTTCCAGCTTCCCAGGGGGTAAGGAAAGTGTTCCTCAGTGCTGGGAACGCTGCGGGGACATCCAGCCCTACTGAGGTGGAAGTGTTTCAACACAGGGGTAAAGCTGTATTATTAGTTCGATTGTGTAAAATATCTCTTTATACACAATCTTTTAGCATTTTGTTCATTAGTCCACTGTCCACTGTAAAATCCCAATGGTATGTCAGTAGTACAATAGTACATTTTTCAAGATGGAGCACTTTCAGTACAGAGCGTAAACTAAATATCCCTGTTGCTGAATTCCAAATCAACCCCTACACCCTAGGCACTCCTGTAGATTTGAGAGGATTGCATATATATATCAGCATTATGGTAATAGCTTTATCTGATTGGCTGGGTGGAAATGTCACCATATTTCTTCCACCTATGCAATCCTCTGATCTAGGCTAGGGGTCAATTCAGAAATCAGAATTTATGTATAAGCAGAAGGTGTTCTGTGTGTTATGTCAGCGTCCCAAACACCCTATTCCCTATACAGTGCACTACTTTTGAGTCCTATGTGCACTATTCAGGGAATGTGATGTCATTTGGGACTTTAAGCTTACCTGTGACATATTGTATGGTAAATATCTGCATCTGTCCCCAGTTCTGGCAGCAGTCTCTGACGTCAATGTCCTTCCTCATGATGAGAGATCACTACTGGTCCAGTGGACAAGCATACATGCATCCAGTGTCACAGGCTATGTGGTGGAGTGGAGGCCATTGTGGAAAATGGACCCTTCCCTCATCTTGTTTGACCACATTGACAGGAATCAATCCAGCACTCTAATATCAGGTATGGCTTATGTCAGTTATAAGGTATACACACATACTGTGGTTTCATTCACCTGTCATGTGTCTCTAGTTCTGTGTTAGACTTTGTTGGAGGACTATGTACTTCTTTTATATACAATTCTCCTGGCTGCACAATTAGTTTATCTGCAGGGACAGTAACGTTTTCATTGAATTGCATCTACGGTATCAGCTTGTGAGTGTGTTCTCTCGTTTGTTGTTTGAGTTGATTTGTGCAGACGTTTTTCTTTGCGGGATTTTGTCCACATGCTATGAGCTTAAGCACTTGGATCCACTGTTATCTCTTTCTCCTTGTCTCCAGAGAGCATCGAGCCATACAATCCCTATGGGATCTCTGCGTATCCTAGGTATAAGGACGGGATTGGCCTTCCTCAGACCGTCGAGGCGTACTCTAGACAAAAGGGTGAGTCGGTAAATACCAACCCTTACACCTTGGACTTTGTAAGATCTTTACAATATCAAAGGAGGTGTTGCAGGCTTTGTTTGAGTCAATGAGGTGCGAATCGGCTGCAAAACATACCGATGAAAGGTGGTACAATGCTTCCCTCTATTGGAGACATAGAGCAAATGACACCTCCGCATACTGCTACCACCATTAAAATAAGCTTAATCTATTCTATTTATATCAAACACCGACATTATATCTCTTTGTCAGCATGACAATACCAACAAATCGGAACACTATTAGGTTTATGACATTATATAATTGATATGGTAATCGCCACTTCTTTTATTGCCATTTAATCCATATAGTCCTCAATGTTCCCTGTTGTTTCTGGCAGCCCCATCTGCCGCCCCAAATCTCTTATTGAGCTTACCTGGGAGGAAATTCCACTATGCCAGAGGAATGGGATTGTGCAGAGCTACCAGGTCTTCTACTGGGATGAGCAGGGAAACACCAAAGGTGGAAAGATGCTTATTGTGATGCTGTTGATGATACAGCTATAGATGACTGAAAGTTCATAAAAAAGCCTTATTTTGCCAGGCTGTCATTGTAAATAAGTATTTAGGTCACACTGTATATGGATAGTCTAGATGCTCTACAGATGGTCATACTATCAACAAACTTGCTGTTGATAAGCAACTGCTTTCTAAGGTTATGGTTAGGTTTAGAATAAGGGTTAGGGTAAGGGTTAAGTTTAGGGTTAGGATAATGGTTAAGGTTAGGGTTAGAGCTAGGGTTAAAGTTAGATAGTTAGTGGAGCATCTACAGATGGACTATCCAAATAAAGTGTTGCCAGTGTTTATTCCCAACTGACTCGCCTGGTTAAATAAATGAACATGTAACCTCAAACTGCAGTTGCTGTGTCCCTCTTTTACAGTTGTGACTGCTGAGCTGGGAAAGAGGAGGGTGGTTCTAAGAGAGCTCAACCCTTCATCCTCATACAAAGCCTTTATTATGGTTAGCACAGGTGGCGGGAGTCTGAACGGATCAGAGGTTACCCTCAAAACTGAACCAATGGGTTGGTATTAGAATTTTGTCAATAAGAGGAAAGTGCTTTTAAATAAAAGTAATATGCAGTGTTATTTGAGGACTAGTCTCGCTTGCCAAACTCATGGCGCTCCACCCTATGTGAGGTCAGATACTGTATCAGGAAATTGTCTAAAACATAAGTCCTAAATCTAAATACATACAGTATATTTTCAGATGCCTTTGCTATCATCTTGAGAGTTATTTCCTCTGGTGGTGGGCTGTCATTGCTCATCATTATCTCAGTTCTGGTCTGCTTCTCAACACATGAACGGTGAGAACTCAACATTGACTTCATGTCAGTAAATACTTGTGTGTTTGTGCTATTTAAAAACAATACAAGTTTCTGTTCCCATCTGAAGGTTGAAAATGTGCTTTTGGCCCAAGATCCGTGACCCTGCCAACAGCAGCATCAAGAGGTGGACCACATTGGATTCAATACAGGTGCAGTATTAGGATTATCATGACAAAGTATGTATTCAGTGTGTGTTGGTAATCCCTAAGTACAAGGTTTACAATTTTTGGGGGCATTTATGCATCTATTCTATTTAATGTTTCTGTGGTTTGACCAAGGAGATGCATGTTTCTTTTTCTCTTCGAAGGATATTCATGTTGATCAATATTTTGTCTCTTCTGGTCTGTTGTAAATCAAATAAATGTCTGATCAATACATACAACTCTAAACATATTGTAATTTCTAATGCTAATACAGAAGCACCAATAACTTGTCCTGTACAGTTATTGTATGCTGTTTTCATATACATTCCTTTGTCTAAGCTTCTAAGGCAGGGATCCCCCAACTGGCGGCCCGTGTGCCAAATTTGGGCCATGGTTGATTATATTTGGCTCCCCCAGTCTGAGCAAAAAAACATATTTTTTATTACATTGTTTTGCATTTTCATTGTTGGACATAAGACTGTAAAAACACCAAAAAATCAGCTCCATGTGATTTTAATTTGAAAATCTTTTCCCAAGTATTCCCATGCACAGGGGTGCAACTTTCACTGGGGACAGGGGGGTCATGTCCCCCCCCACATTCTGAAATATAATTTTTGTCCCCCCCCAATTCTATCATTGCAATGTGATACAAAAGAGTGGGAAGGCATGTTTTTTCAGTGCAATGTGAGTTTTTTTTAGTTTGGCAATGAAACGTCACTGATCTGTCAGTTTCCCTAGCTAATGATCTACTTTTCACACTGACACAGTAACAAACAGCTCTTGCATTAAATGCTTCACTGCCATGGTGCACAGTAGAGGTCTGTGGAACAATCTCGTCATCCCACTCCCACCTGCACCTGCTGGCTTTCAGTCCAATTCCCACCCCCTACCAGAAGAACTGGTCCCAAACCCAGCCATGGTCTCAGCAATTTTGCGCCCTATAGGCAATATCAAATGAGCAAAAATAACTTAAGAAAGAGGTTAAATTAACAGAAGTTCTCACATGGCCCTTATATTGTATTACAGGGCTATATCAGCCAATATGCTACATGAGGTTTGAAGAGAGCAGAGTTGGAGAGACTTGCACTTTCTCTTGAGCTATTTATAAAGCCTACCTTTTAGGAGTGGGAAGATTTTCAGACGAAGAAATATGGGAAATAAATATTTAGGCCTATTTCTAGGAAATGGAGTAAACTATAGCCTAATCATAGGCCTATTTAGGAAGTACATTTCCTTGGAAAGATAACTGCTCCGTGCTTATCCACCCATGCATAGGCTATAGCCTACTCTATTTGAGACCACACGCGCACCTGATCTTGCAGGTATGGCTACTGAACTGAAAGCAGCAAGAATGACCGACAGCAACACTTGCTACGTTTTGCATAGGTCTATTGGAAATTGCCTATCTTTTAGGAGGCCGATTTGCAGGCAAAGACAAATAAATGGGTAATAAAAATGGATTGAAAATGAAAAGGCACAACGCTCGTTCCCAATAGTAGCCTAACCTATATGCATGTTGTGCTCTTTCCTTTTCAATGATTACATTTTTTTTATTGTACTTCGACTCACATTGGTTGAGCACCCTCCACACCTTTCCATTATCAATATTTATTTACAGACACTGTAGTAGACTACAGTCTAATCGTATTTAAGTTAATTTCATATTCATGTTAACTGCCACGTGATTCTCCGCCCATGTAGGCAGCATATTCTATTTCAGTTAGACCACACGTACTAGGAGCACTTGAACCCTCATGCCCAACTAGAAGAGGTAGGCTACTGAAGTTGAAGCAGCGAATTCTGAGTGTGTGAGTAATGCGAAAAATATGTCCTTTTAATGCAGTAGGTAGACTAACGTTTCCAAATAAGCTTTGGGACAACAACAATATTTTCATCCCAAAGTCATCTGTCTGACCGCCCGCTCCTGTCCGCAGCATGAAAAATGCAGATCGCGCCGCAATGATCTCTGTCGGGACCGCAGTTCCCGCGGGATGTAGCCCTCTAGTGCAGTCAGTACACAACACTAACCTCATCATATCTAAGCAGGAACAGACAGCCAGGGAAGACCAGTCTACGAAGCTCAGGAGAATTTTGCAGGATATTAATAATATCAGTGAATGATACAAAGTTCCATCTGGAATTGATGTGTAGACCTACAGCAGCTACAGGACAGCATTTAAAGCTTAAAGCTACACTCTGGGATCTGGTCATTTCAATTATTGAACCATTGATTCTATTCTTGGATAATATAATGTATAAATGTACACCAAGGTCATTGTTTGTCATGCCTCATTTTAAGAAGATCAGATGGTGACAGGAGTCTCAGCAGGGTCAGGCAGCCAGGGAAGACCAGTATGTGACAGAGGTGAGGTACATTTTTGCCGATACAACACTTTATTCTCTCTGTGCAACAAACACTGGACAAGCCAGATGCTATTTTAAGGTAGTCTAACAAACATCCAACCTTACATTTACATTTAAGTCATTTAGCAGACGCTCTTATCCAGAGCGACTTACAAAAACCTTGATTTCCAAACTGTATCAAGGGTTAATAGAGGCTTTTCTCGATGACACTAAACATGTAAAACAAAGATGTGAGGAAAACCTGGTAGAAGCTATTGATGATGATGAATGGATACAGATATGTTTGAATGCCCAATCATGTCCGTATCATCTCAGACATAAATTGCTGCGGATAACGAATGTACTGTACGTCAGTGAAACTGAATTACATGCACTAAGACATGTCATTCCTCCGCTGGAGGTGTAAAACACAAAAGGGGACATATTCAGCCAGCCTGCTATATAGGTATGTGTATGTATATATGTGTATATGTATGCATATGTGCATGTACGTGTATGTATATGGAAATATATATATTTACCCAAAAAATATATGGGGGATTGGAAATGGTGCAGACAATTACATTGATGGAAGTAACAATCTTTCCGCAATATTAAGCTGATCCACCCCTAAAGAAAAAAGTTATGTCCTGAAAGTAACCAGTTAATTTTTGGGTGCAACGTTCAGACGTTCACAGAAGTAGCAGCAGCATAACACAATCATCCAAACCGGAAAATGTAGGCTACGTTAGTCCTAGAGCTAACTAAGGAAAGATTTACGTAACACAAGCGGTCATATTTAGCTAACTCTCAGCTGACAGAAACAACAATATGAATTATCTAATAGCAATTACTATTTACAATTCATCACATCACGGGTGAGCTCCCCATTGATCAAAATAATTGAATAAGTAATCCGCAGATGGGTAATTGGTGCGAGCCACCATGTTTTTTTTTCTTTGAGTCAACCAAAGATAATAAGAGGAGACAAGATGAGTTCGGTCTGTTTTCCATATGCATGTTGAAGGGGGTGTGTCGTCTATGATCATTCACTTCCCTTCATTCACTTCCGGGAAGTTTACTTGAAAGATGAGTGAACCATTTATTATTTTATTCTCTATGCTGGTTTGGTCGGGGTGTGATTTAAGGGTGGGTTATCTAGGTGAATTATATGTCTGTTGGCCTAGTATGGTTCCCAATCAGAGGCAGCTGTTTATCGTTGTCTCTGATTGGGGATCATATTTAGGTAGCCATTTTCCCATTGTGCTTTGTGGGATCTTGTCTAGGTATAGTTGCCTGTGAGCACTAATCTGAGCTTCACATTTCGTTTGTTCGCTTTATTGTTTTGTTATTTGAGTTTTCTCTTCCGAATAAAAGGGATGGAAACATACCACGCTGCATTTTGGTCCACTCCTTATGACGAACGTGACAGTAATATAGTACACTTATCATAATTTGTTAATCCAGAGAGGATAGCAAAAGTATCTACATCCTCTATGAGGCCGTGGAGAGATTCTAATTGTGGTTTTAAAAGAAAACCTGAATCATCAGCGTACAATGACACCTTTTTAAGCCACGGATTTTTAATCCCTAATATTATTGTTGGATCTAATTTTAACAGCTAACATTTCGATGACAATAATAAATAGATATGCTGATAGTGGACAACCTTGTTTTACTCTTCTAGATAGTTTACAACTTTCTGAGATGTAGCCATTATTTACTATTTTACACCTAGGGTTACTATACATAACTTTAACCCATTTTATAAGAGATTCCCCAAAATTGAAATATTTGAGGCATTTATATATAAACTCCAGTCGTACGTTATCAACTGCCTTTTCAAAATCAGCTATGAAAACCAGGCCTGGTGTCCCCGATATTTCATAGCATTCTATTGTTTCCAGTACTTGTCTTATATTACCTCCAATGTATCGTCCATGTAAAAAAAAACTGTCTGATTAGGATGAATAATATCTGACAATACTTTTTTAATTCTATGTGCCAAGCATTTTGCTCGGATTTTTGCATCACAACACTGAAGTGCAAGAGGCCTTCGATTTTTTTTAAATGGACTGGATCGTTATATATACCACTTGGGTCCTGTTTCAGTAATAATGATATCAGACCTTCTTGTTGCATGTCCGATAATCTACCATTTATATAGGAGTGGTTAAAACATGCTAATAATGGTCCTCTGAGTATACCAAGAATGATTACACCTGTTTGTTGGTACGTGTCAAAGGGTTAAACATATTTAATAATGATCTCTTACCAAGCTTGATGACTGGGCATTTTTTCTTACTTTTTGTTCTAAATAGAGACGCCATATTGGATTGTGTAGAAATGCAGGAAATTAGCGTTAGATGCACCAAAATCTTCTGGGGGAGGAGCCAAGTTAAGTTCCCCCAACTTCTTAAACCACTGCCCATGCATAATAGAGAGACACGTAATCGTATAAAAATGTAAGTAAGGTTTGAAATTATTGTTTTAGTCAAACAATATATTAGTTTGGGCTTCTTGTAGTCAATTTTTAGTCTACAAATGATTTGTAATTATGTTCCAGCCCCCCACCATCCCCTCAAGAAGAAAACCGGCAGGCGGCTGAATATAGTTGATCCCTATTCTAAGCAGACTCGGGCTTTACTAATTATTGCGAACAAGTGTATCATTGAACTAACTGTATTCTGTAATTAGTTACAAAACAATAGAAATGCAATTGTGTATTGCTGCTGTTAGTCTGATGTCCAACAATCCATAATCAGCTCTGTTGACCATGAGAGCATTTTGCAGAGAAAATGGGTTGAGGCATACTATTTAGGCTCAGAATTACATGTGGCCCATTGTTAACCTTGTTACTTGGCAACGACCACAAGGGTGTTCAAAGAGCTGCCAGTTTCAATTTTTAATGTCACATGCACAACTACAGTGAAATGCCTTTCTTGCAAACTCAAAACAACAACAATGCAATAATTAATAACAATGTATTACTAGAAAATAAAAATATTAATAATTGAAATACACAATAAAGTAAGAAAGCATACCATATACAGGAAAAATGTAAAAAGTCTGTTCCAATATCATATTTACATGTGCATGGAGGTAGATAAGTATAGAGGTAAGGTGACTAGGCAACAGGATGTAAGATAAACAGAGTAGCAGCATCTTGTGGGTGTGTAGAGTCAGTATAAATGTATGTGCATATTATGTGTGAGTGAGAAAATGATGGAGTTTGTGTGTGTGTTGGAGTGACAGTGTGTGTATGTACGGCCCTGTGAGTGTGCATAGAGACAGTGCAAACACTGAAATAAAAGGTCAATAAAGATACAAGGTAAACTCGGTCCATGTAGCTATTTTGTTAGCTATTTATCAGTTGTATTGCTTGGGTATAGAAGCTGTTCAAGAGCCTGTGGGTGTCAGACTTGATGCACTGGTATTTCTTGCCGTGCGGAAGCAGAGAAAATAGTCTATGGCTTGGATGGTTGGGGTCTTTGACGATTTTCCGTGCAGTCATTTCACACCGCCAGGTATAGAGTCACACCGCCTAATATAGAGGCGAGCTCATGAATATAATAATAATAAAAATGTATTTAATTTGTATAGCGCTTTTCATTACTGAGTTATCTCAAAGCTCTACTGAGGGAAAAAAAACATTCATTTAGAATCAAGCCAGGTAAAATAGCAATAGTAGGCTAGATGCTAAATCCATTTTAGATTGAGACTGGGACTAAGAAAAAGACAGTCTGTAGAAGTTGGTTTTAAGTTCTGAGTGATGGAGCGGCTCTCAGATGGTCAGTGAAAGCATTGCATAGGCCGAGGGGTAAGGGAGCAGAAGGCTCGGTCCCCATAGTTCGGAAATGTGTCTTGGGGACTTTAATTAAGCAGTAGGGAGTGGCTGGAGCAGAGAGTGCAAGGTGGCTCGCTAATTGAGATGAGATCACTGATGTAGGTGTAGCTCAATCCATTCAAGGCTTTAAATACAACCATGATCATTTTTAAGTCGATTATGTAGTTAGTGGTGTTGGGCCAGGATTGGGGTAATGTGGTCTGACTTGGTCCTGGTCAGGACCCTGGCAGCACTGTTCTGGATTAGTTGGAGCCTCTGTAGTGATTTGGCTGGGAGGCCCACGAAAAGCTCAATGCCGTAGTCGTTTCAAGAGAAGATTAAAAAATATATATGTTACCTTTATTTAACTAGGCAAGTCAGTTGAGAACAAATTCTTATTTTCAATGACGGCCTAGGAACAGTGGGTTAACTGCCTTGTTCAGGGGCAGAACGACAGATTTTTACCTTGTCAGCTCGGGGATTCGATCTTGCAACCTTTCGGTTACTAGTCCAACGCTCTAACCACTAGGCGTGAATGAGTTTCTCTGCATCTGGCTGGGAGAGTGACGGTATGACCCGGACAATGTTTTACATATTTGTTTTATGTGGGCATTGAAGGACGGAGAGGGATCAAACTTGACTCCTAGGTTAGAGATGACAGAGGACAGGTGGATGGCCTGGCCGTTGATTGTAAGGCAGATGTTTCCAGCACAACTTCAGTCTTGCTACTATTCAACTGGAGGAAGTTCTCTTTCATCCCTGCCCTGATGTCCTCTAGGCAGAGTTTTACTAGGGCAGAGATGGTGTCCGGTTTGGTGCTAATGTAGACCTGGGTATCGTCAGTGTAGCATTGGAAGTTGATGTTAGGAAGGAAATGTCCCAGAGGGAGCATGTAAATTAAAAACAGGATAGGCTCCAGCACTTATAGGATGCCGCATGTGACTGCAGACTCCTCCGATCTGGACTCTCCAATAGTGATGTAGTTCTTCCTATTGGATAGGAAGGGAAGGTCGGAGATAGGCCTGTAGTTGGATAGGATGTTCTGGTCAAGGTTGGGTTTCTTCAGTAAGGGGGTGACTGCAGCTTTTTTGAAGATCGATGGTACCTCTCTGGTCAGCAGGGACTTGTTGATCAGGGTAGTGACAAACATAAGATGATGAGCAGCTGTTGAGTAGAGATGTAGGGATAGGGTCAAGGGAGCATGTGATGACCTTCATTTTAGAGATTGACTGCACAACGGTGGATGTGACTTCTGTAAAGTTGCTGAAAGTAGGGGCAGTCTGGGCTGGGGGCTCAGGGTGTGGGGTGCAGGCCATCTTAGAGGCCATGATGTTTGTCCTGATAGTGTCAATCTTTGTCTTGAAAAAATCTGAGAAGCGATTGCACTGCTCAGATGAGGCTGCAGGAGAGCATGAGTTTGCAGGGTTGAAAAGGCAGTTGATGGTAGAAAACATGGTTCTGGGGTTACATTTTATTGTCAATCGTGACAGAGTAGAAAGCTGGTTGAGCTGCTTTTAAGGAAGCAGAGTAGGTTTCCTGGTGGTCTTTATAGGCCAGTAGGTGGACAGTCAGGCCATCCTTCCTCCATGAGTCTTCAGTCTGCACAGTTAATCAGTGAATCAAGGAGACGAGCATTGTAATGTTACTTCACATATTTTTTCAGTTGCAAGGATGCTGTTACACAGATTGACCATGTCATCGAGGGCCAGCTCACTGCAGCTCAGACTCAAAGGTGGACTGGGTGTGTTCCTGAAAGAGTAATGGTTTAAGTTTCCACAGAATAACAGTGAGAGGATTTGTTTGTTTACGTTTAAAAGCAAGGCACTCAAAAGACTGAAAATCAGCAATAGTCAATGGGTTTAAAATAAAGAACTCTCTGTATAAAACAGTAAGGCCTCCACCGCACCTTTTCAAAAAGTGTCAGCCATAGTAGAACAACACCCCTGAAACAAATGAGGGGTAAGGGCCTTGTTCAAAGGCACATCAACAGATTTTTCACCTTGTTGGCTCAGGTATTCAAGCCAGCATTGTTTTGGTTACTGGCCCAACGCTCTAACCACTAGGCTACCTGGCACCCTTTGTATTCAGGCGGAACTGCTTTATTAAGATGGTAAAAGTCACCCTCTCTGTGAAATGTTTCAGTGAGGCAGGTCATGTCTAAGTTATTAATCTGAACAACAGAAGTGATTGATAATAAATGTTTACGTTTTTTTCAGAAAGCATTATTGTGAAATGGTGTTAATAATGTTAAAAATTCTGAAATAGTGTTAATAGAAGTCACATTACTCTAAAATAATCGCATTTTCAACTGGAGTATAAAAATCGAAAAGCCCCAACTGTTTGCTTTTCTTAAAAAAAAAAAAAATCATAACCATCCTTCTGGAGCAAGAAGGAAAGGAAAGAGAGAAAGGAGGTCCATCATGCATCCAGTACATCAAGAGAGTTTAATTCTACTATTAATCAATCATTCACTACTATTAAAATTTGATAGTCAGTAATTGAGTTAATCAGTTCCTCTATGTCCTCACCTCTGCGCTGCTCTCTCTCCTCTGACTTCAACTTTCTGGCCAATGTTAGATAGCTAGCTAGCTACATACAAAGCTTGAGACTAACTATTTACATCACTGTCCCAGAATCGTCCCGAAGTGCAATTTAAACCGTCCCAAACTGAATATGAACCAACCATTAAAATATATACAGTATTTCTTTGATATGCCAACATGGGTCAACTCATAGGACCTAGGTCATTCACAGTGATGTAAAAATCTAATAAGATTAGCCTACTACTGAAATATATAAATGGGGCTGTCAACTGAGCCAGAAATTCACATTTAAAAAAATCTAATCCTTTAAAATAGCCAACAATGGAATAATATTTAAATCTATTTTGCATGAATGTGCATCAATAATTTGTCTACATTTAAAAAAGTGTAATCTAGGTTATATGCATATTGGCTACAGCCTCTCATGTCCACACCGATGCTGACTGACATGAGGGAGGCGCTGGAAAATGTAGCAAAACTTTGATAATACTTTTAGATACATCAATAGGCTAAACAACAGTCATGTTTGACAATTATAATGCAGGATAACTAATATTAAAGTCTAAAGGCTTGATTCTGTTGACAAACTCGAGGCACAGGTTTTTCAGATCAAATGGTCAGAAGAGCGAAAGAAAGGCCAATGCTGTTGCGCACCGCATACATTTTGAAACTATTTAACCATAAACTGAATTGTTTAAAACCTGGATGCTTTATTTTGTTTTCTGAGGCATGTCTTACCTTGTTTCAAAGTAGCCTAGCCAAAATCAGACCATATGTTGAGGGAACTTCCTCATGACATTGCAACTGGCATTTTCTATTGTTCTATTGGTTTTCAGATCAACTTTCTTTCATTGTCCAGCAGGCAAAGACACAATCCTAGTCATATCAGCAACCAATGCTAGTTGCTGCATCTTTAGATCTCCCCTCTTTTTAGATTTCGAGCATATATTTTCATATCTGTCACATGAAACCACTAGCATGTGTGGTGCACTTTTTAGAATTATGTGTTCCCGCTAATTGCATTTTGGAACATTTGAGCGTAGCCTACTGCCGTGTGCGCATTGTTACGATTAATGCGCCTATAATGTAAAGAAATAATAGTTTATCAACATGTTAAGCTAAACGTTCTGATCTGTTGCATTAGCCTCATTGCTTGAAAATGGTATGTACAGTACGCCTAGTATGAATTTTGGATTTATCCTCCCAGAACTGTCCCAGTCTGTTTGAACCCTACCAGACACAATGTGGTGCCCTTAAAGGGATACTTTGGGATTTCTCAGTTTCTCTCCCTTGCTGTGATGGCTCTAGTAAAGATTGGTACACTCTTAGAAAAAAAGGTTCCTTAAAGAACCCAAAGGGTGCTATCGCTTGCTTCATGTGTGGAAACCCTGATGTCTTTATGGAACAGTACAGTGTGGGTTGTTGTTTAAGCTGGTTCCTGAGAAAAAGAAAAAATGAGTTAATCTTCCAAAATGAAGACGAAATTCTATGCAGACATACATTGCCTTTGGAAAGCATTCAGACCACTTGACTTTTCCACATTTTGTTACGTTACAGCCTTATTCTAAAATTGATTAAATAAATAAACATAATCCGCAATCTACACAGTATACCCCATAATGACAAAGTAAAAACAGTTTTTTAGACATTTTTGTAAATGTATTAAAAATAAAAAACAGACATACCTCAGACCATTTGCTATGCAGATGCCTCACAAGTCCTCAACTGGCAGCTTCATTAAATAGTACACGCTAAACACGAGTCACAACGTCAACAGTGAAGAGGCGACTCCGGGATGCTGGCCTTCTCGGCAGAATTCCTCTGTCCAGTGTCTGTGTTCTTTTGCCAATCTTAATCCTTTCTTTTTTTGGCCAGTCTGAGATATGGCTTTTTCTTTGCAACTCTGCCTCGAAGGCCAGCATCCCAGAGTCGCCTCTTCACTGTTGAAGTTGAGACTGGTGTTTGCGGGTACTATTTAATGAAGCTGCCAGTTGAGGACTTGTGAGGCGTCTGTTTCTCAAACTAGACACTCTAATGTACTTGTCCTCTTGCTCAGTTGTGCACCGGGGCCTCCCACTCTTCTTTCTATTCTGGTTAGAGACAGTTTGCGCTGTTCTGTGAAGGGAGTAGTACACAGTGTTGTACGAGATCTTCAGTTTCTTGGCAATTTCTCGCACGGAATAGCCTTCATTTCTCAGAACGAATAGACTGACGAGTTTCAGAAGAAAGTGCTTTGTTTGTGGCCATTTTGAGCCTGTAATCGAACCCACAAATGCTGATGCTCCAGATACTCAAATAGTCTAAATATGGGCTGTTTTATTGCTTCTTTAAGCAGAACAATAGATTTCAGCTGTGCTAACATAATTGCAAAAGGGTTTTCTAATGATCAATTAGCCTTTTAAAATGATAAACTTGGATTAGCTAACGCAATGTGCCATTGTAACACAGGAGTGATTGTTGCTGATAATGGGCCTATGTAGATATTCCATTAAAAAATCACCCGTTTCCAGCTACAATAGTAATTTACAACATTAACAATGTCTACACTGTATTTCTGATCGATTTTATGTTATTTTAATGGAACAAAAATGTACATTTCTTTCAAAAACAAGGACATTTCTAAGTGACCCCAAACTTTTGAACGTTAGTGTATATATATGAATTAGCAAACATTTATAAAAACCTGTTTTTGCTTTGTCATTATGGGGTATTGTTTGTAGATTGATGAGGGGAAAAAAACAATTGAATACATTTTAGAATAAGGCTGTAACGTAACCAAATTTGAAAAAGGTCAAGGGGTCTGAATACTTTCCGAAGGCACTGTAATTTTTATGGTGTAGAAGAACAACTTACATGCTGGTGTTGTCAGCAGCAGCCAAAAGAGAGATCCTCTGCCTATGATAGTTGGTTACTGCCAGATTGAGCAAAACATACTGTGGATAGCATGTTAAAAGTCATGCAATGATTAAGTAGGCTATTGAATCACCAAGACTTATTATACATAATGTATTATAAATAATTTAGATGCATACCTCCTCTCAGTCAGCCCACTGCCCATCATGTACATTCAACAGAGGTCAGCAACAGTCTTCTAATGGCTTCATGAAACATAGTCCCCTCATCTGACTCCATACTTAAATCCCAAAATAAAAGTAAAAAGCTAATAGAGCTACAGACCCAGCCTGACATTGACTATTTGGCATATTCCATAATAAAAAATTATGTTTATTTGTAAGAGTTGGCTAGCTAGCTTGTAAAGTGACTGATTAAAGTCGCCTAGCTTTTTCATGTGTAGCTAGCTAGCTATGGTAGCGTACAAACGGTGCTCAAATTCTAATAAACTTTTTCTATCTAGCCTAGCTATAGTTTATCATATGACTTTGACTGCATATATTTGAATTAAACAATAAACTTTGCTTACCTTTATAATTTCAGAATTTGCTTATTGGTAGGCTATTTTCAACTTCAACCACCATCCTCTTGCATCATCATGCTGGAATGGCAGTTGATTTTTGAAACAGAATGGCAGTTAAAATTAACTTTTGGCCACGACTGTACACTGGAAGCTAGGCGTACAGTAGGGTTAATCCAAGTGTTCTGACCTCACAAAGGTAGTCAAGCACCCAAGCTAACTGGCTAAAGTTGGCTACCTCGCTAGCTACTTCCATACACAAACGAGAGAACACCTCACTCTGACCATTTTACTCCCCCTAGCAGAGCTGGTTGGTCTATTTTCATGTTATGTGGAGCGTTGGTGACTAACTGTGCTGCTGGCAACAAATGAATTGTGTTTTTTTGACTACGTTTACTGATAACGGTCATATTCAACGGGTGTTGTGCGTTCGTAAATTCATCAGTTATTCTGCACTCAAGCAAACTCAGATGAGAGTGCTCTGAATCGGAGTAGATAGCCAGAGTGAATTTACAAACGCACCCTAAGAGTGTAAACTTGTCAACACATTATTTCCTCTTGCTTCTAGCTAGCATTTAGTTTGCAAGAGCACAGGTTTATATGAACCTTGCTGTTTGCCACTGACCTCGGCAACAATGTTGCCAAATGCGAATTCGATCTCCCTCTTGCCATAGAGAGTTGACATGTCGAACGTCAACTAGCCACTTTAATGACCAGGCGAAATCATGCAACAGCATCATTATTATAGATATGAATGTCAATGCAAAACCGCTAAAAGAAATGAAAAGGGAGCTAGTTCGCTGTCATTTCAGAGTTTGGTGTGACTGTGTTAGCTTAGCCGTTGTTTGCTAAAATCCACATTACACTCGGGTATGGATATAACCTTCAAGGTTCTTTGCCTTCACTTGGTATATAGCACCTTTTTAGTAGTGTTCTTTAATGTCGTCCAAAGAAGCAAAACGATTATATATGTTACCCCAAATAACCATTTTTTCTAAGAGTGTAGGACTGGGGGGCGGTCAGGATACAACGAATGAGGCAAACAACAATTATGAGGGGAAAGTATGTAGCTAGTTAATTAGTTAGTTGTTCTCACATCACGTGTCATGTCTGATTGCTGCAGCGCTCTCTCAACACAAACGAATGTGCTTAAAACACACAACCGTTCGGCCCTCCCTGACTCAGTAGCAGCCTGCCTCATTGCATGATAGTAAGCAGTAGCAGTGTGAAATTAATAAAAACAAAAATGTAAAGAGATGCCACGGTGCAATTTAGAAGTAGCCCAAAAACCTGCAACCCGCGACCAATGCATTTCCCCCCCCCCCCGCAGTTTTCAAAGTAGCCCATTTTCGGGAAAACTGCAGACATGGCAACCCTGCTCACTCAGCCTGTTCTGTCGGGCTTCCTGATAGTTTGAGATGAGAGAAAATGTACAATTTCTTCAATTCTGAGCATTTTAATAGCATGAAAATATTATGGGTGATGTTTTGGTCATTCAAATGCTATTTTTACTAGGGAAATAGGATGAGTGTGCAGGACCTCGAAAGATTATTCAAGCATCCTTCTCATTTCCCGAATCGACTTCTCCGTCTGATTAGTTCTGTCTAATCAAAATGGCGATCCTCATGTAGGGGACAAATGTTGTTTACTCGTTACATTTTGACCATTAATACCTGACATACATATCAAATAATCTCTGAATCAGCCATGTTATCAAGTATGGCTTTAAGAAGTGCTCTTAAATCGACATCTGTCGTTCTGCGAGAATGTGGTGTTTTATCCAGGCTGAAAGGAACCTGTGCGTCTCTCCCATTGAAACATGGGACGTCAACCTCTGTCATCACAGGGCCTTCACACAGCAACAATGAGACTGTATTGACAGGTAAATAAATATATATATATATATACCGGAATGAAACGTCTTGTCGATGCGCGCGCCTGTTCATTTTCTGCACTTGCTCGCATGCATGTCAACTAGCTAGCTGCACATGCGGAGCAAGAATCAATGAACCATTACTGAAAAATACGGAATGGGTAGATTTTGTGTGAAAACCCACTTATCATCTTAACACCTCGTAAAAAAGTGCTTTTCCATTAGTCATGTAACGAGTACAGTTCTTCCTTGGGTAGGCCAGGAGAGGGCACTGCAGCAATTATCTAGGATATCTAGTGTACAGATAGCTAATCACAACAAGGACAACAACAACATTTATAGACAGGTACACAAGAGTTATTCTCTTTGTGTATACAGTGACACAGGCTTTGTATAGGGACATCAATCACTACTCCATTGTCCTTATCATCCTGTGTATACTAACTAGGCTAGCTATATGGTTTCATAAAAATAGATCATTATTGTATACTAATGTAGTGATAACGTTAGCTAGTAGCTACCTGTCTAAACAGCTGAAATGAATGGAATCATTTGTAACCAGACTGGTGCGAAGCTAATGCCATTTTAACCCAGACATATGACTAATACGTTTCTCATCATGTAATCAGTCAGTCTGCTAGTAAGTGGTTTTTATGAAGAGGATGTGGGAACCAGAGTTATTTTCCCCACAGGCCCCCTGCAATGTGTCTGCAGCAGCTTTTCTCACTCTACCATTCTTGATCATGTATACAGAACATGACACTCCACTCTTGTTTCTATGATCTCTGCACGACAGTTCACAAAATGTAGGCCAACATCAAAACAAGTACCTTTACAGTAAGACATCCTAACTCTTACTGCAAAACATGTTGCTGCTGAACATGCTTACAGACACTTTCTCATGCAGGCACATACACTGAGTGTACAAAACATTAAGAACATCTTCCTAATATTGAGCTGCACTACCTCCGCCCCTTTTACCCTCAGAATAGCCTCAATTCGTTTGGGGCGTAGACTGTGTCTAAAAGCGTTCCACAGGATTGCTGGCCCATGTTGAGTCCAATGCTTCCCACAGTTGTGTCAAGTTGTCTGGATGTTCTTGGGGTGGTGGACCATTCTACACACAGAAAACTGTTGAGCATGCATTGCAGTTCTTGACACAAACCATTGCACCTAGCACATACTACCATACCTCGTTCAAAGGCACTTAAATATTTTGTCTTGCCCATTCACCCTCCGAATGGTACACATACACAATCCATGTCTCAATCGTTTCAAGGCTTACAAATCATTTTTTAACCTGTCTCCTCCCCTTCATCTACACTGATTGAATTGAATTTAACAAGTGACATCAATAAGGGATCATAGCATTCACCTGGTCAGTCTATGCCATGGAAAGAACAGGTGTTCTTAATGTTTTGTGCACTCAGTGTAGTTGCAGGCATATATCTGGCACCATCCTATGGTTCATAAAGCAATCGACTAAGAGTAATTATGTATTGTTTGATCATTTGTTTAATTCTTACCAGGTATTGGGAGTTTCACCATTCAGCCTGGGAGAAACTATACCCGTGCCATAAGAAAGAAGAAGCCAGGTATGGAGGACCTAGGTCAACTATTTGATCTAAGACCACTTGGATGTTTGATATTTACTGTCTAAGTTTATTTCCATCAGTGATGCAAAGTCAGTTGAGTGATCTTCCTCCGACAATGCTGAAAATTACATTTACATTTACATTTAAGTCATTTAGCAGACGCTCTTATCCAGAGCGACTTACAAATTGGTGCATTCACCTTATGATATCCAGTGGAACAACCACTTTACAATAGTGCATCTAACTCTTTTAAGGGGGGGGGGGTTAGAAGGATTACTTTATCCTATCCTAGGTATTCCTTAAAGAGGTGGGGTTTCAGGTGTCTCCGGAAGGTGGTGATTGACTCCGCTGACCTGGCGTCGTGAGGGAGTTTGTTCCACCATTGGGGTGCCAGAGCAGCGAACAGTTTTGACTGGGCTGAGCGGGAACTGTACTTCCTCAGAGGTAGGGAGGCGAGCAGGCCAGAGGTGGATGAACGCAGTGCCCTTGTTTGGGTGTAGGGCCTGATCAGAGCCTGAAGGTACGGAGGTGCCGTTCCCCTCACAGCTCCGTAGGCAAGCACCATGGTCTTGTAGCGGATGCGAGCTTCAACTGGAAGCCAGTGGAGAGAGCGGAGGAGCGGGGTGACGTGAAAGAACTGGAAGAAAATGGAATATGCCGCTGTTCCACTCGCTCAAACGTATGTGCATTTCATTTGTCCAGACTTAAATTAAATGTATTTTATGTCATGCAGACATGGCTCATGTATGTTCAACTCTCCCATGTCCAAACAACTACAGCAATGAGATGATGCTGTTTAAAATAGTTATTCTATGTCTTTATTTGTACAATATATAGGCATACTCAGCGTTTGTACTATACCTCTACTATACAGTACATCTCTTACTAATGCTGATCTGTTATCATGTGTTTACAGAGCTGATGACCTGGTCAAAAGACTTCTGACACTGGAACTAGCAAGCCATGTATGTTCTTTTCACCTTTCTCATTGTGCTCATAAGAATAACTACATAAGAGTAACTACAGTTTGTGTATACCTCTGTTAGTTGCTATAGTTTACATTATGATACGACCATTTTTCTATACCTATGCTGGATATTGCATAATCAAACCACCATGTTTCGTGTCACCAGAGCGAAAAGTTGAGATTGAAAACGGAGCAGCTGATTGCAAAAGTCCGGAGGGATGAAGCTGACCGCAGCTCTACAGAAGTCAAGGGTAGGTTCCTGTTTTGGACCTAGTGAACAACCGTGCTTTTCCTCTGAGGAATCACCTTATTTCAGCAATCGTTTGTTCACTTCTTAACCCCTTTCTTGACCTTTTTAGTGGCCATTTTGACCTCCAAAATCCGAAACTACCAGGAGCACCTGCACAAACATACTAAGGTGTGTATGGTTGAAGGCTAAATGCAAGACTGTGTCATTTTAAGTCCCTATAGTAACCATGACGTGAATGCATATTATTTCCACACGTTTAATTTCCGGTCCCCTCCCTGTCTGGTGTGAGGTTTGTCAACAGGATTTCCTGTGTAGTGCGTACACCCACCATGACATTTGACAGAGTAGTAGTGGTGCTGCTGCATGCTAGGAATCTACTGTCACAACGTATACACGTAACATTGTATCCAACATTTTTGCAGACATATTGCAAAATATAACTATCCTTTAGCAATGTTAAAATGTTAAAGCCAAGGTTTGGCAGTCTGTCACTGTACTGTATCTCACTTTTAGACAGTTTGGTTTTGACAGTCTCAAAATCACTATGCTATTTTTAATAAGAAAAGCAACTCCTCTATTATGTAAAAGACATGTTCCCAGACTAGGTGTTCGATTCAATCTGTAGTCCTGAAGAGCTGCGTTACAGCACAATAGAAATGTAAAGGCAATGTTCCCGTGTTTGCGGAGACGTCATTCACAGTGAACACTGCATTAGTTAGCTCAATCGGAAATTACCTTTACATTTCAATCGCGCTACAGTGCCGCTCTTCAGCCCCACGGTTTGAATCAAGCCTTAAATATTGTTATCGCTTTACGCATATTTTTTTCTCCATTTGACCTCGGACTGTGTTTTGGGCCCCCGTCTTTGTATCAGGACAAAGCGAACAAGCGATGGATGCTCATGGCCATTGACCGCAGGAAGAAGCTGCTCAAGCACCTCAGGGTGACGCGCTACGACGCCTTTGAACATGTCTGCCAGCAGCTGGGCATCACCTACACTTTCCCCCCGGAGTACTACAGACATGCCACCCGACGCTGGCTGGCCAAGAAGGCCCTGTGCATAAAGGTACACAACAAAACTCCATTCTCTTATTTAGTGCAATTTTCTAGCTTGGTCCCAGAGTGGTTTGTACTGTATGGTTAGCAAGACGGCACAAACAGATCTGGGACCAGACTAGCAATTTTCTTGTTAATCTTTCTGCTGTATACAGGGTGTTGAACCATGGTTTTTACCAATAGTCTAATGCATGACTTAATGTAAAAGTCAAGGCAAAGTTGAAGACTTTTATAATTTTGCTGTCATTGTTGTTGGACTTTTTGCCGTAGGTTTATATGACTGTGTCCTTTCTTAGGTATTCAAAGAGGTGCAGAAACAGAAACTGGAGCAAAGGAAGAAAATTAAGCAGACCCCCTCCCCAAAACTGGCAGAACCAGCCAAGACAGCAGCTACAGGAACCCAATAAACTACTACAATATCCAATGTCTGTCTTACTCGATGCATTCAGTCTTGCGCTCAATGGGCAAATTAGTTTTGCATGGCACAGTGCCTCAGGTGGGTGGCGTTTGCTCTTTTTTGACTATTCCATTTGTCCTAAAGAGAAATCTCCACCCACCAATGCCACCAGGCCATGTAAAATAAATTTTCCCATGTATTGCTATACTGTAATAAGAAACATTAATAACGTATTGCTTGTAGTACACTAAGTCTTCATTCTTCCTGTCCCCAATGCATGTTGATGCATCATCAAACCACATTTGGCCCAATAAATGCAGTGACGCAGATATGTGGTTTTGGTGTGGGCAATATCTATGTGCTCAGGATATGTGACCTGAAACTATCAAATAAACCCACAATTAATCATTTAATTTAATAAAATAAATTATACAATAGATTTGTTTGCTCTCTTTTTTTGTTTGTTGCGTGTTTCACTTTGATCACGTATAGTCACTTGTTTGGTGATGTGTAACTACCCCAATTGAAAGGGATAAAACACTACTTGATGCTGATTAAAATACTAATGAAAGATATGAGAAATAAGAACATTACGCCCTGTGGTTGAAACTGAAGTGCAAGATTAATCATATGATGACTTCCCTGAACATAGCTCGTGTTTACGAGAACTGACAGAACATCAGATATTGGGTGTTTATCGACCTCATATGTTAAACCAAGGTTATACTCACAATCTGTCACCTGTGAATTGACCTTGAAACCTATAATTCTGAGGAATGGTGAGGTTATTAAACAGCTTAACTGTTCTACTGTGCATTTTTGTGTTTGCACTACTGTTGAGAGTTGTCTTGAGAAATATAGTAGGAGTGTGTAACCAGCGCTTGTTCACAGCTTTAGTATCACAACTTCCTGTTAAAGTGTATCGACTCAGATCTGGAGATGCTCAGAGCTGGAGACAAGATAGGTGAGTGACATGCTCTTTCCTCTGCTCTCACGTATATAGAAAAAGCTACAATAGAGTAACTACTTATCAATAAACTACCTAGAATGTTCAGGTTTACATCTTTCTGATAAACACTAAAAAATGATGTACATCTATAACATTTGGCATATTTGTACACCAGAGTATACAAAGTATTTGAAGTAGTTTCTCAGAGTCTTAACACCTTGTCTTGTCCTTGTACAATTGTGATGATAGCTAAGTTATATAACAGTTATTATTAGTCTTTACTGAAATGCCAATACAACAATATCCCATTTTACATATGCAATTATATTAAAACCTATTGCAATACATAATAGGGTTGCAGTATATGAAGTAAGACGGTGGTTCAGGGTATGAATGGACCTGTGTATAAACTTGAGTACCAAAGAAAATTACTTGAGTACCAGTGTATGGAACTTTTATGTGAACCTTCCTATATGCAATTATCTCGAAGGAAGGAAAAAAACAACAATGAACATTTCCCATCCCACAACAGTTTACATACTGCTAGTTTTGTTTTATAGCTGTATTGGGGAAATGATCAAACTTCAACCACTGTGCTCACTGTTGGATGTGGTTAGTTTTTAGGTGACTGAAGCTGACCCCATTTGATTGACATGTCGAACCCAGTCATCACCCACCAGCCAGGAGCTGGCTCTTATGGGACAAATGTGCAGACAGGCGAGTGGAGCACTGGGCTGTGCTCCTGCTGCAGTGACATCCTAGTCTGTGAGTATTGAGACAAATAATAAGACCTTAAATATCATCACTAAGTAGGCCTATCTGGTTCCATACCATAGGGTTTAATGGTTGTCAAGTGTTTCAAGTAAAATGTGTTTCCTGTTTTTTGGATTTTACAATAAGGTAAAATTTTGTCATACAGGTGCCTTGGGCTTCATCTGCCCACTAGCATTGAGTTGCTACACAGCTAACAAGTATGGCGAGAACGCATGCCTGGCCTGTGTTCCAGGAGGCATGACAGCCATGAGGACACACATGAGATTGACCTATGGGATTCAGGTATGTTACCCTTAGGAGCCTAAAGAAATTAGGAATGGTGAGGCATTCATGCATTCAGTATGTCATTTTAATGCACAATAGGGAGAACTGCAACTCATTCCTGTCCCAGCCAGTCTAACCCTTTTATTATGAAAGACAGGAAGGAACCATTTCATCAGTACACATATTGACAAATTAGCCTAGTGGTTTTCCCTAGCTTGAGGAACTTGAACTGTCAAATATTTGGTTGATTCATTCTCATCATATTTTCTTACAGGGGACGATATGCAATGATGCGTTGATGACCTGTTGCTGTGGATTCTTTGAGATGTGCAGGATGGCCCGTGAAATTCGCATCAGGAATGGGGACGTTTGACTTGTACAGTCAATTGAAGACATTTTCAAGTGGAAGTTAAATTAACCTCATGTCACATATTGTTGATACAAATCGTCATTGTTATACTATGTACATTTTAACTTGTGTATTGATTAAATTTGACCCCCTACCCTCAAACAGTACTGCGCAAAGAATTCATAGCACCATGTATGAACATCATATGTACAATAAAGTTCAGTTTTTTCTTGTTTCCAATGTCATGTTGTCCTTTTCAGGATGATTTACAGGCTGATGTATCAGGGACGTTCATAACACTGAGGTATAAATTATCATGAACCGTTACGTCTCAATTCCTGATGTGAACAAAAAAATAACAAATATTTGCACGTTAGCTTACGTTCTACCCGATTGGTGCTTTTTCTTCGTGACCTGGCAACCAAGTGGAAGCTTACATACGCTTAAACAAGACAGAAAGGGGATATTTCGCTAGCTAGCTATCCAGCACAATACGACAAATATGTCTTCGAGGACGCTACCCCTGCTTTTTATTAATCTCGGTGGAGAAATGCTCTACATCTTGGATCAACGCCTAAGAGCTCAGAATATTCCAGCTGACAAAGCCAAGAAAGGTAACATTTATAGTTAGCTAACCAGCTAACGTTAGCTAGCTTAGCTGTCTGGTTGTATTAGGCTAGAATTCAACTAGTTACCTGACCAACAGGTGAGTCACTGACCTTGTCATGTTCACAAACTGCTTGCCATTATTTGGAGTACATTCATTTGTCTTAACCTGCAAATTCTTCATTGTACTTGTAGCTGATTGGATAGAGGATGACAGAAGGAGAGGTATTTTGATGTTTCACATGCAATGCATCTCTAGACCTACATGCTCTGCTTTGAGTCCTTCAAGGAAACCAACAGAGTATTGCATTGGTAGAACAATCTGGATGAAATCTTTGCCCAGAGATATTCATTCACTCTGCCCCCAAGATTGTAGAGATTTCAGCCATGGGCTTTATTACAGAGAAATCCGGTTTCTACCTCCCAATCAAATAACTTTGCAAGCTGCTGATGGTTTAAAAGGCTGTTGCTTTCTTAGGGCAATTGGGAATAGGTGGACATTAAACCTTGCCTATAGAATGCACATCTGCTTACTTAAAGGTAGACTCCTTTGAGCACGGGACTTCTTGATTTTAAAGGTAGACTCTGCCAGGTGTGTAATCATTACGCCGATTCTGTTGCAAAACCGCTTACTCCTAACGGGAAAAGCAAACGAGAGTTTCTATGGGTGGGTATAATTTGTGGAACGTTCCAACAGGAATCTGTTCCAAAAACTTCATAACAAGGTTGCCAACAAACAAAGCATACAAAGTTGTAGGGAGTGGGCTATTTAATTACGTTTTTCGGCAGCTAATTAGCTAGGTGAACTGATCATGCTACTTTGTATGCTTTGCTTGTTGGCAAACCATGTACTTTCCAAAGTTTTTGGAACAGATTCCTGTTGAAACGTTCCACAAATTACACTCACCCAGTTTCTATTGGACAAATTCAGGTAGGTCCTTCCCCGTTTCATTCTGTTTGCTCAGTTTGCTTCTGTTTGGTTTAACAGTTTCCGTAATGAATACACCCCAGTTGTCATAATCATAAACAAGGCGGTGACTTCACATTTACAAACATCAACAGTTAAAACCAGGGCTCGGATTCATAATACATCTGAGTAGGAGTGCTGATCCAGGATCCGTTTTGCCTTTTAGATTATAATTAATGGACAGGGGGACCTGATCCTAGATCAGTACTCTTACTCAGAGACACTTGTTGAACATGGACCCAGTTCTATCAAGACTGTGTTATATCAAGACTGTGTTATATCATGGGCTCTTTCCAATTTGCATGCCTACGTTAGGAAGAGCCAATAATGACAGTCTTAGCAGATTTGGTTGTTTGTGGGAAAAAAAATCTAATGTCTTTAAGTTGGAAAGACCTAATGTTTATGTTGATGATGCCATCTTGATGAGTCTAACTTTACAGACCGACATTATTCCAGTTCCCTACTTGTGACCTGACCTCAACCTTGTGCCCTCACTCTGCCAGTTATGAATGACATCATCACCACCATGTTCAATAAAACGTTTTTGGAGGAGCTGTTCAAGCCACAGGAGCTGTACTCCAAGAAGACCCTCAGGACCGTGTTTGACCGACTGGCCCATGCCTCCATCATGAGACTCAACCAGGCCAGCATGGACAAGGTATGGATGGAATTGTGTCACCTGGTTCATGTTCAGGACACGCTGTAGCAAAACATTTCAAAAGGTTTTACAACAGAAAACAAAAATAGGTGTTCCTTATTGGACAAGGATGTGTAATCTCTCCGTGTTTCAGTCTGTTTTCGTCCGTTTCATCCCTGATTTTAAAGGACCCTTTATCGGAAGTGAAAGGCCATCGAGTTGTTATCCCCTTTCTGAGAAAGGGGTTTATCTAACAGCTGAGTAGCTGTCATGACGACATTACAATTTTTATCATTACATTCTCAGAATCACATCCTCTGTACCCAGTGACACTTTAATTGTCTTACTCCTAGGTACTTGGTGAAATTGCCCAAGTCACTTAAAAAATATAGGTCTACATGGGGTTTTAAAGCTTTCATCATTTATTGCACCATCATTGCTTGACTATTTTTGAAGAGTTCTATCTGTTGGTTATAAAGTGGTTTTATATAGGCTATCAAACATAATATCTTCAGCATTTTGAAGTATTAATTCTGGTTATAAACCTAAATGTTGCATAAATCCACCTGCAGAGCATAATCCTAGTTTGTGCAAGTATGCTGAGGGCTCCATCTGGTGTACATTATGAACTGGCAGCAGATATTTTTGAGCATAACAGTAACCCATCATCATCCATATGACTGTTGTTCATGCACACAGCTGTATGACTTGATGACCATGGCCTTCAAGTACCAGGTGCTCCTCTGCCCGCGGGCCAAAGATATCCTCCTTGTGTCCTTCAACCATATGGATGCCATCAAGGATTTTGTGAAGGACACCCCAAGCATTCTCAGCCAGGTTGACGAGACATACAGACAGCTCACAGAGGTACAATAAACTTCCCTTCAATTGCTCAAACCTCCGCTGAGTGTTCAGTGTGATCTCTTATTCACTGCATGTTTTGTGTTCTTATTTATAGATGTACACACCCTTGTCTAGTGGCGAATTTCAGCTCATCCGGCAAACGCTCCTCATCTTCTTTCAAGACATGCACATAAGGGTGAGTTCATGATCTCGCAGAAGTTTGTCTAACTTTTTCAACAGAGGATGAGTGTGTTGGGAAGGGGGAGTGTGGCATCTTTTGATGGGTTTCAGAGATTAAAAATGTTAATAGTAGCATGACTTTGTGTCAACTGCTAAAACGTTAGCATTTGAAAACAGTGCTAAACCAGGAAGCTAAACCAAAGGATGAATTGCTGTAATAACTTGTCCATAGACTGCTTACAAAGTAAGGAAACCAGTATTTCATTTTGTAATTTGGGTGAACTATCCCTTTACAATGCATTATAACCCCATCATAATGAATTATACACAGTGTAATCTCGGTTAACCCTGAACTAAATTCTTGCGTAATTGGTCAGATGCTAACACCTGCAAAATCTTGATTTGTCAAAAGCACCGGAACTAATGCTGCTCGTTATCTCACACATCCCGTTGTATCAGGACAGATCTATGGTGTCATTTATGTTTTAGTTGTCTGTCCATGACAGATTATACAAAGTGTTACACAATTATCACTACGTTTTGCTCACCTGCATTTGCAGGTGTCCATCTTCCTCAAAGACAAAGTGCAGAATTCCAACGGACGTTTTGTCCTCCCGATCTCAGGTCCTGTGCCCCACGGAACACACATCCCAGGACTTATCAGGTACCACAGCTATAATTGTTCACACCCAAATAACATGGAATCCAACCAAGCCAAGTTTGTTGCAATAGAGCAAAATCTCAATTTTATTAGATGCGTTGAATATGGCAGTATCCATTGTTTTTGTTTTCTTTACTGTGTTTTGTGCTTTTTGATGGCATCTACTTGCTTTCCTTTTGCAGACGTCGGCTTAATTTAGACCTGCGTATCTGCAGGTAATTGCATTACTGAGGGTGTTGAATGAGCAGCTATCTAAATTTAGAAAAGCTTGCTTTTAGCACAGCTCTATTTGCCAAGGGATCGAGTGCAGCTGTGCTTAATTCACGTGAACTTAAGCTCACGTGGCGAATTTTGAGATTGAACAATGTGAAAGTGTAGACAGATGATGTCAGACTAGTGACCACTCTGTTACAAGTACATTGCAACCCCTTAGCTAAACGTCTGAGACAAGGTCCATCTTGAACAGTATCCTCTTTGTATTTTTAGACGTGTCTTCTGGGAAATTATCTTTAGGAAATGATCAGTTGCCTCATGATGTTAAAAGTATTTTTTTGTTACCATCAGAATGTTCAGCTGCAATGGCGAAGAGGTGAAGAGACTGCAGTTCCGTAACGGTGGGAACTACACCAGTGTTCTCCGCGAGGGCTCCTTTGAGATGTTTGGAGAGAGGGTCATCAAGCTGGGCACTAACATGTATGTGCTGCTCCACACTATTGACAACCATTGACGTTTCTGCACTTACCCCCACTGAGACTACTAAATTCTCTACTGTGGTCAATGGTCAAATACTGTAGGCCTAAATCAACATGGTAGCTCAAAGTCACTGCAAATTTTTTTGTGAATAATTTACACAGTGACAGGTTTATTTGCCTCCCCCGTGATGGTACATTGTATTTCAGCTTGTCAAGTGCTTGGCTTCTGTTTACCCACAGGTACAGTGTAAGCCGTCCGGTAGAAACACACATGTCAGGGACATCCAAAAACTCTGCACAACAAAAGTCGGTGAGTTGGAATTTTGCTTAATCACTATGTTGTATTTATTTTCTTACAGGCATTTATCCTGCAAGGCCTTGCATTTTTGCTCATAAATGTCATGTTACTGTATGTCCTACAATATAATATTTTGACAAAGGGTCAAAATAGTATTGATATCTGTGATATTTCATCATTGATTAGGCTATAGTAAGGACAATTTGTCCAAGTCGGACTAAGCTTCATCTGTAATTAAGCCTTAAATGTAATGGAAACCAGCCTTAAATTCAATGGGAAATGACCTAAACAGCTAAATCATGCAATTCATGTGTTTATGTTAATGATTATGCGCACCTTCACTGTGTATACAGATCAACACAGCTCCAAACCCCCTGGCCAAAGAGGAGCTGAACATGTTGGCCAGGTTAATGGGGGGTATGGAAGTCCAGAAACCAGGAAATGCAGACAGTGGCTTCCGAGTCAACCTCTTTACCACCGATGAGGAAGAAGAGTAAGTCCTCTTATGTTATGAGCATTGTTTTGTTGTATTTATGTGTCATTGTGGATACATTTAAATATGGAATTACAACAGTATCGGGCCTCCCAAGTGACGCAGTGGTCTAAGGCACTGCATCGCAGTGCTAGTGGTGTCACTACAGATCCGGGTTCGATACCGGGCTGTGTCGCAGCCGGCCGCGACCGGGAGACCCATGAGGCTGTGCAAAATTGGCCCAGCGTCGTTTGGGGAAGGTTTGACCGTCCGGGTTGTCCTTGTCCCATCGCGCTCTAGCGACTCCTGTGGTGGGCCAGGCGCACACACACTGACATGTTTCCTCCGACACATTGGTGCAGCTGGCTTCCAGGTTAAGCGAGCAGCGTGTCAAGAAGCAGTGCGGCTTGGCGAGTTGTTATTTTGGAGGACGCATGGCTCTCGACCTTCGCCTCTCCCGATTCCGTATGGGAGTTGCAGCAATGGGACAAGACTGTAACTACCAATTGGATGTCACAAAATTGGGGTGGGGGGGGTAAATAAAAAAACATTCAAAAAGGAATTACAACAGTACTCCTCACAACATGATGAAACGAACTGAACCTGATTTTTGAATTATGTTAAATTAGACTAGTGTTAAAAATCACTGTCATTGTTAAGAATCAGTATCAGTGTTAAAGGTCCAGTGTAGCCGTTTTCATCTCAATATCAAATTGTTTCTGGCTTACAATTAAGTACTTAAAAAAAAAAAAACGAGCTTCTTAGCAGAGCAAATTCTCGGACTGTCTGGGAGTGGTCTGAGTGGGGAGGGGAAACTGAAAACTAGCTATTATTGGCAGAGAGGTTATGAACTGTCTTTCTTATTGGTCTATTAACTCATTTACGCTTGGTGATGTCACCAGGCAATCCAAAACTCCATCCCATCAAAACAAGCTGATATTTCAGCCAGTCTTTTCAAATGGCTCTTCCACTAAAAGGGCATTATCGTAATTTTTACAATATTACTGTGGAAATGTATACAAATGGTATGTGGACACCCTTCAAATTAGTGGATTTGGCTATTTCAGCCACATACCGTGGCTGACAGGATTACAAAATCGAGCACACGGCCATGCAATCTCCATAGACAAACATTGGCAGTAGAATGGCCTTACTGAAGAGCTCAGTGACTTTTAAAGTGGCAACGTCATTGGATGCCACCTTTCCAACAACTCAGTTCGTCACATTTCTGCCCTGCTAAAGCTGCCACGGTCAACTGTAAGTGCTGTTATTGTGAAGATGAAATGTTTAGGAGCAGCAACGATTCAGCCACGAAGTAGTAGGCCACACAATCTCACAGAACAGGACCGCCAAGTGCTGAAGCGCTTAGTGTGTAAAAATAGTTTGTCCTCAGTCGCAACACTCACTACCGAGATCCAAACTGCTTCTGGAAGCAACGTCAGCACAAGAACTGTTCTTCATGAAACCTAATTTCACCATGCGCGATGCCAAGCGTCAGCTGGAGTGGTGTAAAGCTCGCCGCCATTGGACTCTGAAGCAGTGGAAACGTGTTCCTTACTGATGAGTAATGCTTCACAATCTGGCAGTCTGACGGACGAATTTGGGTTTGGCGGATGCCAGGAGAACGCTACCTGCCCCAATGCATAGTGCCAACTGTAAAGTTTGGTGGAGGGGGAATAATGGTCTGGGGCTGTTTTTCATTCGGGCTTGGCCCCTTAGTTCCAGTAAAGGGAAATCTTAACGCTACAGCATTCAATGACATTCTAGACGATTCTGTGCTTCAAACTTTGGCAACAGTTTGGGGAAGGCCCTTTCCTGTTTCAGCATGACAATGCCCCCGTGCACAAAGCGAGGTCCATACAGAAATGATTTGTTGAGATCGGTGTGGAAGAACTTGACTGGCCTGCACAGAGTCCTGATGTCAACCCCATCGAACACCTTTGTGGTGAATTAGAACGCCGGCTGCGAGCCAGGACTAATCGCCCAACATCAGTGCCCGACCTCAGTGACCCGCTGCAATGTTCCAACATCTAGTGGAAAGCCATCCCATAAGACTGTTATAGCAGCAAAGGGGGGACAAACTCCATATTATTGCCCATAATTTTGGAAGGGGATGTTAGATGAGCAGGTGTCCGTGTACTTTCGGTCATGTAGTGTCTAAAACACAGGGGAAAAAATCATGTTTTTCACTGCACTGGGCCTTTAACAATAATGGCGATTTGTCTTCCAGGGAGGCCTTGATATCGAGACCAAACGAGTTTTCATATGACGTCATAAAAATCCAAGCGTCTAAGGTAAAGTTAATTCTAACCTGTATTCTTTCTGTCACAGAGGCTAGATAAATATTCAACCATATAACATGCTTTTATGTAACTTGAAGGGATGATATGGAAGCATTTCATAGATTGAGACTGTCCTACTGTACATGCTGTGGTGTAACCGTCAAAATGGTCCCCCATGAAAACCTGTCACAGGAGACTTACTCCCTCCGTGCAGTCATCTCTTAGCACTTACGAACAACCAATGATCAGACATGCTGCCCAGTTTGAATAGCTTCTGTAATTGACAGGCTAAGGATTGTAGGTTATCTGACATGCACTAGGGTCATGATGGGCCAGTCGAACACGATGTACCGTAATCAAACATAAGCCCCTCCCCAAACGAGACCTTTCAGATCTGCCATTGGTGGCTTGCCTTCTCTTTCAGAACCATCAAGCCAATGCAGAGCTGGTCAAGATCATGGGGGACTTCACGGAGGAGGCTGGCGAGCTGTGCCCATTGAGTGCCAGCAGTAAAGGGGATGACCTTCTGGCCATGATGGACGGGCTGTGACAGTTACCGTGGTTACCAGAATCCGAGGGCAGGGCTCAAGGCTGAGTTGGTTAGGAACGGTGTGTTCTACTGTAGGACAGTGTCTTGTCTGCTCTGCTGTGCTGTGCCGTCTGTCTCACTCTGCAAATATGGCAGCTGTCTAACAAAAGCACACACAACACAAACCTCATCTTTGTTTGTCTGTCGAGCTTTTCGATGCTGATGTGACGTGAGCAGGTCAATTAATTTGTTCAGCAAGGACCAACTGTAAACTCTCTGCAAGACTGTGCATTTTGCAAAAGAGAGAGTTGGGAAACATCATAAGCTTGAATATACACTCAGTGGCCAGTTTTTTAGGTACACCCATCTTGTACCGGGTTGGACCCCTCAGTAGCCATGAAGTGATGCACCTGTTTAGCAACAATGTTTAGATACGCTCTGGCATTCAAATGTTGATCAACTGGTATCAAAGGACCTAACTTGTGCCAGGAAAATATTCCCCACACCATTACACCACCACCGCCCTGTACCGTTGACACCAGGCAGGATGGGGCCATGGACTCATGCTGCTTATGCCAAATCCTGACTCTGCCATCAATATGACGCATCAGGAAATGCGATTCGTCGGACCAGCCAATGTTTTTCCACTCCTCAGTAGTCCAGTGTTGGTGATCGCGTGCCCACTGGAGCCGCCGCTTCTTTTTGTTTTCAGCTTATAGGAGTGGAACCCGGTGTTGTCTGCTGCAATAGCCCATCCGTGACAAGGATCGACAAGTTGTGCGTTGTGCACAGAGATGCCGTTCGGCGTTCAGAGATGCCCTTCGCCACGTCACTGTTGTACTGCTCTGTTACAGTGAGGGAAAAAAGTATTTGATCCCCTGCTGATTTTGTACGTTTGCCCACTGACAAAGATATTATCAGTCTATAATTTTAATGGTAGGTTTATTTGAACAGTGAGAGACAGAATAACAACAAAAATATCCAGAAAAATGCATGTCAAAAACGTTATAAATTGATTTGCATTTTAATGAGGGAAATAAGTATTTGACCCCTTCTCAATCAAAAAGATTTCTGGCTCCCAGGTGTCTTTCATACAGGTAACAAACGGAGATTAGGAGCACACTCTTAAAGGGAGTGCTCCTAATCTCAGTTTCTTACCTGTATAAAAGATACCTGTCCACAGAAGCAATCAATCAATCAGATTCCAAACTCTCCACCATGGCCAAGACCAAAGAGCTCTCCAAGGATGTCAGGGACAAGATTGTAGACCTACACAAGGCTGGAATGGGCTACAAGACCATCGCCAAGCAGCTTGGTGAGAAGGTGACAACAGTTTCTGTGATTATTCGCAAATGGAAGAAACACAAAAGACCTGTCAATCTCCCTCAGCCTGGGGCTCCATGCAAGATCTCACCTCGTGAAGTTGCAATGATCATGAGAACGGTGAGGAATCAGCCCAGAACTACACAGGAGGATCTTGTCAATGATCTCAAGGCAGCTGGGACCATAGTCATCAAGAAAACAATTGGTAACACACTATGCCGTGAAGGACTGAAATCCTGCAGCGCCCGCAAGGTCCCCCTGCTCAAGAAAGCACATATACATGCCCGTCTGAAGTTTGCCAATGAACATCTGAATGATTCAGAGGACAACTGGGTGAACGTGTTGTGGTCAGATGAGACCAAAATGGAGTTCTTTGGCATCAACCCAACTTGCCGTGTTTGGAGGAGGAGGAATGCTGCCTATGACCCCAAGAAACCATCCCCACCGTCAAACATGGAGGTGGAAACATTATGCTTTGGGGGTGTTTTTCTGCTAAAGGGACAGGACAACTTCACCGCATCAAAGGGACGATGGACGGGGCCATGTACCGTCAAATCTTGGGTGAAAACCTCCTTCCCTCAGCCAGGGTATTGAAAATGGGTCGTGGATGGGTATTCCAGCATGACAATGACCCAAAACACACGGCCAAGGCAACAAAGGAGTGGCTCAAGAAGAAGCACATTAAGGTCCTGGAGTGGCCTAGCCAGTATCCAGACCTTAATCCCATAGAAAATCTGTGGAGGGAGCTGAAGGTTCGAGTTGCCAAACGTCAGCCTCAAAACCTTAATGACTTAAAGAAGATCTGCAAAGAGGAGTGGGACAAAATCCCTCCTGAGATGTGTGCAAACCTGGTGGCCAACTACAAGAAACGTCTGACCTCTGATTGCCAACAAGGGTTTTGCCACCAAGTACTAAGTCATGTTTTGCAGAGGGGTCAAATACTTATTTCCCTCATTAAAATGCAAATCAATTCATAACATTTTTGACATGCGTTTTTCTGGATTTTTTTGTTGATATTCTGTCTCTCACTGTTCAAATAAACCTACCATAAAAATTATAGACTGATCATTTCTTTGTCAGTGGGCAAACGTACAAAATCAGCAGGGGATCAAATACTTTTTTCCCTCACTGTATGTCTGTTTGTGGCCCACCTGTTACCTTGAACAATTCTTGCCATTCTCCTTTGACCCCTCTCATCAGTGAGCTGTTTTTCACCCACAGGACTGCTGTTTTTCACCCACAGGACTGCTGTTTTTAGTTTGTTGCACCATTCTTGGTAAACCCTAGACACTGTCGCGCATGAAATGCCCAGGAGGGCGGACGTTTCTGAGATCCTGGATACGGCACACCTGGCACCGATGATGATACCACGCTCAAAGTCGCTTAGGTCACTCGTTTTGCCCATTCTAACGTTCAATCTAACAGTAACTCGATGCCTGTCTGTCTGCTTCATATAGCAGGCCACCAGACTCACTGTCTGTAAGAGCGATCCATTTTTGTGAACTGGGTGGTGTACCTAATAACCTGGTTGATTTTGTATTTTGTGCTTTTATGGTGGTAATCTCAAGTTTTTTTATTTTTAGTTACAGATAGTACAGAACTGTTGTATTTGGTCGCACTGAAACATCAAATGGAGTCGTTGGGACCTATTTGTTCCAATTCATTCAATGGTTTCTGCTCTGCTGAGCCCGCTTCAATCAATGTATTTAAAGTTGACATTCCGTGAATGTCACGTTAAACAATATTTCTTGTTACTTTTCCTCCCAGATAAATAGTAACTTTCTCTTCGGGGCGGCAGGTAGCCTAGTGGTTAGAGTGTTGGGCCAGTAACCGAAAGGTTGCTAGATCGAATCCCCGAGCTTACAAGGTAAAAATCTGTCGTTCTGCCCCTGTACAAGGCAGTTAACCCTCTGTTCCTAGGCAGTCATTGTAAATAAGAATTTGTTCTTAACTGACTTGCCTAGTTAAATAAAATAAAAAATACATTTAATTTATCACCGCGTGATGTTAATATAATGCTGTTTTCTCTATCACATATCTGCTGTAATACAGTATTTACAATTTTGATAATCTGATTTACTCTGTCTGACTGAGTAATTAAATAATGAACACGACCTAAACTAGAGGGTGTCAAACTCAATTCCTGGAGCGCTTTGTGTATGCGGGTTTTCGCTCCTCTCATCTAGTTCTCAAGGCTTTAACTTGACACACATTGAAAGAAAATTACAAAAAACAGCAAACACACGACCTTCTAGGGATTTAGTTTGACACCCCTGACCTAAAGAGACTGGTGGAACTGAAAGAAACTCTAGTGCACTTGTCATTTGAAAGTTCTACTGTACCTAGATTTTATTTTTTGGTATGGGATAAATATATACAGTATGTTTAGGGTGACCTTTTTGTGTCTTCAAATAACGGAAGACAAATTATTTGTAAATATATTGTATGTGAATTTTTGCAATATGTCACCATCAAATGGGATGATATGGGTTAATGGAGAAAGTGTGACACAACACTAATGTAACCACAATGTATCGAAACAGCTGATTCTTTAATGCAATATGACAGATGGTCCAAGATGTATATTTATGGAATTATTTATTTATCATGAGGTGTACATGTATTTTTTTTTCTGGTGCAATATTAAAGATTCAAAAAAATATATATACAGTTGAATTCGGAAGTTTACATACACTTAGTTTGGAGTCATTAAGACTCGTTTTTCAACCACTCCACACATTTCTATAGTTTTGTCAAGTTGGTTAGGACATCTACTTTGTGCATGACACAAGTACTTTTTCCAACAATTGTTTGCAGACAGATTATTTCACTTATAATTCACTGTATCACAATTCCAGTGGGTCAGAAGTTTACATACACTAAGTTGACTTTGACTTTAAACAGCTTGGAAAATTCGAGAAAATTGTCATGGCTTTAGAAGATTCTGATAGGCTAATTGACATAATTGGAGGTGTACCTGTGGATGTATTTCAAGGCCTACCTTCAAACTCAGTGCCTCTTTGCTTGACATCATGGGAAAATCAAAAGAAATCAGCCAAGACCTCAGAAAAAAAATTGTAAACATCCCCAAGTCTGGTTCATCCTTAGGAGCAATTCTCAAACGCCTGAAGGTACCACGTTCATCTGTACAAGACATAGTATGCAAGAATAAACACCATGGGTCCACGCAGCCATCATACCGCTCAGGAAGGAGACGCGTTCTGTCTCCTAGAGATTAACGTACTTTGGTGCAAAAAGTGCAAATGAATCCCAGAACAACAGCAAAGGACCTTGTGAAGATGCTGGAGGAAACCGGTACAAAAGTATCTATATCCACAGTAAAACGAGTCCTATATCGACATAACCAGAAAGGCCGCTCATCAAGGAAGAAGCCACTGCTCCAAAACCGCCATAAAAAAGTCAGACTACGGTTTGCAACTGCACATGGGGACAAAGATCGTACTTTTTGGAGAAATGTCCTCTGGTCTGATGAAACAAAAATAGAACTGTTTGGCCATAATGACCATCGTTATGTTTGAAGGAGAAAGGGGTGAGGCTTGCAAGCCGAAGAACACAATCCCATGGGGGTGGCAGCATCATGTTGTGGGGGTGCTTTGCTGCAGGAGGGACTGGTGCACTTCACAAAATAGATGGCAACATGAGGGAGGAAAATGGTGTGGCTATATTGAAGCAACATCTCCAGACATCAGTCTGGAAGTTAAAGTTTGGTGGCAAATGGACAATGACCCCAAGCATTGTTCCAAAGTTGTGGCAAAACGGCTTAAGGACAACAAAGTCAAGGTATTGGAGTGGCAATCACAAAGCCCAGACCTCAATCCTATAAAAAGATTGTGGGCAGAACTGAAAAAGCGAGTGCGAGCAAGGAGGCCTACAAACCTGACTCAGTTACACCAGCTCTGTCAGGAGGAATGGGCCAAAATTCACTCAACTTATTGTGGGAAGCTTGTGGATGGCTACCCGAAACGTTTGACCCAAGTTAAACAATTTGAAGGCAATGCTACCAAATACTAGTTGAGGGTATGTAAACTTCTGACCCCCTGGGAATGTGATGAAAGAAATAAAAGCTGAAATAAATCATTCTCTCTACTATTATTCTGACATTTCACATTCTTAAAATAAAGTGGTGATCCTAACTGACCTAAGACAGGGAATATTTACTTGGATTAAATGTCAGGAATTGTGAAAAACTGAGTTTAAATGTATTTGGCTAAAGTGTATAATCTTCCGACTTCAGCTGTATGTGTGTATAATATATACAGTGGGGAGAACAAGTATTTGACACACTGCCGATTTTGCAGGTTTTCCTACTTACAAAGCATGTAGAGGTCTGTAATTTTTATCATAGGTACACTTCAACTGTGAGAGACGGAATCTAAAACAAAAATCCAGAAAATCACATTGTATGATTTTTAAGTAATTCATTTGCATTTTATTGCATGACATAAGTATTTGATACATCAGAAAAGCAGAACTTAATATTTGGTACAGAAACATTTGTTTGCAATTACAGAGATCATACATTTCCTGTAGTTCTTGACCAGGTTTGCACACACTGCAGCAGGGATTTTGTCCCACTCCTCCATACAGACCTTCTCCAGATCCTTCAGGTTTCGGGGCTGTCGCTGGGCAATACGGACTTTCTGCTCCCTCCAAAGATTTTCTATTGGGTTCAGGTCTGGAGACTGGCTAGGCCACTCCAGGACCTTGAGATGCTTCTTACGGAGCCACTCCTTAGTTGCCCTGGCTGTGTGTTTCGGGTCGTTGTCATGCTGGAAGACCCAGCCACGACCCATCTTCAATGCTCTTACTGAGGGAAGGAGGTTGTTGGCCAAGATCTCGCGATACGTGACCCTATCCATCCTCCCCTCAATACGGTGCAGTCGTCCTGTCCCCTTTGCAGAAAAGCATCCCCAAAGAATGATGTTTCCACCTCTATGCTTCACGGTTGGAATGGTGTTCTTGGGGTTGTACTCATCCTTCTTCTTCCTCCAAACACGGCGAGTGGAGTTTAGAGCAAAAAGCTCTATTTTTGTCTCATCAGACCACATGACCTTCTCCCATTCCTCCTCTGGATCATCCAGATGGTCATTGGCAAACTTCAGACGGGCCTGGACATGCGCTGGCTTGAGCAGGGGGACCTTGCGTGCGCTGCAGGATTTTAATCCATGACGGCGTAGTGTGTTACTAATGGTTTTCTTTGAGACTGTGGTCCCAGCTCTCTTAAGGTCATTGACCAGGTCATGCCGTGTAGTTCTGGGCTGATCCCTCACCTTCCTCATGATCATTGATGCCCCACGAGGTGAGATCTTGCATGGAGCCCCAGACCGAGGGTGATTGACCGTCATCTTGAACTTCTTCCATTTTCTAATAATTGCGCCAACAGTTGTTGCCTTCTCACCAAGCTGCTTGCCTATTGTCCTGTAGCCCATCCCAGCCTTGTGCAGGTCTACAATTGTATCCCTGATGTCCTTACACAGCTCTCTTGTCTTGGCCATTGTGGAGAGGTTGGAGTCTGTTTGATTGAGTGTGTGGACAGGTGTCTTTTATACAGGTAACGAGTTCAAACAGGTGCAGTTAATACAGGTAATGAGTGGAGAACAGGAGGGCTTCTTAAAGAAAAACTAACAGGTCTGTGAGAGCCGGAATTCTTACTGGTTGGTAGGTGATCAAATACTTATGTCATGCAATAAAATGCAAATTAATTGCTTAAAAATCATACAATGTGATTTTCTGTATTTTTGTTTTAGATTCCGTCTCTCACAGTTGAAGTGTACCTATGATAAGAATTACAGACCTCTACATGCTTTGTAAGTAGGAATACCTGCAAAATCGGCAGTGTTTCAAATACTTGTTCTCCCCACTGTATATATGAGAGAGAAATGTCATAATACATAGATTGAAAAGTAAATAAATATGAAACTCTCATTAGCATTGTTTAATTAATGTACTGTGTTCATGTATATTTAAAGGGGCAATCTGCAGTTGATACATCCAGTGTTGGACTTATAAATTGATTATATATACCCATTGATTCTAAATTTCTCCTGGCCCATTCCTCAGCTTTTTACCAAAGCAGGTGGGGTGGCTTCTTTGTTATTGTTTCAATTGTGGATTGGCCCTTTAATGTGCCCTTGATGATGCAATAGAGTGCTTCTCTACAGCTGTTTGGGTACTAATGGGACTCCCTAGTGGCGCAGCGGTCTAAAGCACTGCATCTCAGTGCTAGAGGCGTCACTACAGACACCATGGCTCAAATCCAGGCTGTATCATAACCGTCCGCTATTGGCGACGCACAATTGGCCCAGGGTCGTCCGTGTTTGGCCGTCATTGTAAATAAGAATATTGTTCTTAACCTGACTTAGTTAGGCCTAGTTAAATAAAGGTTACATTTGTTGTTGTAGTAGAGGAGTCCTGTCGCTAGAGGGAGCTGTTGCTTTATAACTTTTTGCATTTAGTCATGTCTATACTGCTTGACTAGCAGTATGCGAGTGCAGAAAGAGTTTTTTTAAAAATCAGGAGTTTTCGTTACCTTCAGAGTACAAACAGTTTGCCTTGAGGCAAAATCATGATTCAGCACATTCATTCAATCCCTCCATGTAATTTTCAAGGCAAGAGAGAGGAGAATATTGCTCCTCATTTCTTGTCATCTAGTTTATTCTCGCCCACACTGTGACCTCCTTGCCCACACACTGCTGATACATTATTTTTTAATTAGTTTTGAATCGAGCAATACTGAAAAAGTTGTTCTCGTTACAGGGGTGACAAGTCTACTCCCACTCCCTGGGTTGTGACTTTATCACTCATTTACCTTTGCATAAAGACACCCACATTGCCCATCTAAAGTCAGTCAACTCATAATATTGGCACCCAGAAACAAATCTGTCACGAAAGACTGTAGTCAACTCGTCTCTATAAAAACATCACAGGATTATGGGATTAGCCATCATAACATACAAACCTAATATTTGACACAAACACTGTCCAAATCTCACCCATCCCAAATTTGGCCTCAACTCCCTCCTTGTCTGCACCTACAATTAAGATTGCAATGGAAACAGCACAATGCTGTACCTGCATGGGTTTGGGTTAATTGAGTGCCTCCTCAAGTCAAAGAGAAACAGATAGTCTGGGCATGTCTCTGAAGAACCCTCTCCCTCAGTCAACTACTACCCACACATTCTCTCTTTCAATCACTCACTCACACTCACACACACACACACACAGAGAGAGAGACACAAGATCAGTGCATACCAAGCAGTCAAAACATGCTGAGACATGGCTGTGCTGAATGGACCTGTGGGTGGGGGATTCAGGTGAGGCCTTCCTAACAGTCTGCTGGGGAGAGAGACGTCAGACCAGCGCCTTACCCAAGGGCATGGTTTCTTTGGAAAACAAAGTCACTGAAGCACTCCCTCTCCTCTGCTACTCATCTCCAGGTTGTTCACGTAAATGAGAATGTCTTCTCAGTCTGCTTATTTTCTTAAACAAGGGTTAAATAACAAACAAACCAAGAAAAATATACATTATATTCCTAAACCAATCATTCCCTATGTTTCATGTTCTAATTAAAGTATGTAAAGAGAGAATGTGCCATATCCATGGATGCAAATTGCACTCTTACAAGGCAGGGTGACTTCCCACAGAATTAAATAGAACACTAGAATGATATGGTATGTCCCGCTCTACCTCTAAGCTCACTTAAGGTATGATTCACAGTTTCCTCATCAAAAGCTGTGGGCTGGACACTGTTAACCACACAGGCTGACAAGTGTTTCATGTGGCCAGGGGCATACGCTGTGCTGAGTCAACACAGGAAGACTAGTGCAGCCCAAATCACTTTGTACCCTTTATATCCCCCTGTACCTACCCACTGGATCGAAACTAGTAGATGGGGGAGGGATTATTGTTCCAAAAGAGGGATGCTAAATTTGGATCAGCATGGGAGAATCTGCTTGTAGAAGGATTATTTTTTGGGGCCAAAAGACATGTTAGTCAGCATAACAGGTCAGGGAGGAAAGGGAGCACATTTCAGACTCATGGAACTATTATTTTTTCAGAGTGGATCTACACCTTTCATTTATGCTTCTAAGATTGCTAATCAATCAAATACATGTACTGTATGTATAACTGTGTAATACTCCAATTATCTCGTACAATATGTGCGATACATACGATAGGCATGCATTACAATGAAGGTGTAGATATGTTTGGGAATTAAACCAAAAGCCTGTTATCCATCTGAGTAGAGATGAGGATAATGAGTATAAAGTTATTGTAGCCTATTTCATTCTCAAGGGACATTCCTCTCCCTTGCTAGATCCTTTCTCGTGAATGGAGGAATTGTTAGCAATCAAGGATATAACGTTAGAATTTCACTAAGGCACCAAGATATCACAGCATGTGAATGGAGTGTAATGCTGGACTTTTTGTTGCCACTGATTAGTTATGAATGGATACAATATTTGCCTCCTAGCTCACAATTTACTTTTTCATTTTTGTAAAACAAAGTTGTGAAACCATGTGTGCATTTTGAAACTATATCGAATTGAATTTGACACATAGTTGAACACTGAACCTCTGCTCAACGTCATGTCATTCCTAGTCCTATTATCAAACAAACACATTTCATCAAACGCTCAATCAATCAGCTGCATCTGCTAGACAAACTACTAAATCAAATTATGTTTTTATTTTTATTGGCTGAGCAAGTCTGTCAGTCATGCAACTTGCGTCATTTCCGTTGTCAGGTGGCGCTGCTATGGAAAGATGCGATCAGAAAGCTGACGAATGGAAGCTGTTCCTGAGTGGTCATTTCGGTAATAGTGGCTAAAACAAACATTGCACGATATCAACCCTCCATATACGGTCTCCTTTGGTTGGGGCAACAAACTGCTTATGCACCGAACAAATACTTTTAAAGAAATGTCCATGCTGTAGCATTACAACGCAGACTTTCCTCGGCGTTTTCAGCTCGAGGTAAGTTGTTAAAGAAAAAAGACCTGAGTGAGCGAGGTGGCGAAAGATCTTGCTCTAGCGGTAGTAACGTTAGTAGTAGCTAGCATGTACTTTGTTTAAATGGCCTCCCCGGTCTGCGCAATGTGTATTGTTTAGCAGACAATGGGTAAATTGTAAACCGAACATATTAATTAACACAAATACATGCACATTTGTCATTGGGGTCGTTCCGATGTGTGAACGGTGTGCATTGTTGTAATTCGGGCTAGCTTTGGGTTGCTCGTGCCGAATGGAATTTAGCAGATTAAGCTAACGTTAGTTAGGCTACCTAACATAGTTTCGCTGACGCCGTGTATCGTACATTATTTTGTAATTAACATAACCACTGTTCCCATACACCGTATATGCGCTGTGTTTTACTAATTTATATTCGTTTGAGAACTTATTTTGCTACAACATTGCGTTCGGGCGTGGGGCTCGTTTGTAAACGTTCGTGGGTTGTCGGTACTATAAATGGTACCTAGTTATATTTTACTCATGTCATGACATAAGATCACGATGGCTCAATGGCTTGTGGACAAAGGGTGATTGTTGGCACTCGTCTCCGTTGTAGGAGTCAAAAGGGGTCGTGTACACTACACTTGGGGGATTTCATCCCTGCGATGCGTGCTCCTTTTCATTTGTTTCAAATGATAGCCTGATACAATGTTGCAACTGACACCCCCTTGCAACATGCTGTCGTCGTTCCTATGTCTCTATTTTTTTGGTGACCTTGTATGGCCAAGTGCATTCAAAATGTAACAATAGGCTGCAAGATGGTGGGTAACCATAAGAGCGCAGAAGGCAGTTGGGGTTTCATCCAGGTACATTAACATGCCCATTACGAGCTAGCTAGGTATATTTATCATGATGTCCAAGGTGATTGACTTGTGCAACCTCAAGTCAAGAATTCCATTGTTCAACTTCAATCGCACGTGATTTGTATGAATCATCTCCTCTGACAACATTGTGATAGCTTGGACTATTCCTTTTCAATTATTTATCAGGATATAGCCTAGGTTTCAGGTATGAACGTGTAAAAATGACATTTGGTTATATTAGATGTATTTAGGGATGGCTCCTTTAGCTAGTACTTTTAGCTAATTATTTTGTTTTGCAACAGAACACTGTGTGAAATGCTTGATTCATGCTGCTATAATAGGACGTGAGTGGATTTCCAGTCATCTATGGTGGCCGTGTGTGCACTCTCTAGCTATTTAAAGAGCGCATGTTCCCGTGGATGGCGTGGGAGATTCTCTCTGGTGCCTTGTGTCTGATATGATTCAGTAGGCTATGTTCCTACTCTCTCTCTCAGTACAGTCAGCATCAGATAAAACTGCATCTTAGCATGCCATTGCGCTGAAGTTATTCTTGCCAATCATTGTGCTTTCTTTCCTCGGGTGGTTTGACCTTTTTAGTTCTTGAACTATTGGTAGTTGGCTTACATTCATCAAATGCCAAACTAATCTGAAGTCATGTTGTGAGCTGCCCATTTCAGGCAAGCCTAAGGTGCATGAGTTACAGAAAGGTAATTGTTTTGTCAAATGGTTTTAGGGCAGTACAGTGCTCTTGTAGAAATGCACATCAGAACCTGTCGGCTCTGATTCAGTCTCTAATAGTTCTCTTGTTGGACAGTCATTTTAGCAGCATACCCTGTGTACTATTCCATCTTTGCAAATGGCAATGGCTAACATTTAGTTTAGATGACTCGTGTAAATAAATGGTATGCTAATTGATTGATAGAATATGCTGCTCTCCTACAGTTGCACATGTGACTGGGAGTCAAGAAAAGCACTGTTCATAAGCCTCCCTGGGTGATTGATGACTGGTTGAGATGGCTAGAGTCATGATTACGACAGTCTGCTGTTTGGGATCTGAACAAATCCTCATAGAAGTGAGAATTTGTGTAGGCCCACTGTGACTGCTGCAAACTGTCCTGTCCTCACCAGAGCCAAACTGTGGCCTATGGTGGAACAGTTTCAAAATGGAATGATGTCTTGTTTTCCATGTGTTGGCAAATGTGTGAGCATTTTGACTAGTGTTGCCAGTAATGCATACTTTGAGTTTTTTGTGTGTGTGTCAGTTTCCAATGTCTACTCTCACGCAGGTAATTCAAATTCATTGTTATTGCCCTCTATGCTCCCACTTTTATCAGCCCGAATCTTCTCGCTCTGGAACATCTCTAGTCGGGTTGAACTTGTACTGGCATGTGTCCACTAAAGATCTACGGTCACCACAATCCTGTCTTCAGGCACATTGACCTATCACCTTTGTGCTGCAGTTTCACTACAAGAAGTTGCACATTGTTTTCACTCTGAAACGATGCCCCCTTTTTACACTCTAGGACATGTTTCAGTTTGCGCTCTTATTGGTGTCATCCCTCTGATATTTTGGCATTTCTGACAAAACCTAGTCCATGATAACCCTGGGGTGACTGAACTGAGTGATTTCCCCCCCCCCCCCCACCCCCACACACACAGTTGGTTCTGAGCATTACTTTCCTGTTATGGGAACCAGAGCACGTTTCATCACTTAGGATCTCATTATCAACAGGCAGCAAAAAAGTAAATACCTCTCAAAGATAGAATACCGTAGGTCCTATAGAGGTAGGCATGTTACTGTAAATAGATGTCACGATGTGTCACACACAGGTTCCCCTGGCATGTGCCTTCAGTTCCTTATCGGAAATGGTAGGGTTGGTATTTATTTTTCTGTCATGAAAAAAGCCATGAGCCCAACCTTTTATGGGAAACTGTCTTCTGAGAGGAAGTCGTATCCTTTTACTGTCAATGGTTATAACTCACCACATAGCCTAGGCCACAGATTTAGAGAACCGCAAACCAGTGCAGATTAAGTTTCAAGTTTTAATGTCACGTGCACTAGTACAGTGAAATGCCTTTCTTGCAAGCTCCAAACCCAACAATGCAGTTATCAATGTAGTACTAAAAATGACAAAGAAAGAAGCTATATAGAGTCAGTTCCAATACCATATTTACAATGTGCAGGGATACTGGAGTGTTAGTTATGTATAGGAGTGAAGTGATTTAGGCATCAGGATATATAATTAACAGAGTAGCAGCAGCATAAATGCTGAGTGAATGTGTGTGGAGTCAGTATAAATGTGTATGTTGGAGAGTCCTGTGAGTGTGTATAGACAGTGCAAAAATAAAAGGGTTAACTCAGTCAATCCTTGAAGCTATTCTGTTAGGTATTTAGCAGTCTTATGGCTTGGGTATAGAAGCTGTTCAGGATCCTGTTGGTGTCAGACTTGATGCACCAGTACCACTTGCTGTGTGGAAGCAGAGAGAACAGTCTATAGCTTGGGTGGCTGGAGCCTAACAATTTTCCGGGCCTTCCTTTCACACCACCTGATATAGGTCCTAAGAGCTGCTGCAGGATTTTCAGAAAGTAATTGCGAAGGATAAAATGAAAAGGCATGTATGCACAAAATAGAATTCAGCCTAGCCCTATTACATGTTTTTCTATCTTTAGCATTTCACCAGAATTCCACCCTTGCAGGATTTGATGTTGCAGTAATCCTACTGCGTTCTGCATCAAGGCATTTGTCACTCAATGTCAGTACATGGATGTTTCGTTTGCATGCCACATTGTGAGGATTTAAAGCTGAGGTGCCATCTCTCTCACCAGAGACTACATCTGAATGAACCTATAATGGCTAGCCATTCACACTGTGTTAGTAAACTTGTGGGAGGGGTTTTCTAACGTGGTTGGGAGGGGTTAAACCCTCTCCTCTCTCATACCACAAGACAGTCTGCTGCATTAGTCAAGTCAATAGAGAACTTCTGGAGAGACCCAGGTATAGTCATGCAGTTTCAGGGATTATTGAGAACTAATGTATTTTCTACTGTATGACACATTGACAGAATTTTGGTCAGAATCGTAGCGTCGGAATTATGCAACTCAAGATGTATATTTTGCTAGTGGCCTGGAAGAACATCAAGACCATATCAGTTTGAGAGTCTTGCGTCCTTGTGGTCACATTTCTGTCCAACACCACTTAACGTGCCTATCGTGATCTGATGTTATCTGATTAGCTTTTTGTCTCTGTGTTCTTCCTGCAGAGCTCCAGCATGTCTAAGCGGCGCTCTTTGGAGAGGGGGGCCGGAGAGACCTCGGGCAGGGCCAGCAAGCTCCTCTGTCCTGGAATAGCTGGAAGCAACGCCAAGAGGGCAGGTCCTTTTGTCCTGGGTAAGAGAGGGGGTTTACTCAGGGGCAGAAAAGGGGGAAGGTTGTCTTCTTACAACTGTGTGTGTGCAGGAAACTAGGGAAGAGGTGGGGGGATTCAGTTAGCTTGAGGCAAGAATATGAAGAATTTTTAACATTGGGTAGATGGCTCAGAATCTATTAAGCAAAGTTGCTGTTTCTTCAATCTTTTCAGGAAATGGAAGCTGTTTACTTTGTGAAACGTTAGCATAAGACTTCTGCTGTCTGCTAGATGACGTGTAAGAAAACGTTATGTTAGGGGGGGTTGAAGTTTGCATGCCTCCTAATGGTTTGCATTAGGGCACACACACTCCTTACCTTTTGGTCATGCAGCTGTTGCCACTTCTTCCTTACAGGGCCTCGTTTGGGGAACTCGCCCGTGCCAAGCATAGTGCAGTGTCTGGCCAGGAAGGATGGGACGGATGACTTCTACCAGCTAAAGGTGAGTGGACACACTCGCACTGTTTCTTTTGAATGATTTATTTTCACTGTTTGATGGAGATGAATTAGTGTCTACAAACAGCTAGTTAGCTACAGTGTCCCAATAGCCTTTTGAACTTTGACCTTCCTAAACAGACGTCTTTGTTAGTGTTCAGTTATTCCTTTACGGCCCTATTTGAGTGGAGCAGCCTGCGCTTGCTTGGGCAGAAGACAAACTGTAGAGGCAATTTGTTTATTGGGGCAATCTAATAATCTGTTTTACACACCAGGTGTTTTAGGAGGAAGAGTGAAAAAGTGGCCTGTCACCTGAGTGTGTTGACTGTAGTATGTAGGGATGTGTTTTTGCGCTGAATAAAATGAAACCAGCATGAAAAAACATCAGTTTATTTGAGTAAATACTTAATTAACATTTTTTTAATTTATTTTTTATTCTTAAAACTGCATTGTTGTTTAAATGCTTGTAAGTAAGAGTTTCACTGTTGTATTTGGCGCATGTTACAAATAAAATTTGATTTGATGTGCCAAATATGCAGGCCTGTTTTGTCCCCTCTGGCTCTCAACCCCCTCTTCCTAAGTTCTTTCCCAAGGCCTAGATCAGCTGCTGGGGTCAGCTGTTATGGTACATCTTTAGGCATTGTTGTGGGGTGACGACTTCATGTGGTTCACTGTTCAGGGATTTCTCCCCAGTCCCAGAGCGTCTGTGCTCGTGACCTCGGGGTCAAATTCATTAGGCGACACAGTAGTAAGATGTTTTGCTATGGGAAACCAAAAACCAAGTGTTTCTTATTGGACAAATCTAGGTAGGCCCTCCGTTTCAGTCAGTTTTCTTCCTTTTGGTGCCTAATGAACACGACCTTGCTGCTGCTTTCTGTTGTAGATCCTGACGCTGGAGGAGCGGGCAGACGCGGCCGGGGAGACCCAGGAGGAGAGGCAGGGGAAGATGCTGCTGCACACCGAGTACTCCCTCCTCTCGCTGCTCCATAACCAGGATGGAGTGGTGCACCACCATGGCCTGTTCCAGGTAAATTTACTTGGTGCACCACAAACTTTCAGGTACATCGCTTGGCGCTGCAGCCAATTGTAATGTCTTTCAATTACATTTACATTTAAGTCATTTAGCAGACGCTCTTATCCAGAGCGACTTACAAATTGGTGCATTCACCTTATGATATCCAGTGGAACAACCACTTTACAATAGTGCATCTAACTCTTTTAAGGGGGGGGGGGGTTAGAAGGATTACTTTATCCTATCCTAGGTATTCCTTAAAGAGGTGGGGTTTCAGGTGTCTCCGGAAGGTGGTGATTGACTCCGCTGACCTGGCGTCGTGAGGGAGTTTGTTCCACCATTGGGGTGCCAGAGCAGCGAACAGTTTCAATGATGAGAACTTCACAGACCTGTACTGAATTATTGTGATTGTACATTATTCTTTCTGATGAGAGACTTGCATAGTTTTCTACCAGCCTCCCAAAGACACCCCTTCAGGGAAAAACATTCTATTCACACCCCCTCCCTACCAACTGCACTGCACAATTCAAGTCCAGTGGAGCTTAGAGATACTTCTGTAGAGATATTGAAGCACTTCTTCTTTTTTTTTCAAGCATTCACTTTCCCAGCCGTCCACTCTCACAGTGACTCAGCCCTCCCGCCCTTCCCATATCTTTATAACTTTGTTATTGTTCCATCTGTCGCCTCTCTTTCACAATCCTATTTCTCCTCGACACGCTCTTCCTAGAATAGCTACATTGAGCCGTGCGGCTGCGGCGTGATTCATTCAAGGCTACAACGGTATTGATTGGTTTGTTATAGTTCCGTCTCCAAGCGGACCAGTTAATAATGATTTGTCTCAGAAAGCCTTTAGAGGCCCAGCCATCTAAATCTGGACAAACCAATACCATTGGGGACGAGGACAGTGGCTCGCTCTGAGGTGAATAGAGAAGAATGACCTTTGTTTTTCATCTCAAACCCCCCCCCCCCCCCAGATTGTGTTCTATTCACATTGGAGATGGGATGGTTGTACACAGATCACTGAGCCCTGTCATCTCCTCCACTGTTCTCTCTCTCTCATAGCTGATTGAAGCCAGTGTGCAATTTCACTCGGCAATGGAAGAGGTGATGGCTTATGACGCATATGATTTGGAAGCCGTTCAATTGTCATGTCTTTTGTCAGAATCCATATTATTTCTTACATGCTTCTAAAGAGATGTCCCAGAGTTGTATTGTTCATGGCACACCGTAGCAAAATGTTTTGCAAAAGAAAACCATCGTTTTATTGGACAACATTTAATTCTGTTTCGTGGCCTTTTGTTTTGTGCTTACTGAACACTACCCATATCAACAGATTGTAACACGCACAGATAAAGGATACGGTCTCCTCTCTAATCACCCTAACCAACCCACTCTCTCTCCCCTGTCCACTTTAGGACCGGGCGTACGAGATTGTGGAGGATCCGGAGGCCAACAATGGAAAGGTGCGCCGACTGAAGAAGCGGATCTGCCTGGTGCTGGACTGCCTCTGTGCGCACGACTTCAGCGACAAGACTGCGGACCTCATCAACCTGCAGCACTACGTCATCAAGGAGAAGCGGCTGAGCGAGCGCGAGGCCATTGTCATCTTCTACGATGTGGTGCGCGTAGTGGAGGCCCTGCACAAGGTGAGACTGACCAACAAAACACGTACAGCACGTTTGAGGGGATCAGTTTGAGGAAGACAAGGTGCAGAATCGCTAATCATGATCACAATGCGTTTGCCTAATTATTTGGAATGTGAGGTGATTTGTAGATCAGTGATTCAACTCAGTCCGACTCAGTAGCTGTTTTGAACATGTTCGAAACAGTCTAAATCCATCTGCTTCTTGACTAGTGTTCAGTCTGCTACATACTTTGCAGATTTCCCAGACTTTTCATTATCTGGTGGCCAGTTGTTTTGGAAGTTTAATGATTTGTAGATCAGATTATCTGGTCAGTGCCTACTGCCTTCACAGGCTGACCTTCATGATCAAGTAATTGGTCACTGACTTGACTGTATAGTCCTCTAGAGCCAAGATGACGCATAGCTTTGACAATTTGTTTTTGAAAGATGTATTATGTAAGTGTGTTTTCTTTACGGTCTCCAACTTAAGTCTTGGGCATGTTCAGACAAGTCAAAATGTTGTTACATTTTTGTTATGTAGCCCCTCCGATGAGTCATCATCCAAGCTAAACTGCTCTTATAGAGCAGTAACAGCATTGACTTGAGTTGCTTTTGTTCCAGTGCTTCATTCAACAGCAGTCTGACGGTGACATATTTGATCCGTCTCTACCTCTTTCACCCTGCAGAAAAACATTGTGCACCGAGACCTGAAGCTTGGAAACATGGTGCTGAACAAACGGTAAGGACTCAGTCACGCTTTCATATTTGGTTCAGCCTTGCGAGATGCCCCATTCAGTGTGTATCCAGTGTGCAACTGGCCTTCAACCGAGCAGGGTCAATACCTCGCAGCCTCAAGGAAGAGACAGATATCCCAGCCCAGTTCCCCTTCACCCATCTTTCTTTCTCTTGCTCTCTACATCTTTCTCTCCCCCCTCTCTCACGTACGAGTCAGTGACTCATTCCCTGTGGTCGGGTTTTGGAAGGCAGTGATGGGAACCTAGCGAGGAAAAAGAGGGTGAAGAACGTGCCCTCTTACTTTGTTCTCTCTGGAAGAGGGGGGGGGGGTGGAACTGCACATGGTTGGAACTCTGGCTCGAGTGCACATCAGGTCAGTGTGACCTGAATTTTATTGAATAAAATTACAGACTGAGCTTCAAAATGGTACATCATACACTGTAGTTGGAGAAAACATGGAAGTAATGCTGGTTTAAGTTAATAACCTTATCCCGTTTAGGAGAAAAGGGCATTCAAACATTTAGCTGCGATTTTCACGTGCTCCACATTAATCCTTGGAAAACGTTTATTTAGAAAAGGAACACTTTCACCAAATTGCCAAAATGAATTCTCTACATTATCTCACCAAGTTCCCTGATTAGGCAAACCATTAACAGTATTAAATTGCCTATTGTTGTATAATAAAAAAACTTTTCACATTGAACTACAGTGCTGCTTTGTTTTAAACCCGTTAAGCCTTAAGACCCAACCAAGAATTCACGTGACTGTGAAAATATTTCAAGATTAAAATATTTGATTAACTTCAAGTGCTAAAGGTAGTAGCCTAAAATCAGAGACCTTAACACAAGGGCTTAGGTAAAACACTATCTAGGCTTTTATCATGAGATCCTTTGTGACTTTTGTTCAAGTTATGATATGAACAAACTGAACATATTTCTATCTTGCCCTTTGGAGCAGGACGTGTAATTGTCTATGGCCTTTTCATTGCAAAAGTCCTGATCTTCTCAAAATATGTTTGCCGGGTTTTGTCCAGTCCAAGGGATGCTTGCTCATCTCTGGGAGGAAGGACATAATCGTTGCGCAGCAGCTGAAATCTAGTTCGATCAGAGTGAAAACTCCATGGCCACAACACCAGGCTCCAGACAATTTTAAGCTGTAAAGGAGAAAGGCAGACACAAATAGATGAGGCATTAAAACCTTGCATACCAGCAATAACATTCTTTGAACCCCGAGCAATAAGCTCAAGTACAAAGAAAAAATACCTGAAGTGCTGCTTGTTCGTCTCCTTACACTGCTGAAAGACAAATTCCAGAACAATAGGTAAAAAAAACTACGAATGAATTCATCTCCTATAGCTTGTTATTGCCTGTTACTAAAATGCCCTGTACACACAACAACTGGTTTCCAGCGAAACAATGGCATTGCAGACATTACAAGATAACCAGCTAATAATTAGCAGTAGGCTATATGTATATGGTATTCATCTTGCCTAAACAGACTTACCATGGTTACTCCATTGATTTATTTATTTTTGTCCGACTCAAGTCGCCCTAAAAAACAATGCAATATTCTCTACAAGCCAGAATGTTGAATGAAATTATATTTACACTTTACCGGTTGTATATGCTGCTGTTAGGAGATGGGGTATCCGCAGGATAGTGATGTGTACCTGACTATTTGCTGTGCCGGTAGTTTCTGTCACTTGTAACGTTATTTTCAATCTCTTGACGCATTACACGTGAAACACGATATAAACAATAACCAAATGTAACCGGAATGTTGTCGTCTGACACGTTCCCTCACAATCAGCTGGAAGTGTTTGCGGTTTGGTTAGTCTTGGCCATATTGTGCAAGTGTTTCATGTGCGAATTGCATCCGTTTTGAAAATAACAACTGGAAATACAGACAGCGTACTAAAGGTTGATAACACTTCCCTGTGGATATTATGTATGAAATTACCTCTGACATAGGGACAACATCGCCGGTAAAGTAAGTTGAAATAAAGTTGGTTCATCATTCTGACTTTTTAATGGGACTGTTCGGGAATGCTGAGCCTACATGTTAGAGATGAGTGTGTAACTATTTCACTCTCGAATTCTAAACGAGGCTAGTATTAAGCTAGTTGAACATGTGTAGATAGCTAGTTATTTAGCCATTTAATGTGTCCCTGTCACTTAACTTGTGGTTTGATTAGCTTGCTATTCGATTAGCATTCGCACCACAGTGGCTATTTTCGGTAGCTAGTTAGTTAAACATAATAAACTGACAAACATATTATCGTCATGACTTTGTACACCAGCAATCAACTAACTGCAGAATGCAACTGGCCATCTCAGCTAGCTAGCTGCCTATTATGTTACCTGTATGCAACTGTCTAGCTAGCTAACAATGAAAAATATTTTTTTTTATACAGTTGAGACGATAACTATCTCTATTTTAACTGTAAGCTCTTAACTGTTAGAATATGATTCACGACAGACATAAAAAAAAATATATATCCTTCCCACTCTGTTTAAAGCAGACTGCTTTTGCCACAGAAGAAAGAGCTGTGTCGATACCAGCAGCTGTATTCAGCACCACTCTGTTATTTAAAGCTGTAGCTACACTTTGCAAGTTGTCATTGATGAAAATCAGTCAATCTAAAGGAGTTTACAAATATCTGCCGTAGCAGAGAGGACGTGACAGGGAAGCCTTGAGTGACAGGATTTGCTATTTCTTGGGAATGACCCACCCCCTCTATCTCAACCAATCATGGCTAGGCAATATCCTGTATTTTCTCCAGGGCGAAAACGCTTCGTGATTTCACATTTTATATATATTTACAGGTTACGTACGAGTTTCTTATTAAGAAAGTAAACATTTTCAAAAAGCCATTTCTGCGAGAGAGAAAAAATGCATTTAGAAGAAAAAAAACGAAATATTTTACTTTTGAATCCCTCTCCTGTGAAGTAGGAAACTGTCAAACGCCCAGCTTCAAGAATCGGGGCACATATGCGCGGAGTGTGTGTGTGTGTGTGTGTGTGTGTAAACGGAGTGCATGCTAGTGAGGACGTGGGGGGTTGTGCACTAGTGATCTGGGAACAAATCAATAGTTGCATATCGAAGACACATTTCAGTTGAATCCCCCTTTCCATATCAAAATATTATTTTTGACGGTATTGTATCGTTTTGACAATATCGCAATATTGTTTTCGTGCTAGTTTGCTGTACCTGCACCAAAACGGAAGCATTTTTCCTTCATAGCTAGTTATCCATTTTGTAAATAGGGAGACAATTTGTTTTCAGCACTTATTTCCATGGCTGATCAGAATTCATACTCATCCTCTCGCTTGTCCCTCTGTAGCAGATATATGTTTGGAACATTGAATTGCAATAAAATCACAGTATTGAATGCAATACATATCGTATCGGTACCTAAATATCATATTGTGAGGTCCCTGTCAAATCCCAGCCTTATTGTGCACCCAGAGCCTCTCAAAACCCTGCTGGAATTATTATTATTTTTAGACAGGTTTTATAAATAAAATAATTTAAGAGTGAATGTGTATTTAGCTGTTTTTATCTTGAGCCCATGAAATGTAGGAGTATGCTAGTGACTGTTTTGTAACTGATCAACGGTGCAGGCTTTTTCAATTCCTCCTCTTGGCTCCACGTGCTCATATAGTATGTCTATGTGTAGACTATTAAACAATTGAGTGTGGCATATTCATGGGTCTGAATGAGTTTCATTCATGCATACACATTCATATCTAAATACTAGTGCCCATACATCACCTAAAAGCATATTAGCCACTGCAAGGAAGTGTTTACTACCTCAATTCCTTCTCTCTCCCTCTCCCCCCATTACACACGAACATACTGTGCAGCAGTGCATCCCAATCCTGGTCAATTTAAGGCTTGATGATTAGTTGAATTAAGCCAAAACAAGTGGGCAACCCTTTGGATCCTCAGGACCAGGATTGGGAAACACTGCTGTACTCACTGGGAACTGAGCCGGCCGGTGCCCGTAATGGTGAGCGCTGCAAAAAACATCAGTGCAATTTTTGGAAATTGGAAAAAGGGACGAGTTGGTTATGACAGTAGGAACCAAAGTGTTGGTCAGGGTTTCCCATGGGACCCTAATTAGATTTAAATAGGTACATTCAGACAGAATTTAATATTCTTCGTATTTTCCTCTCTGATTATGAGAACAAGCTGTTGTACAACCAATGCTGATATACTCCAACTGGTACAAGGCTGTATTAGAGCAAAAGTTTGCTCAGTGGAGTTAGCTAAATTCAGCAGCTTGGTAAGACCAACAAACTAATGTTTTGCAGAGAGCAAGTTACACAAATGAATAATAGAAAATTTGGATTTATATAAGTGAATAGCTACATCGTTCATGTTTGGACAAATCTGTTGAGAGCTTTCTGTTCTGTCAATGCATGCATAGATTGGTTGGTTGTTTAGCAACATAATAAAGGCGTGCGCAACTATGGAGGGGGGAATAGAAGGGGTTGGCTTAGGAATGACAACATGTAAGCTATATTTCGTCTCTGTTTATTAAAATTTGCACCATGAGCAATTGTCTCTCAAATACTTTGTTAGTTATTGGTTAGCTAGCTATTGAATTTTATTTCAAATTTTTACTATATTAGCATTGACATGATCAGTCAAGACGTATCAATAACAAGATGAAATGAGCCACTTACGATTCCCCACATGGCAGTTTCTTATTCTTTCTAGCAATCTGGCCATCCAGAATTTCAACAACACGCTGACTTCTGCACTATGGCAGCGTGCACATCATTTTCGTGACGTTGTCAGCTAACCCATCTATAGTGAATCTAGAACGATATCGCAGCCTCTTGCGATGTGGTTGTCAATATCGCAATTTTAGATTAATCCCTAGTGAGCACCATTCGGCAGCCGTAGTGGTGATGAAACAGTGTTTTGTTCTGGCCGGTGGGGCTGCTGCACGGAATGGAGCAGACGAGTGGAACACTGTCCCAGCTGGAGACAAAAGGAGAGGCCTGCCAAAGGCCCTCCATAGCTCAGGGCTGACTCACCATGGACACACACGTCACTCACTCACTCACTCTCTCTCACACACACACACACCCAGCCCTCTATTTACTTTCCCTCCCTCTGTCTGTCAGGAGCCTTTTTTTCTCTCACACAAACTGTCTTTGCTCGTTACTCTTTCTGTTTTTCATGATTCCTTTCTTCCATTCCCTGTCATTGTCTTCCTTTTTTTTGTCTTTCGCCTTTGCTCTACATGTTTCACGTGTCATCGCTGAGTGTGCATGCATACTGTATGGGGGATGGAGAGAGATGTATGGAGGAAGGCCTCATCCAGATTTGGGATATGCAACAAACCATTTTACACCAGACACTTGTACATGTGTGAAACAGGACACATGTAAGCACCCCCTATTTGATCTTGAATCACTGTGCACTTTTACCACCCTGTGAAGTTCATAACTTATTTCATCTGTTGCCTAATAAACTCCATGCTTTCCCCAGTCCTAGTGGTAGGACGACACAACATAGCCTATCATCGTGTGAATCCAAGTTTACATCGATATAATTGCTATTATATAAATATTTTTGTTTAAAGGCTGCCATTTCTCGCATAATTAATTTTAGACACAAAAAGAACCAACCGTGTCGAACAAACAAATTGCATGCCGACATTTAAAAATGTACCTGCATTTCCTGTTTCCATCAGCACGGTCGTTACTTTTATTTTTTATGGTTCCGGTCAGTTATCTGTTTGAAATGGTCATTTATCCACTTGAAATGGATGGAATGAGGCTGTTATTGCATCTTGCCACCAAGTTGTTTTAAATAGCTGGTGTTTTGTAGGTTAGTAATTCTTAAATTAACTGTTACATTGCGGGTGTACTTTAGGGTTGTAAGATGTTTGGTTGATTGCAAACTAGCCTTTAGAGGCTGCACTTGTCAGGTCATCCCTCTCTCTCTCTCGCCCGTCTCTGCACAGTCTTTAGACTGAGTTGCGAATAGTGCTTGTTTGTCAGCATGCTTCAGTCAGCTGACACTTGACACTGACGGTGACATCAACCTATGCATGTATTCCCACTGACTGTGCTGAAGATTAGTTTACACCTGTACAATCTTCTTCCCTTCACCAACTTCTCCCCGTCCTGCAAAGTTCAGTGTGCTGTATCATTGTCAGGAGTTTGCTTATGCTGGAAATAAACTTTGCAAATCAACATTTTAAAAGGGTTTGTTTGGTGGTGCCGGGTTCAAAATGATACTAAAAGCTGTTCCTATTTTTGTAATGTTGCTTTTTTACTTATTTGTGAAGTCCATCTGTGTTTAAAACTGGAAAGTGAGGTTGACTTTTTTATAATGTAAATTGTGTTTGATGGGACAGTAGTCATGCACAGGTAAATCCCCCAAAATGTTTGAGAGAAATCCTTGACCTCACCACACTGTTCTGTTTTTCCGAAAATATAAATATATCATCTCAAATATGGCTTCAATTGAGGGACACTCCTGCTGAATTTTTTAAAATGTGTTTGTAGTTTATTTTTTGTGCAATTTGTTGAGCTTCATGTGGAGCCAGCGGATGCCATATTCAACCCCTTTTCCCATCAGTCAAGTTATTTTGGGCAGGATGGGGGGGGGGGGGGGTCACTGGGGATGTGGAGGGGTCACTGGGGATGTGGAGGTTTCTGGTTTCCTGTCTCCTGGGATCACATGACCAGAAAGTGGAGACTGTGTGGTTCTTTTGGTCCCTCCAGTCCTAAGGGTCTCTCTCACGAGGCGAACACGCTATCTCATTCATGGAGAGGATACAGAGTAAGAATAGCAACCGCAGTTGTGTGATGCATGCAGGCAAAAGAAAGGCCCCCTTCATAAAGTAGCTTTTTATCGAGAGCCCTTCAAGCGTCACCTCCTGTCATTGAGAATTTCAAAAGGCTACTGTATTATAGACGACTCATGTTCACAAATCATTTTGAACAGCCTCACATGGTAGACTGTAGACAAAGGTTTCCTCTTCAAAAATGTTTTTACAATGTGGCATTTTTTTCACATAAATTAAACTTAGCCTAAATGTGGCCTTCTGTCTGTGTGAGCAGAATGTGAACTGCATACAGTGTGCAAGTGAGAGAGAATAGGGGAAGCTGCATTGCCCTCGGTCCTTGGAGAAAGGGGATGTGGGTGAGAACGTGATCTTGAGTAGACCAATGTTCTAAATTGCAGTTGTGATTGTGTGCATGCTTGCGCGTGTGGGTGGACTTAAGCTTGTGTGCACTTTTCCTTATGTGCTTTGCATACACATTCGTCAACCCAATGGCATGCCGGATTAGTCATCGAGATAATTATCCCTAACCACAGGTTGACTCACATGTTTGTCAGTGTAGCCTTTTTTAAATTTCCTCTTTCTCTCTACATGTTCTGGAAAGGATGGAGATACTGTATGAAGGCCTACCATTAAAACCTGCATGCCCCCCCCCCCCCCCCCCCCACACACGCACAAACACAGTTTATCTACGATGACTCATGCAAACATCTGATAGGCCTATGATGTTTCCACAGAAACCAATATGATGTCCCTAGCAACGGTGCTTGAGTGCCAGACTGTCTGGAGTTTACCCTGTCTCTAGATATCACTGTCCTCCTGGTATTGGAGTTGTCCCTTCAACTGGTGGTGGTGATCGTCTTGTTTCTTTGAAACTTCCTCTGGTTTCTTTTAAGATGATGCAAAAGAGTCCATAATGCGTTGGTCAGATAACTGTGATAGTCAAATTAAGCAGTGAGTGAACTCTGCCTCCCACGTCAGCCAGCATCTATTTAATTATTTCACGAAGCATCGTGTGTCTCACAGGCCTACCAAACACTTATTTTTTTTGTGATGACGAAGCAAACTTTAACAATCAGGAAGTGGAGTAGAGTTTCCTGGGTCATATTCATTAGGGCAGTGGTTCCCAAACTTGTTATAGTCCCGTACCCCTTCAAACATTCAACCTCCAGCTGCGTACCCCCTCTAGCACCAGGGTCAGCGCACTCAAATGTTGTTTTTTGCCGTCATTGTAAGCCTGCCACACACACGCTATACGATACATTTAATAAACATAAGAATGAGTGAGTTTGTCACAACCTGGCTCGTGGGAAGTGACAGAGCTCTTTATAGGACCGGGGCACAAATAATATAATAATTTTGCTCTTTATTTAGCCATTTTACATATAAAACCTTATTTGGTCATCAAATTGTGAATGATACATCAGATTCACAACTGTCGGTGTCCATGCTACCTGGGCTAACAACAAATGTAGAATTACTGATGCTAGTATTGGATGTGCTCATGGAAGCAGAACAACTTGTCGTCGACAGGTGCAGGTGTAATACTGCTTGTAATATAGTACTACCATTAGAGCTGGTGGTACGTGTCTATGGACGTGGGCCTCAATTATTATTATTTTTTTTTACCATTTTCAAGCAAACGGAATGAGCAGCAGCTACGTTTGGCTACATACGGACTGTTAGTGGAATTCCCGCGAGAGAGTGACGGTTAATGTGATTGGATGTTAATTATTTGACTAGACTACATGTATTTGACATTGTGTTATTTCGCTGAACACTAGATGGTTTTATTTTGGGCAGTGAAACGAGGCTACTCAGGCGGGGGGGAATATAAATGGACTGTTTGAAAATGTGAAGAGAATTTTGTAATTTTTTTGTGAATCACATTTTTATTTGGCGTTCCCCTGTTTGGGAATACCTGCATTAGGGCATACTGTGCTGCATTTGTGTCTTTCGCTCAGTTTCTGACTTATTTATTTAAAAAAAAATATCTACTGAATATGACCCTGCTGTGTGTTGGTGTCTCTACCCTAGAACTCATCGGATTACCATCACCAACTTCTGCCTGGGCAAGCACCTGGTGAGTGAGGACGACCTGCTGAAGGACCAGCGAGGAAGTCCAGCCTACATCAGCCCTGACGTACTGAGTGGTGAGGACACACACACAGACACACACAGATGGCATGTGAAGGGAAAGGAGAAGGAAGTTCTCTATCAGTCTGTCACGAATGCTACTGACTGATGCCAAACACAATCGCATAACAGTTGAATTGAAACTTCCATTTCTCCATGCTTACTTTATGTAACAAGAGGATGCAAATCATGTAGGCCTATTGATTTCCAATGGTAATTCACATGTTATTTTTGCAATGTGGTTTGACTGATAAGCTCCTGTTATATATTTTACTGTTCTGTTGAAAGGAAGGGTCAGCCTAGTTTAATCTGGGTCGAGCTGGGAATCTGCGAGTCAGTCAGGAGGTTTGTGTAATGTTTGGCAGTCCACTGTTGGTTTTTCCGGTTATTAGGCAACACAGCCTATTTTGCAAACTTGGAACATTTAGTGAAGGCTGAAAATATCTCAAGGCATTTTTTTAATTTGATTTATTGACTTGATCATCTCAGTTGCATGATGTTCTCTCGTGATAAGCCATGTATTGGGGTATGTGGTGTTGATTTGTTTGGTTTTATTGCAAACATGTTACTGTGCTACATTTTGCTATTAGTTTAATCGCTTGCTGCAGAGACGGCACACAATATTCTGTCACTCAGTAGTTTGTGCACGAACTTCATGCGTACACTGAGGTTCTAACCATTTGAAAAGTTATTCTCAGCCCTACGGTCTAGACACGATTGGCGGGAAATGTGTGAAAAGAGCAGATTTGGCTGGTGTTTGCTTCCCCTCTCTCCATTAAAACACAGAACCTAGGCATATATGAGCGGAACATTGACAAGTTGAAAGCAGAGCAATGAAACTGACCTCCAGTGAGTCACACTGATGACTCACCGAGAGGGGAAACTACTCCCAACCCCTCCCCCCCTGTGTGTGTGTGTGTGTGTCAACTGCATTACCATTATTGCCCCATGGGCGGAGGGAGGGAAGCAACTGCCGCCACCTCTTTATAACAACACTTGCCTCTGGTTTTAAAGCAGAGCACCATGCTCAATGCTCCTCCCTTACCATCACTGGCTTCTGACTCATCATGCCTTTACTGTTTCATAGGTTTAAGAATAAATGAGGTACGGTATTGCCAGATGTGGTTGGGAATTTCTTGGAAAGATGAGCCGAGATCTGCAGTTGGAGAGTGATAGTCACATTGTCTTCTGTTTGTGTTCCATTGGTTAATCATTTGTTTTGTGGTTGATAATGAGTTTCTGGGTATTATGTATGGTTGTAGAGGAGGACAGTGGGTTGAGGAGTAACAGCAAACGATGTTTGTGGTTGAATTAAGATTCGAGAGTGTGATTGTACTGGTGCATGTACGTACATGCACCATACTGTTACATGATATGTAAGCCTATATGCAAAACATGTTTTTAAGGAAGCGTCATTTTCTCAGTTGCAAAAAGTCGAACATTAACCAGGTTTCCATCCAAACTTTTTATGCGAGTACATGTCAGATACAAAATGTCATAACAGGCCTGATGGAAACGGTAAACTTTCAAAATGTCAACATGTTTTTTTGGTCAACTTTCCAAATGTCGGCAAAACAAAAAATTATCGTTTTTTAAAAAACATTTTTTGTCAGGAAAATTAATTATGTGAGATGCTGGTTGAAAGGCTTTTATGCTCATTAATATAATAACGTATCGATAACTTGGGCGAAGACGTGTGGTTCTCCCACTGACTTCCCACAATGACCGCACGCAAAATCATGCAGTTTATTAGGCTACAGATGAAATAAATGATTAACTTCACAGGATGGTGACAGTGCATAATGATGAGCTTGATGCTCCTTTCCAATAAATATCAAGTGTCTTATTCTCGTGTCAATATTGTCGATGCTTGGCTGCCGTTTGACAAATAAAAACTCACGCTATTTTTTTGTTGTCCAGAACAATAATCTCATGTAGGCTGTCGCCAATTGTATAGAGACCTAGCTCGTGAAACATTTTAAATGAATCTATTAATGTTTCTTTTGCAGGCCGGCCGTACCACGGTAAGCCCAGTGACATGTGGGCCCTTGGCGTGGTGGTGTTCACCATGCTCTACGGCCAGTTCCCCTTCTACGACAGCATACCTCAAGAGCTATTCCGCAAGATCAAGGCTGCAGAGTACTCCATCCCAGAGTAGGTCAACATACAACCCCCCCCCCAACCAATACAGTACCACACATCCCATACAAAACCACACAAGTATTATTGCTCCATGCACCCCCATACAGAGTTGCGTGCTACATGTCGTATAACACCTTCCATCCCATACAGCGCCACACAGGCATTATTCAAGGCCCTTTTTATACTGCGTTGGTGTGAATTGGAAGTCGCTACAATGATGCTTATCATAACAGTTGGTCTACTCAAGGACTTTGGCAGACTTGCCCAGTAGTTCTGAACTAATAGTAATATATGCCATTTAGCAGATGCTTTTATCCTAAAGTGACTTAGTCATGCATGCATACATTTTACGTACAGGTGGTCCTGGGAAATCCAACCCACTATCCTGGCGTTGCAAACGCTACGCTATACCAACTAGGCTACAGAGGACCATGCTCTTGTTGGTTCCTCCTTGTATTATTCAACAGTTTCTCCTTCTGGTACTGAAGGCCATAAATATAACCCTTCCCCCTTTCTCTTTCCTCCCTCTCCCCTCAGGGACGGGCGTGTGTCAGAGAACACTGTGTGTCTTATACGGAAGCTGCTGGTGCTAGACCACCAGCAGAGGCTGACCGCTGCCGAGGTCCTGGAGTCTCTCAGCGGCATTATTGCCTCATGGTGAGTCCCGCCCCCTGGTGGACAGGGAGAGAACTGTAAATATTGGCAGTAGTGGTTTATGGTTGAAAAAGTGCTTAACAATATATTCACATCTGGTGTAAGAGTATCATCTATAATGCCATCAAGATGTTGAACTTGGTGCAACATAGCGTAATAGGTTAATTTAAACGCTGCACCATAGAATCATCAGTCAACCCTTGCTGTGTCGATAAACTCTATTTTGTGTGTGTGCTTTGTAGGCAGTCAGTATCCTCTTTGACCGGACCTCTTCAGGTTGTACCGGACATCGATGACCAGATCAGCCACCCAGAGCATCTCCAGGAGGTGAGATCCCTGTGGTCAACAACCCCTTGACCCTCCTTCAGCCTTTAGCATTAGCGCATGGCTAATCCTCAGAACTTCAGCTCACCTAAAGCCTTCTGGGGAACAGAGCCAAATGCTCCTCCCTTACTGACTGGTGCCTGATGAACATGACCCAGTGTGTAACTAACTGATAAGCATCTGTCTCTCTATCCCAGGTGAAAATGACGGAGGAGTCGTCGCAGTACGAGTTTGAGAACTACATGCGCCAGCAGCTGCTGCTGGCCGAGGAGAAGAACACTATTCACGAGGCCAAGGCCAGTTTCCTCGCCAAACGCCAGTTCAGCACCATCCCGCCCGTGCGGCGCCTGGGCCACGATGCCACACCCGTCAGCCCTCTGGACGCAGCCATCCTGGCCCAGCGCTTCCTCCGGAAGTAGCCCCTTCACCCATCACCTTGCCCTCAGGGGGACAAGTGGGTTGGGGAACACAAGGGTTGTGTCGGGAAGGTACCCTGAAACTGAGAATATCTATGGGAGCTTAGCCCAACCCTCCCTTGGGTAGAGGGGTCCCTAGCTGTGGGGAGTTAGGTAGGTGGAGTGGGAATAGACATGGGTGGGGGGCGGGGGGCAGAACTGATCACTCACCTGACAACCTCTCATAGTTTTCACACTTCAAGTCTGGGTGTCGGTGGTGTGCACAGCAATGGCTGAGAATCTGAAGATCTCAACCAAAGGCTCCCACTGAACCCCCCCCCCCCCCACCTCAGCCAGCCAGCTATGGGCACATATGGACTCAGCCAGCCAGCTATGGGCACATATGGACTCAGCCAGCCAGCTATGGGCACATATGGACTCAGCCAGCCAGCTATGGGCACATATGGACTCGTACAGGCCAGGGGGATACCAGACACGCATGTGTGTGTTTGTACATGAAAAGCCCCCCCCTCCCATTTGTTTCCCTCTGCTGAGACCTGGCCATTGCCCTCCTACCTACCCCCATTTATTCTTGAAACCCTGAGCAATACAGGGCCAGAAGAACCATGTAGCAACCTTCCTCTAACCTCCCCCTCAACTCTCCAAACTGAGATCACTTGATCATGGACGTAATTCACTCTCTTTAGTTTCCTCATAACCAAAATGATCTGGACTAGTCCCGTCTCTAAACTGACGACTTCAAATCTACCTCTCTCAATCTTTATTTTTTATTTTATTTTTTGTGTGCATTTTACACCATGTCCACCATTCTCAGAAAACAAGGAATTGTCGGGGTAGTGTTGTCACCGTAGACAGAAAGCATTACTATGTTTTGGTGCATAAAGGTTTTGAATGTGGAATATGAATAAGCTTTTTTCCTTATGACTAATAAGTAGCATTCTACACTTCTATCTATTCTACATTGAAAATGCTAACTATCAAAGGGTGGCCAAAATTGCCTACTTCTGTCTTTAAGTCTAGCAGATTGCATTGTTTTCTTGCTTTTGCTCTCACCCCCCTGTGGAACCATTTTTTTGCATTTAGGTGTCAAGTACCTTGAAGAGCTGGATGGGGCGACGTTTATTAGATGTTTCATGTTGATCCTCTCTCGTTATTGCTGTTCTAATTGGCATCTTTGATTAATAATCACGATGTGGACACTATCATTTTTTGGGGGTGAGAAATCATGGCGCATCTTAACTGATTGTTAGCCAAGGAAATGATACCTCCCCCCACGTTCACCACTGAACAACTTCCAGGTATTCAACTTCCCATTTATCCTGTGACATCATTGTGAGATAGGTATTGGGCATGAATGTGAATGAATGGTAATGCCAGTGATTATCAGTGTGTAGATAAGTGTGATTTGGGCCAGGGGTGTATTAGACAAAGCCAGGGCCTTTTCAGTGGTAGGTGCAGACTAGAGCCACGTTATTTAAGCCCAGTGAGTCAGTGCAGACCCTTAAACTAGCCATCCTTCCCAATCTGTTTATCTTGCCTGCCTCAGTTGCTTGCACACACTGAGAACATACAGGCTTTTCAAAGACTGGCTGGACTGAATGTGTCCGCTATGAAAGATGGGCATCCCTCATTTTGCCCCTGTCTTAGTCGTGAATGCTCTAGTGCGTAGCAAAGTTTAAAAATCAAACAAAACCGCGATGATCATAGCTCTCAAGCCCGTTTAGCTGTTGTAAGTTATATTGTAGTAGCTGATCATGAAAGACTTACTATAATGTTGATTGTGATAATTGAATAGTGTAATATTTCATAGAGTAACTCAACAATGAGGTTGTCTCAGTCGCGTTACGCACATTCTTAAGCTTCCCTCTGCTGGCGGTGCCGTAGTGGTGCCAAACGTGATCAATCCAATAATTCTGCACAGAGGCTAACGGCTGTTTCGTCTAAAGTGCACTAGTGTCCTGGAAATACGATGACATTGCTAAAGTAGGCAAGTAGGAAAAATGTTTGCCATTATGTCGGCAAATTTACTTTAGACAGATGGCAATGTTGTCATTTGTTAGCAAAGTTTGTCAAAAATAGCTAGCAATGTTGCTAAGCTACTAACTCGTGAACAATATTAGTCATCTGTTCACATAAGCTTGCCCATCTTTATGGGTATTCGCATTGCTTAGACCTTCACCCTATTTATAACCAAACTGATCACATGGGTAGAAACTTGAGTCAGTTTCGTCCTATTTCATTGTATATTGTCTTTTTCCTCAATTTCATTTATGTTTATTTTGTTATTTATTCACTGTCCATTTTCAGGCATCAAATCTATTTTCCATTTTAGCTTTAAGCAAGAAGTTTTCTGGTTCCATTTGTTTCTCCAAACTTGAGCCGCCATTGCAGTTTTTTCTCTCTCAGCCCATCTTCATTAAAGATCTCTTTTTATAATTGTTTGCCATTGCCACACACTCGTGGTCGATTTAAGCTACACTAATAATGAAACTGACTCTGCATAGTTCTATTTTTTACACAAATAATCGTGCATTATGATGATTTATGGTAGTGATCTGTTTATTACCCGAATCCCAGTTCTGTTTGTGCCGTTTTGCCAACTCCTGTTGCCTTGACAATGACTAGCACAAACAGATCTGGGACCATGCCAACTGTTTATCGCCCCATACCAGACTTTTGGTCAGTATGTAAATATAAAACCATCATTACAGCGACAACACCAGTAGAGCTTCCATCTAGTGGAACGATACCAGCTTAGATCAGGGGTACATTCAGTAAGGTGAAATGTTGCAGATAGGAATGTGTTGAATAGAACTGACATGATTCCAAATTCAACATGACAGGAAATCATATCTTCATCTGAACGTTTTGTAACATTGCACACTCCTGAACAACCCCGCTTTAACACAAATTCTATATAGACATGCATTAGAGGCAATGCTAGCCACCACATTTGGGAAAAGAAAAAATAAATAAATGTAATGAGATTTTGAGATGTTAGCTTTTTTCCCACCTCAATGTGAATTTCTGGGTATAAAAGCAGTATTGTAGTTGATAGTGTGTCAGTAGTTCATGAGAAAAGGGTATTTTGTGAATACCACAGCCCTTGCTGAAGTTGAAGGCAAATTTGTGATCCCGTCGTACTTGAGGGTGACCATAACCCACTATTGGATATAAATATGTAGGTTTATTAGGTATCTGTAGCATTATCAAGATAGTGTTCACATTTGGCTGTTAGAATTGTCCCATTTGTCTATGAAAGTTGTCCCCTTCATATAAGTTTTGTGGACTGAAATCACCATACGAAGCATGATGTTGAGCTCTTTGTAAAATGTGATTTTGCATGAATATTTGTATTTTTTTTTTAACTTGCGGTGGTCCCACAATTATAATTGCCTGAAATCAACCAACCAGGAAGAATTGGGAATTTGAGTCTTACAGAAAAACCTAATGTTTTTCATTTAATGAACATTCAACTTAAGTTTTCATTTTTACTATAATTCAAAAATATGGGAAATGTCTGTCAGTTTAACAATGTATTTGATTTGCTGAATATTTCAACTGGAAAATAGATGATGGTGTATGATGTGGTGGTAAAAGTAAAAAAAAATGGTTGAAAACCAGGATTTGTTGTAAGCTGCTTTGTTGGATATGGGCATCTAATACAAAAACCTGGCTAATTGTACAGAGATGAGAAAAAAAGTTTGTATAAAAGACATATTTTTGTACTTCATCAAATCTCTACATGCATGTCAGCAATAAACTTTGATATGGAAAAGTACACTATTCCTACAATTTTTTTTATTTCATGTGAAACTTTGAATGTTGACAATACTTCCTGTCATTGCCAGTAGGTGGAGTACTTTCTCAAAGAATAGAAATGCATTTGCTCTATGTATAACCAAGAACACCAGATATTGTGTATTAATGATGATAATGACCTCAAGTGTTGAATCCTAAATCGTCAATGAAACCCTATGTATTCAGTTCACCAAATGGAAAGGAATGGTTATCTTCCTATAGTTATTACTCTTCAGTCTCTCATGCCGTTACAGAATGTGTATCGATTCCCTGCAGAGAGGTGTGTGTGTGTGAAATACTCCACTGAAACAGTGTCTTTTCTCTCTGAGGGAGTTTTGGACCATGGGCCAAGGTAGATTTGCTCCAACAGGAAGGCCCCTGCTGGTCCCCCTGCACCGCGGTCATGTGCCCCCACTCCGCTGCCTCACCTCAGCCCTTTAAACACACATCCTTGTGGGGATTAGTTTCTTTACACTTCTTTGCATCTGCTAACGCACACAAGCTCCTGATCAGTCCTGTAACATGGATTCTGGTGAGATAATTTAGAGTTATGGATGGGCCTTTTTATTTAATTTTTATCTTATTCATAGTGGCGGCTGAGCTGGTCTCTGGGATAGTGCACAAGCTGTGGCTGAAGACTCCAGTGACAAAAGATTGTTACTACCTTATGTCCCCACGAGATGAAGAGGACTCTGAAATAAATTATTAATACACTGATTGGATAGCTTATGTTTTTCAGTTCCTGTCTGTACAAGAACTCCGCAGTGAAGCTGCTTTTCTTTCAACTTGCTCTGACGTCAGATGGATAGAAAACGAGGTCACCTAAACTCCTGCCAAACGGCGCATCACTCAGTGACCTAGCAGTCTCTCAGCAACGGCACAAATGTATGTGTGGACGGACGAGCGGTTTGACACGCTACAGAGCCTTGCCCATCCCTCAGAGACCCCTACAACTAGAGTATGTCATGGTTGGCTGGGCCTTGGCCACTGGAGGCTTGGCTGTACCCCACCCCTTCATCCTTAGCTGGGGGAGAAGAGTGGTCTCCACGAGGGTCGGCTCAATAGCTCCGAGCCTCCAACCATATTAATAGAATTACTAGAATGGTCGTACCCGTTCAAGCGGACATTCTGAGGGTGCAGCCAAATTTGTTGTATGAAGATCTTTTATCCCTCCATTCTAGTAATTCAATTGTAATGTTTCGCTATGCAGATTTTCAATTGAAGTGTGTGTGTGTTTCACCTGTGTATCCTGTTGGACTGATGCATTCTCTGGCACGCTCCGAACAAAAGGCATTACACTTTGGCTTCGCCACTGTCATTATGTCCTGATTTAGGTCATAAGGATTTGCCTTTCATGCCACTCCAACGTCAACAAAGAGTATCTCATTTTGTGGAGTCTTAAAGATGCCACAACTGATCATGTTGAAGTCTATTGTAAACACTTCAGTGTCCAAGGTTGGAAATAAACAGTCAAATAGTTTAGATTAGAATGATTGACTTATTGATTATGGCACACCGTTGAAAATGAAAACAAGCGTTTCTTATTGGAGAAATTCAGGTAGTCCCAACCTGTTTCAGGACATTTTCTTCCTGTGTGTCACCCACTCATCTCATAGTCAGTGTTTTGATGACGTTCCTCTGAGCATCTACTTTGTTGCGGAGGGACTGTTGCTCTTCGAGGCATCTCTTCTTCACTCAGGATGTGCATAAGGTTTCCATGTGAGCGGCCAGGGAAAACACTTGGAGAAAAGATTCCTGCCCTTCAGTTGTTGTTCAAACAACTATCCCTCTAGTTTGATATTTTTCTGTCATTTTTTTTGTTGTCCCACGCTCTAGTAAATACAGGAAATGAACCCAAAGATCTAAGACTGGATTAAGATGCAAAAAACTGAAGGATTCATTGACCACAGGGGAGTTTAGTTGTACAGTCACTGCTGTGACTGAGTGACTATGTACGCATTTGTTTAGTGATGCAGTTTATAGCCACAGAATGACATCTTCCTGTTGATTTAATCAGACTTAGATGGATGGACACAGATCAAGTCATCACTGCTGAAGTTGATACCACTAATGGAGTTCTGAATTCCACATTAAATAGGACCTATAAATCCAGCTGGGTCTCTCATCCAAACCACACGGGCTTGTTTCTGTCCCCACATTAAAGGGGACAGACAAATCCAACAATGGTTACTGACTTTCGACACATTTGTAAAGCTGGTGCCAGCTAAAATAAATACTTTGTGGCATTGGAGTCAGTTATGGGATGTAGACATGGGGAGTGTCCAATCTAAATGAATTAAGACAACTGTGTAGGCCAGTGTTCACCACACATCACTGCTCTCAGTGAAAGACTTGTTCCGCACAAGACAAGTAGGAGTGGAAACATTTTGACATGTAAAAGTGTGTTTCATTGCCTGGCTTCCCAAACTCCTTGCTCCGGCCACACCACGCTAGTTCCTTCTCCGCAATGAGTCTGGATCTGAGTACCTCCCCAACGATTTCTAGAATGCGAACACAACATTTTAACTATTCGGTTTGATCCCAGAAACCAATGGGTTCAGCCAGAACATACGTGGGTAAAGCAGCGTTTTGAAAATTCACCATTGGCTTTGATACTCTGATTGGTTAGAGATGATCCAATCGCTGATGACTTTGTTTTGTACAACAGCCCTCATTTTGATGTCACCACAAACGACTTCAACAATGACAGTATCAGAATGAAGTGTGTAGCAAACAGAGCAGAGGAAGAATTCAGTTTGAGTCGTCAGGCAATGGTTTTGAAGGTGAATTCCTAGGATTTTACATGGTCGGTATCCAGAGTGAGTTTTTACCTATTCCACCCCTGATTACAACTGTCTCGATAACTGTGTAATTGACGTAATGTGATACAACAACATTTTAAATAGGAGAATGTCCAGAGAATATCAAGTGTAATCAATCCAAATTTCTGATCTGTTTTAGCCGCTCATGTCCAATCACAGGCTGATCTTCTCTTCCTGACACATGAGTCCAGCATCATCCCCACCACCCACCCACCTCTGACTGAGACCAGGGTCGTGATTCCTGGCACGAAATGAAGGAAAATGGTCCGAAACGGAGTGATGCGGCAAGGTACTGTTTGAACATGCTCATTTTCGGTTGCAGCGTTTTGTTATTGTGTGCCCTCTAAAATCCCTGGAGTTCATGAGGTAATTTTTACTAAACCTTCACATGCTGTACCTGCAACATAACCACTAAGTCATCATCATCTGAAACACATCAGTAACGGCCTCTTCCCATGACAGATGATTGCTTTCAGCTGCTCCCTCCCTCTTGCTCTTTCTCTCCCCTCTCGCTCTCTCTTTCCCTTTGTCTTTTTCTCTGTCTGTTTCTCTCTCGCACTGCAGTGTAGCTCTTGCAGCGGGCCTGTCTTTGGCCAACTTGGCACTTGTTATTGTCTGTTTGGAGTGGGCATTAATGATTCTTTCTCATCCCGTTTTGTGCAGCACAGGCACACAGTGTTCGTGTTTGACATGTTGCAGGGCAATGGGGGATGGATGTCCATTCCTTTCATATTTCTCTCTGGGCTCCATGTGGAGAAATGTACTTCTTACATAACTCTCTGGGGTGAGAGATGAGCCAATCCAACTGAACTGGGCCCACTCTAGGAATTAGGATAAACAACATGTTTGATTCTTCAAAGAATGACACATCTGAGTCTGGTCACTGTGCTAGAGAGGATTGGAATTCAGGCAATAAAGAGACATGTTTTTTAGAGTCCTCTGAAGGGGTGAAGATTTTCGGAACTCTCGTGCATTCTACCAGTCACTCCTCTGTACCATAGAGATTCATAGATGTCGATTGCTGCATACAGCAATGTTCAGTAACTTAATACATGCCACATTAGTGAGTGCATACATTTTTAGTATGTCTATGTGATCCCTGTGGGAATTGAACCCTTGACATTGCTAGCGCCACCGACTGAGTCACACAAGACTATCCCATCCATTTAGCATGTGTGGTATGCATGGTTTCTCTTCCCTCTTTGCCTCTCTCCCTCTGCTCATGCCATGTCTCAGGGTATTTGGGATATCTAAAATGGCGTGTGAGCGTATCTGTCATTGTCAAACTGCCTGCTAACTGTGAACATCTGCAAGGGGGGAGGAGAAGAGGGAACTTTTCAATGGGAGTACTTGTCCGCGCTGTCAACGCAGGATACCGGCCCACCACAAGCTGAACAGGGAGGTGTGTGTGACTGTGTGCGCACGCTCTGGCTGCCTGCCCGTGTGTGTGTGTAAATACGTGTCTGTGTGTCTGTGCGAACATGCAAGCATGTGTGCACAAAACACATGCAAGAGTATGCATGTTTGAGTTTCTATACATGTATGAGGACCCTGTGCAGAACAGTCTTGAGTATGTTCATGTGTACATTTGTGGTGTTTTGTTGGTGTTTGCACTTTTACTAATAGTATATGTGTTAGAAGTGGTAAAGTTAATCATGCAGGTGTGGGCATGCTAAAGTTGACCTGCACTGCAGTTCAGGTAGAAACATTTGCTGTCTGTTATATTTCAGAAATGTATTTAACTGCATAGGTTATTGTTAGATGTTCGCTGATGAAGTTGCTGCTTGGCGTCACCCAGCAAGAGAGTTTGTCACAGTAACAATGGACCGTTGCTGCAACAGACATTTTGAAAAGGAACCTTTTTAATATCCACAACTGTACTACATATCGTTGGTGTCTTGTCTCACTTTTGCTCCTCCTACCACACTGGGTCGTGTTTATTGGGGCACAACGTAGCAAAACACTACGCAACGGAAAACAAGTGTTTCTTATTAGACAAGTTCAGGTAGTACCGCCCTGTTTGGGTCTGTTTTATCCCATTTGGTGCCTACTGAATATGACCCAGTTTTCTGTTTCACTTCAGGAATGTCTATCCTTGCCCTTACAGGAAGCCAGTGCGATGGTTCTCAACTGTAATGTAATGTATGAAGCCTCAGAAATGCAAGCACCATTCAGATCTACTTTTCTTATTACAAACACACATTCATGGATAGAGTTACCTGTACCCACTCACATATTAACCCTATGCAGAATTCAAACTGAGGCACATTATGTGATGATTTGAAATAAGTATTGGTTGAAAATTACTTTGCTAGATTTTTCATTTGGAATGCATAAAGAGACACCCAAGCCGATAGAAAGTGAACAAAATTAATTGAGTCTGACATGAAATAAAAGTGGTTTGAACAAATGGGCCGTTGATGTTTTCCAAATACCAAATGTTGAAATATGATGGTATCACGTCCAAACTTTCAGGAATTTTTTTGGGTGCCATTTAGTCAATATCCCTCTTACTCAAATACTCTAGCAGTCTCGCTGGATGATAGATCCAAGTGCGGCCCAACTTAATGGATATAGACATACACACACACACACACACACACACACACGGTCACATGTACACACACACGCCCTCACCTATCCCACAGAGGTCTAGCTACAGCCAAATGTGGGGAAAGTCTTGGGAAGGCTTCAGAAAAGGCCTCAGAACACTCAGTGATTACGACTCTAACAGCTGGCCGCATTCACACCGTCAACACACACACACACACACACACACACACACACACACACACACACACACACACACACACTGCTCCCAGGGAATGAGGAAACATCGGGCTGTGCTTCACTTTGGTTCCAGCCAGGAGCATTGGGAATGCTGCAGGAAAGAAACTCAGCTGTCTTTCTTTCCACACTTTCCCTTCCTTAATGATGTGTAGAAGCATACTCCCTCAACGTCTCACTTCTTGCTCACAAATTAGATGACTTAAATTACTGTGCATTCACCGCGATCGCCAGTGAAACGTGATGTTTTCATTGTGTTGCCGAGCTTCGACATTTTGAATGATGACGTCAATGGTTGACTACGCTTGGTCCAGTCTTGTTCTGGTGATAGCTGTACATGCTTGACGTGAATGGTACTGGGCTTGTTCAACAGAAAGGCTGAAACAATTGACTGCTAAAACAGATTTAACGTCTTTATTTTGTTATTTTATGCAAGTGCTCTCTTAGTCTTCGGGCTCATACTTTTCACTTTCATACTCTGTCGTAGAAACCCCTAGTGAGGGTAGAACAGTTCTATTCACATGAACCTAATTTACAGGCACCCCATTTAAGGAAAGCTGATATGGGTCTGTTGAATAGATTGAGCACTTTGAAGTGCATGCGGCTCATTCAGTAGCTTAGCCTACCATGTTACCTTCTCACGTTGGGTGACTGTAAGAAACAAAAGGGGAATGGCGACCATATCACAAGTCATTTACTGTAAGTATATACGTTACTCTATTACTTTCACTGGGATGAACATATATCATTAGCAGCAGCAGGAAACTGAAGGTGCATGGATTTTCCAGCCGTGCTTTTGAGGCTTTCCAGGGCTATGGATGATGGTGTCAGTACAAAAATAACCAGGGGTGGAATTGGAAGGACAGAATTGTACGACATATAAAAAGTGTTTTTCCTAGGATGTTGCATTGGGAGTTTCATGGAGTGATTCCAACCCCCCCCCCCCCCCCCCCAATTCCACTCCTGCACGTAACTACCTCCTCTTTTCTTCCCCTCTATCTAGTGATGGGAAATAGCCCTTGGACTTCCTCTGTCTCAATCTGCCCCTTCAAAAGGAGGCTTTGGTGTGGGTGGGAGGTGGTAGGAGCACATCTCCCTGTAACATGCAGTAAATAGTCTCTGTAATTAAAGCCCTCAAACTTCAGAGCCCAGCTTAATCTGTTAAAGCCCATCACTTTAGCGCTCATCAAAGAACAGGATGAGCAAGGCACAGGACTGTGTACGTGAGTTAGTGTGTGTGGCCGGCTGGCTGCGTATGTGTATGGTTTGGGAGGTACATTTTACTGCAACTCGGTTGGCTTACATAATGTGACTATTAATAAGTTACATATTTACCATACATCAACCTACAGTGGTTCCTCCTTTGAAAGTTGCAAGCTTACGCCGTGGGACTTAGAGGTAATTTGTGGTTTAGTATGGTACCCTGCGTCACCACTTCATTGCTCCAGACCAGCGCAAGGGGGGAGTTAGAGCATTGATTATGCTTTTGGGTCCTACTGTGTCTAACTGACAATGAATGGGCGACTTAAACCTAAATAGAAACTGATAATTGTGCACGACTTCAGTATTACTTACTAAAACTGTTGTTACACTAAGGTTTTTCTTATTTTATTTTGTTATGATTATTTTGCTCTTACTGTAGTACTGTAAGCCTCTCCCGACCAGTGATGTTGTACAGTGCCTGAGTGGTGCAATGGTCTGAGACACCACAAGCTGTGTTGCTACAGATCCTGGTTCAATACCCGTGCTGGCCTCGACTGGGAGACACGAGATGACTGTAGGTTTTGGATTTTTCTCTCTCTAAAAACAGAAATAAATCATTCTAAATAACAAACTGGCTTTATTTACAAATTAGTAACAATGTCTCACCCCATGTTCAATAATGGCCTTTTTCTCGCTCATTTTACATGATTTGAAAACGAGATCTCCAAAACATTTAAAGGGGATTGCACTAATAATGGCGCTGACTTGGGAAACGTTCCCGCTGTTCTGTTCTCAGTGCCAGTCTGCACTTTGAAACTAAAACAATGTAACTAATAATGGCATCTTTATGCTTTCATTAATAAAATTATTTAAAAAATATATATATATATCTTTCAAAATGCCGATGTTTATTTAGTTATGGACCCGTAACGAATTACTATGGGAATAAATATCACTAAATGACAGAAATATCCTCTATGTAATTATTGGCGGAAAGTCACGTCATATTTTTCGATATACTGTAGGCCTACCGTAGTCAACATGAGTTTCACTAGTGTTGAGTAATGTGCTGTTAAGTGGTGTAGGTCATATTTATTTAAAGAGCATATTGAAGTTAGAAGCAATAGCCTACAACTATTTTAGCAACGTTTTGCCCTGGTCTGAAACAAGCATGGGGACTGGTCTTGATAAATCAATGAGATTTTTTATTTTCACTTCATCTCCGTTTGGGTATTGGTTAGACTAGAATAAAAAAAATGAGGGTGTAGAAATGTTATGCTCTTAGTGTAACCTTTATTTAACTAAGCAAGTCAGTTAAGAGCAAATTCTTATTTTCAAGGACAGCCTACTCCTTACGCCCATCAGGGAATTGTACCCCGGTCTCCCGCGTGCCCGCATTCTCTAGTACAGCCATTATTGAAGGTACTTGAGGTCACCGAGAAAGTCTGGACATGGCCTGCTCTTCCTTATGTAAGGAATTCTACACTTTCCCATGTTTACTACAGTATGTATTGTAGGCTATGTTTACTTTTCAGACTGCACAGTAGCCTAATAAACAAATGCAGGTGGCTTATATCTTCAAAATGCTTTAAATGCTTTATTGTCCAAATGTAAAAGCATATACTGTACACTACTACATTTATTCATGAGCATCTTTATGCTTTCGTTAATATAATAATGATAAAAATACTCTTTCAAAATGCAGATGTTGATTTAGTTATGGATCCATAACGAATAACTATGGGAATAATTATCACAGAATTACAAAAATATTGGAACAAAGTTGTCTAATGAAGGCAAACAAATTGTTGCTTACTGGAAAGTACTCTTTCAAACACAGATGATCACATTGTACAGCATCATTATGGCTCATAGCAGGGCTATATATTGGCCTTTATACATATTATTTTGGCCTTTCAGATTACAATCCTATTCAGATTACAATCGCTTACTGTCGTTTAAATTTAATTATTTTTATTTAAAAAATTGATGTATAGCCTTCTCGCTGTGGATGTCTATTTCAGCACCGTTTCGTGCTGCTCTCAGACAAGCATGGAGAAACTAAAATGTTCAATTATATTCCATGATATTCTTAAGATATACGGTTGAAGTCGGAAGTTTACATACACCTTGGCCAAATACATTTAAACTCAGTTTTTCACAATTCCTGACATTTAATCCTAGTAAAAATTCCCTGTCTTAGGTTAGTTAGGATCACCACTTTATTTTAAGAATGTGAAATGTCAGAATAATAGTAGAGAGAATGATTTATTTCAGCTTTTATTTCTTTCATCACATTCCCAGTAGGTCAGAAGTTTACATACACTCAATTAGTATTTGGTAGCATTGCCTTTAAATTGTTTAACTTGGGTCAAACGTTTCGGGTAGCCTTCCACAAGCTTCCCACAATAAGTTGGGTGAATTTTGGCCCATTCCTTCTGACAGAGCTGGTGTAACTGAGTCAGCTTCGTAGGCCTCCTTGCTCGCACACGCTTTTTCAGTTCTGCCCACACATTTTCTATAGGCCACTCCAATACCGTGACTTTGTTGTCCTTGAGCCATTTTGCCACAACTTTGGAAGTATGCTTGGGGTCATTGTCCATTTGGAAGACCCATTTGCGACCAAGCTTTAACTTCCTGACTGATGTTTTGAGATGTTTCTTCAATATATCCACATAATTTTCCTCCCTCATGATGCAATCTATATTGTGAAGTGCACTAGTCCCTCCTGCAGCAAAGCACCCACACAACATGATGCTGCCTCCCCGTGCTTCACGGTTGGGATGGTGTTCTTCGGCTTGCAAGCCTCCCCATTTTTCCTCCAAACATAACGATGGTCATTATGGCCAAACAATTCTACTTTTGTTTCATCAGACCAGAGGACATTTCTCCAAAAAGTACGATCTTTGTCCCCATGTGCAGTTGCAAACCGTAGTCTGTTTTTGTAGCAGTTTTGTAGCAGTGGCTTCTTCCTTGCTGAGCGGCCTTTCAGGTTATGTCGATATAGGACTCATTACTGTGGATATAGGTACTTTTGTACCTGTTTCCTCCAGCATCTTCACAAGGTCCTTTGCTGTTGTTCTGGGATTGATTTGCACTTTTTGCACCAAAGTACGTTCATCTCTAGGAGACAGAATGCGTCTCCTTCCTGAGCGGTATGACGGCTGCATGGTCTCATGGTGTTTATACTTGCGTACTATTGTTTGTACAGATCAACATGGTACCTTCAGGCGTTTGGAAATTGCTCCCAAGGATGAACCAGGTCTACAATTTTGTTGGCTGATTTCTTTTGATTTTCCCATGATGTCAAGCAAAGAGGAACTGAGTTTGAAGGTAGGCCTTGAAATACATCCACAGGTACACCTCCAATTGACTCTAATTATGTCAATTAGTCTATCAGAAGCTTCTATAGCCATGACCTTTTCTGGAATTTTCCAAGCTGTTTAAAGGCACAGTCAACTTAGTGTATGTAAACTTCTGACCCACTGGAATGGTGATACATTGAATTATAAGTGAAATAATCTGTCTGTAACCAATTGTTGGGAAAAATTACTTGTGTCAAGCACAAAGTAGATGTCCTAACCGACTTGCCAAAACTATAGTTTGTTAACAAGACATTTGTGGAGTGGTTGAAAAACCTAAGTGTATTTAAACTTCTGATTTCAACTGTATGTGTTGACTGAATATAAGCAAGTGATGTCTGCTAAATAATCAAGTTAGATTTCTCCAGAAATAAATCATTCTAATAACAAACTGGCTTTATTTACAAATTAGTGAGAACGTCTCACCCCATGTTCAAGAATTGCCTTTTTCTCACTCACTCTAGGTTAAATGAAATCTCCAAAATATGTTACTTTTTAAACAAAGCATTATTATATTTATTTATTTTGAGGAGATAACCAGGGGATGGAGGGAAGAACAACCAATGGAGCTCTGTGGCTGGAATAGCGACTATCCAGACAGGGATGTGGGTGTCACCTGGTGCAGTATATGGTCTGTTATGAGGTCAAGCCGTCGCTGTCAATCATTTTAAAGATTTGGCTGAGGAGAATGGGGCTCGGTCTGGTCGACATCATTACAACCCAGCTACCACAGTGGATCTGGGCCGATTCCGGCTGAGAGTCGGGGGACTCGGCCGAAGTCATGTGGCCCGAGGCTGGGCTGCCTTCGGCAGTATTACTTATGGCTAGGATGCGGGGATTGAGCTCGTGCCAATTCCGGTGAGAAATTCTGGCCTAAATATATTACTTGGGGCTCTGGCCGATTGAGGCTACTCTCTGGCAGATGATTACATGGGCTGCTTTATATCATTAATATTTAATTATTGATTTTTCCATATTTTGTCATTGTTTCTGTGATCAAAAAATACAATTAACACTTAAATTAAATTCTTTAAGAGTGGTGTGTAGTATTTTTGTATTTTGATACTTTGTGCAAGGCAATTGATAAGCATTAAAAACTTTGGATGGAGCTTCCCGAGTGGCGCAGCGGTCTAAGACACTGCATCGTAGTGCAAACTGCGTTGCTACAGATGCTGGTTCGAGACCCGTGCCGGCCGCGACCGGGAGACCCATGGGGCAACGCACAATTGTCAGAGTTAGGGGAGGGTTTGGCCGGCCGGAATGATCTTGTCTCATCGCGCTGTAGCGACTCCTGTGGCGGGCCAGGCACATGCACGCTGACATGGTCTCCAGGTGTACGGTGTTTCCTCTGACACAAAATGTTTTTTTGTGGATGGGTATAATTTGTATGTATAACATGTATAGTAGTAACATTTAAAATGACTTATTTTGGGTAATTTTGTATACATTTACTTACATTTGCATGTGGCCGCTTCTGGGGGGATTCTGGTAAGATGCTGGCAAGGTCGGAAGAATTCCGGTAAACGGAAACGGCCCGATGTACTTAGGCCGATTCTGGGCAGTCATTCATTTTGATTCCGGGCCGAGTCCGACACCCGAATCCGGGCCGATTTCAATCAGTTCAGGCCCCCCGGAAGAGGGGCGCTTCTGGGCCGATTCCTCATTGCTAGCTGGGATGCCTCCTCGACAGTCATCACCTCTCTAGCCAAAGTAAAGAACTGTGTTTCTGTTTTCATTCCAGGCGTGTGTAAAGGATGGTGTCTCTGTAGCGTAAAATATGCGCTCTCTTACTTTGCTGAACTGCACTATACCAATTTCTATATGCTCTATATATCATAGCTTTCCACATAACCTAGGGTCTAACTATGGAAACATATATGAAATCTTCCAAATACAATCCCAAATAGTTTTAATTTAAATAATTAATTTGTAAATGTTCAGTCTATATCCAATGAGGAGTTGCAAAATGATCCAACTTCCTGATAGCAGTATATCACAGTAAATGGGTGGTGTGCCACGGACCTTTGTCAGATTTGGAAAATAAAAACCTTGGAGTTTGATTTAGACATTCCAAGAGCAGTAGAGTTTTATTTTACATTTTTAGGTCTTTTTTTAGGCTGTCGCTGTTGAATTCCTGAAAGTCTATCATTTGTTTGCATTTGAAAAACGTGGTGGAAAGGTCATAACTTTATACTTTCTCTGGGTGGTGACGCAGTTTCAGACCGTTCCATGTTAAGAAACACTGAAATAACAAGGAGAAATGAACTGTTTCAGTCAGAAGCCCAGAACATTACGCCAATAACATATCTTCCTGCGTTAATTGAATTCAGCTACCAAAGAGGGTATTTCAGCTTCAGCGAACATGAAACCCAATGTTTTTTTTCTCTCTCTTTAATTTGAATGTGATTGAATTTAATTAAAACCCGACTCAGACATTTGATCAACCAAAGAATGGTGTAAGCCAAGCCGTGTACGCAAAACGATTAGTCAACACATTCCCTGAAGAAATGCAAGTGCAGGGCTCAGGACAGACTGAAATTCTGCACATGAAAGAAAAACTCAAACCTAGGATTTGAGGCGCTTCACATCTCTCCAAACAGTAATAAAATAAGCCTGTACTCCTGGTGTACGCCAGGCCAATATATCTATCTTCCATCTGTGGAAATGCTTTGGATATCTTGGCACTGGGGCGAGATTGTATTTTGTGCTTTTGTTGAAAAATGAGAACCCGTTGTAAAATGGAGCTTTAAAGGCAGAGCAGGGTGCTTCTGTTATTTATTAGGCTCCTCCACCAATCACCCTCCATCATCCACACTGTTACCTCTGTCCTCAATCACTGAGGTGTGTGTGTGTATATGTGTGGGTTATGTAAAGTTACGTAGACACCCTCATTCGAAGCACCTGGCCCATCCAGACCAGCTGATAAACATAGCAGCACAGTAGGCCTGCAGACAGTGGACGACGTGGAAGGCTCTGCAGGAGAGAGAGGGGAGGAGAACGAGGCACTGTGGTTTACTGCAAGACCTTCAATTCTCTATCAGGCACATACAAGAGGGTGGATCATTTCTGTGAATGGACTGTGTGTGTGTGGGTGGTGTGCTTGTCTTCATATGTGTTTCTTCATAGGTCTGTGTGTGTGTCTTCATACGCCTGTGTGTGCGTGTGTGCGTGCACATCCATCCTTGATGATTTTCAGGTTGTTTACAGTGAACCCTGCCAGAGCAGGTGTCAGCTGTGTTTATGCTCTGGCATAAAACTCAGGCAAACCCACCTGGGGAGGAAAGACTTGAAGCTTTACTTATTGCCCCCACAAACAGCTTTTAGTTTCCAGGGAATTATTTGTGAGGCCGTTTTCTTTTTGTCTGTGTCCTGGAGTGAACTCACCATGTCCACATTTCCAGATTACGCGTCTGACCTTACATGCTTACTTTTATTTTTGGTTAGAGATAGAACGACAATGATTTCAAAGTGATGAACACTTTGAGACACACACAGTGATACTGTTTTGAATGGTTTGAAAACTGAGAACAGAGAGTTTTGTCTGACAACTTCTAAATATGGATGCTGTACAACTCATTTCTACAGAACATATTGGTGGTTTGTCTGAAAATCTAATTTGTTTCAATTCTAGGCCAGAATTTTAGGATGAGTAAAGCTTAGTTTAAATTTAGGAGACGCGGTAACGACAGTCCCAGACTATCGGGAAAGACAGTGCCAGATCTGAGGTCAGACACCTCTGAGTTTTTCCCCACATGGCCTACACGCAATTTATACCAGTGCATTAATGGTCAGATGTGGTGCGTACAATTGTAATGATAGCACTTTGGATGACAACTTCCAACAAGATTTTTACATTTACATTTACATTTAAGTCATTTAGCAGACGCTCTTATCCAGAGCGACTTACAAATTGGTGCATTCACCTTATGATATCCAGTGGAACAACCACTTTACAATAGTGCATCTAACTCTTTTAAGGGGGGGGGGGAGTTAGAAGGATTACTTTATCCTATCCTAGGTATTCCTTAAAGAGGTGGGGTTTCAGGTGTCTCCGGAAGGTGGTGATTGACTCCGCTGACCTGGCGTCGTGAGGGAGTTTGTTCCACCATTGGGGTGCCAGAGCAGCGAACAGTTTTGACTGGGCTGAGCGGGAACTGTACTTCCTCAGAGGTAGGGAGGCGAGCAGGCCAGAGGTGGATGAACGCAGTGCCCTTGTTTGGGTGTAGGGCCTGATCAGAGCCTGAAGGTACGGAGGTGCCGTTCCCCTCACAGCTCCGTAGGCAAGCACCATGGTCTTGTAACGGATGCGAGCTTCAACTGGAAGCCAGTGGAGAGAGCGGAGGAGCGGGGTGACGTGAGAGAACTTGGGAAAGTTGAACACCAGACGGGCTGCGGCGTTCTGGATGAGTTGTAGGGGTTTAATGGCACAGGCAGGGAGCCCAGCCAACAGCGAGTTGCAGTAATCCAGACGGGAGATGACAAGTGCCTGGATTAGGACCTGCGCCGCTTCCTGCGTGAGGCAGGGTCGTACTCTACGAATGTTGTAGAGCATGAACCTACAGGAACGGGTCACCGCCTTGATGTTAGTTGAGAACGACAGGGTGTTGTCCAGGATCACGCCAAGGTTCTTAGCACTCTGGGAGGAGGACACAATGGAGTTGTCAACCGTGATGGCGAGATCATGGAACGGGCAGTCCTTCCCCGGGAGGAAGAGCAGCTCCGTCTTGCCGAGGTTCAGCTTGAGGTGGTGATCCGTCATCCACACTGATATGTCTGCCAGACATGCAGAGATGCGATTCACCACCTGGTTATCAGAGGGGGGAAAGGAGAAGATTAATTGTGTGTCGTCTGCATAGCAATGATAGGAGAGACCATGTGAGGATATGACAGAGCCAAGTGACTTGGTGTATAGCGAGAATAGGAGAGGGCCTAGAACAGAGCCCTGGGGGACACCAGTGGTGAGAGCACGTGGTGCGGAGACAGATTCTCGCCACGCCACCTGGTAGGAGCGACCTGTCAGGTAGGACGCAATCCAAGCGTGGGCCGCGCCGGAGATGCCCAGCTCGGAAAGGGTGGAGAGGAGGATCTGATGGTTCACAGTATCAAAGGCAGCCGATAGGTCTAGAAGGATGAGAGCAGAGGAGAGAGAGTTAGCTTTAGCAGTGCGAAGCGCCTCCGTGACACAGAGAAGAGCAGTCTCAGTTGAATGACTAGTCTTGAAACCTGACTGATTTGGATCAAGAAGGTCATTCTGAGAGAGATAGCAGGAGAGCTGGCCAAGGACGGCACGTTCAAGAGTTTTGGAGAGAAAAGAAAGAAGGGATACTGGTCTGTAGTTGTTTACATCGGAGGGATCGAGTGTAGGTTTTTTCAGAAGGGGTGCAACTCTCGCTCTCTTGAAGACGGAAGGGACGTAGCCAGCGGTCAAGGATGAGTTGATGAGCGAGGTGAGGTAAGGGAGAAGGTCTCCGCAAATGGTCTGGAGAAGAGAGGAGGGGATAGGGTCAAGCGGGCAGGTTGTTGGGCGGCCGGCCGTCACAAGACGCGAGATTTCATCTGGAGAGAGAGGGGAGAAAGAGGTCAAAGCACAGGGTAGGGCAGTGTGAGCAGAACCAGCGGTGTCGTTTGACTTAGCAAACGAGGATCGGATGTCGTTGACCTTCTTTTCAAAATGGTTGACGAAGTCATCAGCAGAGAGGGAGAATTTTTTTTCAGGAGAATCTGAATTGAATGCATCCAACACACGGTCTCACTGCCCCAAATATCAGGAATCAAGGTAAAACCCAGATGCAGACCGTGTCGAAGTAACAATGTTTATTACAGCAACAGGGGTAAAGGTACAGAGATCGGTAATCCAGAGGTGGGGCAAAGGTACAGGACAGCAGGCAGGCTCAGGGGCAGGCTGAGTGGTCAGGTGGGCAGGTCCAGGGTCAGGACAGGCAAGGATCAAAAGCCAGGAGGACTAGAAAAGAGAGACTGAGGAAAAGCAGGAGCTGAAAACAAAAACGCTGGTTGACTTCACAAACAAGACGAACTGGCAACAGACAAACAGAGAACAGAGGTATAAATACACAGGGGAAAATGGGCTACAACTGAAGGGGGGTGGAGACAATCACAAAGACAGGTGAAACAGATCAGGGTGTGACACCAAACTTAGAAACAGTTGGGCGGTAGGTAACCCAGTGGCCAAGAGTTGGACCTGTAGCCGAATGGTTGCTGGTTCGAATCCCGTGCCCGGCGCTGGGATTCGGGGGGGGGGTACTGACCTGGAAACTGGAGGGCTGCTAGGCTTAGATCCCGACATTGTTTCCCCCAAAAAATGTATAAATAATAATAATGTAATAAAACTATTTTTTGTGGGTGGGGTCTCAATTTACTTTTGAGAGTTAGAATAGTAGAATACACAAGGTGTAATTTCAAAATGTGGTTGTGCATCAGCAGTTTCTCTTATGTCAGTCACTGACAATAAGTTTTAATATAAAAAAATCTGCATGAAAACAATGTGCACATTTTCCCACCAGAGATGTTTCCATCTAATTGACTTGTTGAGGATAAAAGGATGTTGTGCAAGATGACATAATGCACATAAAGACTTTTGCAGGTTAAATTCCCATCTACCCAATAAAAAATACAAGTGAAATGGGTTTCCATTGCATTTTCAACTCTACTAATGGTTTAGTCAACAAATATTTTTGGTTATATTTATGGTCTTGGTACATGCACTCTAGCCAACAGCTCACAGATACAATGCGTGTAGGCTTTCCTACATGATGAGATTATTATGGACAAAACTATTTTTATTTGTCAAAAGGAAGCCAAGCATTGATCATCATGTCACCAGAATAAGAATTTAAGATCCTCAGTATTTATTGGAAAGGAGCATCAAGCTCATTAAGGTGCACTTTCACCACCCTGTGAAGCTCATCATAATTGATTTAATCTGTAGCCTAATATACTTTATGCTTTCCCGAGTCGTAGTGGGAGAACAACACAACAACGATTGAATCCAAGTTTACTTCGATATGATGATTATTATATCAATATTTGCTCATAAAGGTTTTTTTACACAACCATTTCTTGCATAATTAAGTTTACGGCTATCTAAACTTGTAGTAATCCTGGTCGAATTACCGACCAGGGGGACCCCAATGATCTTGTCAGTCACTCGCACTCAGATATCTTATTAAAAACTGCAAAAATGTATCTCCACCCTATGGCAAAATGTGTAGAATTGCAGGAAATTAGCTGTAAAACGTACATTTTTTCTCTAAGACCCATGGCAGAATTTGTAGAAGTGCATGAAATTTGCTATAAAATTGCTAAATGTTCTCTCTGCCCCATGGCAAAATGTATAGAACTGCAGCAAAATTCCTTTAGAACTGCAACAAAATTTTGCTCAGGGCCCCCAAAAGGCTACCGCCGGCTCGACTCTGACTGCATGTGTGGGTACGCAGACCCGCAAGTCACTGTGTTCCTGATGATTAGTTTAGACTTTTTGTGGTCCCCACCCCCATAAAAAAAAATTGATCATTAGCTGGCCAGGGAATGATCCCCATCTTTACTGATCTCAGACCTGTGAAATAAAAGCTACTGTGACCAGTGACTTGTCTGTAATACTCTGAAATATTTTTGAAATGTTCATTATAATACAATCATGTCATTGAGTGTCTAAGCTGTAGGCTGGCCTTTAAATCAAGAATCAAGGTTCCATAGACGAATATAATCCGGGAGTGATGTTTGGTTTGGACTCTGGTTTGCCGCTTAGGGTCACCGTACTACGATACATTTTTAACCTACCAAGTCCAACTTATTAAAGGACCAGTGCAGCCGTTTTTATCTCATTATCAACACATTTCTGGGTAACAATTAAATACCTTACTGTGATTGTTTTCAATTAAAATGTTCAAAAATAAGAAGAAAAAATGCTTCGTAGCAAAGAGCAATTTCTCAAGGAAGAGTTTTGCTAGGACTGTCTTAGTGGGGAGGGGAAAACTGAGAATTAGTTGTTGTTGGCAGAGCCGTTTGGAACTCTTTCTTGTTGGTCTATTAACTAATTTACTTAATGGTGATGTCACCATGTAAGGCCGAAACTCCATTCCAGCAAAACAGACTGAAATTTCAGGCAGTCTTTTCAAACAGCTCTTACATTAAAATGGCCTTATCATAATTCCCACAATTTCACAGTATTATTACAACCTCATTGTGTGGAAATATATATAAAACACAGGAAAATCACATTTTTGACTGCACTGGGCCTTTAACGACCTATATCCAATATAAATATCACCCTATAGCACCCTTGAGAAATATGGTGTTTAAGTGATGGGGACATATGGACTTGTGCTACGTGCTGTTTCGGAAGGTGAAACATCTACGAGCAGAGCTAGGTTAAAAAAACGATAAAAACTCATGAAGTGTGTCCTTTGACCTGCCTTGGATGGCAGATGGAAGGGGTTTGCACTTTCCATGACTGTTCTATTGGTTCCATTGGGCCAGGCAAGCTCAATCAAGCCTAGCTAAAGTGTTTGAAATAATATATGAACCCAGGTCTGTTTGTGAAACTGAGGCACATATGCATCACTAAAGCCAGGCCTGCTTTGTAGATGGTGGCTACAGCTGCACAGATGGAATGCATGTGCTGTAACAAGAGATGTTTATTACATTTCACCCAGTGGAGCAAAAGGATATTTCCATGGATTGTGTGATTGAATGAATGCCATCGGGTTCATTGTACTGTATGCAGAGAGCAGACAAAACACCCTGGAGGTTCTGCATTCTTTAATAATAAAGAATCAAGGTGTTTCATAGCCCATGCACAGCCCTCTCAAGACTCCATCTCACTTTTGAAATAACTTTAGCAGGATAGAACTACGCTGAACAAAAATATAAAGCCAACATGTATCAATTTCAACGATTTTACTGAGTTACAGTTCATATAAGGAAATCAGTCAATTGAAATTAATTTATTAGGCCCTAATCTATGGATTTCACATGACTGGGCAGGGGCGCAGCCATGGATGGACCTAGGAGGGCATAGGCCTACCCACTGGGGAGCCAGGCCCAGCCAATCAGAATAAGCTTTTCCCCATAAAAGGGCTTAATTACAGACAGAAATTCTCCTCAGTTTCATCAGCTGTCCGGGTGGCTAATCCCAGACGATCCCGCAGGTGAAGAACCCAGATGTGGAGATCCTGGGCTGGCGTGGTTACACGTGGTCTGCGGTTGTGAGGCCGGTTGGACGTATTGCCAAATTCTCTAAAATGACATTGGAGGTGGCTTATGGTAGAGAAATGAACATTGCATTCTCTTGTAACAGCTCTGGTGGACATTCCTGCAGTCAGCATGCCAATTGCAAGCTCACTCAAAACTTGAGACATTTGTAGCATTGTGTTGTGTGACAAAACTGCACATTTTAGAGTGGCCTTTTATTGTCCCCATGCTCACTAACCAGGATGTAAACAAAATTGTGCACATTTGAGAGAAATAAGCGTTTTGTGTGTATGGAACATTTCTGGGATCTTTTATTTCTGATCATGAATCATGGGACCAACACTTTACATGTTGGGTTGATATTTTTGGTCAGTATAGATGTGACATGCTAATTGCTCAAATAACAATTTCTTATTTTTTCTTCATTTATTTTCTTGTTCTTTTTATCACTCTATGAAATCATAATATCTTAGGTTATGTGTGTTCACATTTCCATCCACTATTGTAGATTTCATCTGATGCCATAAATGATATGGATTGGCAGTTAAAGTCTGATGTATTTTGACCCTCCACAGCAGTTAGAGGTGCCTATTAACACTACCATGTTTCTGGGCAGAGCTCTCTGGCTTGACCCTAAACTTGAAGTCATTGCTGATAAGCAACACACAGCATAGTTAGGGTGAATAACCTATGTGCCTGCATGCGTGTGTGTGTGTCTTCATACGCAGTGGTGTAAAGTACTTAAGTACAAATATTTTAAGTACTAATTAAGTAGTTTTTCGGGGGTATCGGTACTTTATGATTTATATTTTTGATTACTTTTACTTCACTACATTCCTAAAGAAAATAATGTACTTTTTACTCCATACATTTTCACTGACACCCAAAAGTACTCTTTGAATGCTTAGCAGGACAGGATAATGGTCCAATTCACACACTTATCAAGAGAACTTCCATGGTCATCTCTACTGCCTCTGATATGGCGGACTCACTAAACACAAATGTTTGTTTGTAAATTATGTCTGAGTGTTGGAGTGTGCAATCTGTAAAGAAAGAAAAATAAATAAAAAATCGTGCCGTCTGGTTTGCTCAATGTAAGGAATTTGAAATGATTTATACTTTTACGTTTACTTTTGATAGTATATTTTTTCAATTCCATTTACATTCGATACTTAAGTTCAATATTTAAAACCAAATACTTTTAGACTTTTACTCAAGTAGTATTTTACTGGGTGACTTTCACTTTTACTTGGGTCATTTTCTATGAAGGCATCTTTAATTTGACTCAAGCATGACAAGTGGGTACTTTTTCCACCACTGTTCATACGCATGTGTGTGTGTATCTTCATTGGTCTGTGTGTGTGTGCGTGCGTGTGTCTGTATGTGCGTGTGCTCTCTGTGTGTGTCTTCATACGTCCTGTGTGGAAATTGATTCATGGTGGAGTCTGAGGGTTTTTCAAACTGCTCGGTCTCACTGTAAACACTCTGACACGGCACAAGCCGATTACAAGTGAAGCAGATGGTTGGACTTCTAGGGAGTTGTGTTTTTGCATTCCACTGTCACGAGAGTGCTGAGAAATGCAATGCAAACCAACCCCCCCCACACACACGCACATGCACCCCTCCACAGTGCAGAAAATATGGCCTTCACGTACTGTACTCCGAACTGGTACTAAGTTGATGTATTTGGTGTGCACAAGGGAAGCCTATATCTATCTGAGTTATGGAATTATAGTTGTGCATTCCCTGGAGTGGATCAAGAAGATCTATCTCAGTAAAAGTTGGCTGTGTGTACTACTTCTGATATGAAGTGATTTGTCGTTAGGCTAAGAATGCTGGATGGTCTGGGCCTGGGGGAAAGTGCCGCACCAGACTCTATAATGGGTTGAAGAGTTGGGTTTCAATTCCCAGGTTTTGGATGAAAGTGCACAAATTGATATCCACATGTATGGGCTGTGAATAAGGCCTCTTAATGTCTTATAAGGCCAATACTATCATTGCATGGACCCTCTGAACTCCCTAAATGTCAGCCCTCCCTCCTAATAAGGACACCGTATGAATACATTCAGTTGGACAACTGACTAGGTATCCCCCTTTCCCTTTATTGGACAGTAATCAGTGGAGGCGGGTCCAGGTAGAGGAGGGAAAGGAGATCCCTTGTAAATGTGATGGACAGTAATGAATAGGCAGTGTCTATTCTCAGCTGTGCCTGCAGGAAGAGTCTATTCTAGAGTAGGCGCCATGCTTTGACATGGGCTAACTGTACACAAAGGGATGAGTGGGTGAAGCAGAGGAGATAATGATTAAGTCATTTTGGTATTAATGCATCCTTTGAGGTCCATGCATTGATGATAAAGGTTCAAACAAGATGTGGCTATGATGGTGATGTGTACATGGCACTGTAAACCCCAATGTGCTGTCATTACTCAAAGCTTTTGAGGAAGCTCGTTGCACTTAATATATCTGAGTACAGTTACTTAATTAAAGTGATTTTGTAGTCTTTACTCAAACTGAGAGTCACTGTGAACCTGTAGGGCAGAGGTGTCAAACTCTTTCTGTGGAAGGCCTAATGTTTCCAGGTTTATGGATTTTCCTTTCAATTAAGCCCTGGATTTATTTTATTTTATTTTTATTTCACCTTTATTTAAACAGGTAGGCTAGTTGAGAACAAATTCTCATTTACAACTGCGACCTGGCCAAGATAAAGCAAAGCAGTTCGACACATACAACAACACAGAGTTACACATGGAATAAACATACATACAGTAAAAAAAGTCTACATACAGTATGTGCAAATGAGGTAGGATAAGGGAGGTAAGGCAATAAATAGGCCATGGTGGCGAAGTAATTACAATATAGCAATTAAACACTGGAATGGTAGATGTGCAAAAGATGAATGTGCAAGTAGAGATACTGGGGTGCAAAGCAGCAAGAAAAATAAATAAATACAGTATGGGGATGAGGTAGTTGGGTGGGCTATTTACAGATGGGCTATGTACAGGTGCAGTGATCTGTGAGCTGCTCTGACAGCTGGTGCTTAAAGCTAGTGAGGGAGATATGAGTCTCCAGCTTCAGTGATTTTTGCAGTTTGTTCCAGTCATTGGCAGCAGAGAACTGGAAGGAAAGGCGGCCAAAGGAAGAATTGGCTTTGGGAGTGACCAGTGAGATATACCTGCTGGAGCGTGTGCTACGGGTGGGTGCTGCTATGGTGACCAGTGAGCCTAGATAAGGCGGGGCTTTACCTAGCAGAGACTTGTAGATGACCTGGAGCCAGTGGGTTTGGCGACGAGTACGAAGCGAGGGCCAGCCAACGAGAGCATACAGGTCGCAGTGGTGGGTAGTATATGGGGCTTTGGTGGCAAAACGGATGGCACTGTGATATACTGCATCCAATTTGTTGAGTAGAGTGTTGGAGGCTATTTTGTAAATGACATCGCCGAAGTCGAGGATCGGTAGGATAGTCAGTTTTACGAGGGTATGTTTGGCAGCATTAGAGAAGGATGCTTTGTTGCAAAATAGGAAGCCGATTCTTGATTTAATTTTGGATTGGAGATGCTTAATGTGAGTCTGGAAGGAGAGTTTACAGTCTAACCAGACACCTAGGTATTTGTAGTTGTCCACATATTCTAAGTCAGAACCGTCCAGAGTAGTAATGCTGGACGGGCTGGATGGGCGGGCAGGTGTGGGCAGTGATCAGTTGAAGAGCATGCATTTAAGAGCAGTTGGAGGCCACGGAAGGAGAGTTGTATGGCATTGAAGCTTGTCTGAAGGTTAGTTAATACAGTGTCCAAAGAAGGGCCAGAGGTATACAGAATGGTGTCGTCTGCGTACAGGTGGATCAGAGAATCACCAGCAGCAAGAGCGACATCAGTGATGTATACAGAGAAGAGAGTCGGCCCGAGAATTGAACCCTGTGGCACCCCCATAGAGACTGCCAGAGGTCCGGACAACAGGCCCTCCGATTTGACACACTGAACTCTATCAGAGAAGTAGTTGGTGAACCAGGCAAGGCAATCATCTGAGAAACCAAGGCTGTTGAGTCTGCCGATAAGAATGTGGTGAATGACAGAGTCGAAACCCTTGGCCAGGTCGATGAATACGGCTGCACAGTAATGTCTCTTTCGAAGACCTTAGAAAGGCAAGTTAGGATATATATACAGTGGGGAGAACAAGTATTTGATACACTGCCGATTTTGCAGGTTTTCCTACTTACAAAGCATGTAGAGGTCTGTAATTTTTATCATAGGTACACTTCAACTGTGAGAGACGGAATCTAAAACAAAAATCCAGAAAATCACATTGTATGATTTTTAAGTAATTCATTTGCATTTTATTGCATGACATAAGTATTTGATCACCTACCAACCAGTAAGAATTCCGGCTCTCACAGACCTGTTAGTTTTTCTTTAAGAAGCCCTCCTGTTCTCCACTCATTACCTGTATTAACTGCACCTGTTTGAACTCGTTACCTGTATAAAAGACACCTGTCCACACACTCAATCAAACAGACTCCAACTCTCCACAATGGCCAAGACCAGAGAGCTGTGTAAGGACATCAGGGATAAAATTGTAGACCTGCACAAGGCTGGGATGGGCTACAGGACAATAGGCAAGCAGCTTGGTGAGAAGGCAACAACTGTTGGCGCAATTATTAGAAAATAGAAGAAAATAGAAGAAGTTCAAGATGATGGTCAATCACCCTCGGTCTGGGGCTCCATGCAAGATCTCACCTCGTGGGGCATCAATGATCATGAGGAAGGTGAGGGATCAGCCCAGAACTACACGGCAGGACCTGGTCAATGACCTGAAGAGAGCTGGGACCACAGTCTCAAAGAAAACCATTAGTAACACACTACGCCGTCATGGATTAAAATCCTGCAGCGCACACAAGGTCCCCCTGCTCAAGCAGGCGCATGTCCAGGCCCGTCTGAAGTTTGCCAATGACCATCTGGATGATCCAGAGGAGGAATGGGAGAAGGTCATGTGGTCTGATGATTCAAAAATAGAGCTTTTTGGTCTAAACTCCACTCGCCGTGTTTGGAGGAAGAAGAAGGATGAGTACAACCCCAAGAACACCATCCCAACCGTGAAGCATGGAGGTGGAAACATCATTCTTTGGGGATGCTTTTCTGCAAAGGGGACAGGACAACTGCACCGTATTGAGGGGAGGATGGATGGGGCCATGTATTGCGAGATCTTAGCCAACAACCTCCTTCCCTCAGTAAGAGCATTGATGATGGGTCGTGGCTGGGTCTTCCAGCATGACAACGACCCGAAACACACAGCCAGGGCAACTAAGGAGTGGCTCCGTAAGAAGTATCTCAAGGTCCTGGAGTGGCCTAGCCAGTCTCCAGACCTGAACCCAATAGAAAATCTTTGGAGGGAGCTGAAAGTCCGTATTGCCCAGCGACAGCCCCGAAACCTGAAGGATCTGGAGAAGGTCTGTATGGAGGAGTGGGCCAAAATCCCTGCTGCAGTGTGTGCAAACCTGGTCAAGAACTACAGGAAACGTATGATCTCTGTAATTGCAAACAAAGGATTCTGTACCAAATATTAAGTTCTGCTTTTCTGATGTATCAAATACTTATGTCATGCAATAAAATGCTAATTAATTACTTAAAAATCATACAATGTGATTTTCGGGATTTTTGTTTTAGACTCCGTCTCTCACAGTTGAAGTGTACCTATGATAAAAATTACAGACCTCTACATGCTTTTTAAGTAGGAAAATCGGCAAAATCGGCAGTGTATCAAATACTTGTTCTCCCCACTGTAGGTCTGTAGCAGTTTGGGTCTAGATACGAAAGAGAGGTTGAACAGGCTAGTAATAGGGGTTGCAACAATTTCGGCAGATCATTTTAGAAAGAGAGGGTCCAGATTGTCTAGCCCGGCTGATTTGTAGGTGTCCAGATTTTGCAGCTCTTTCAGAACATCAGCTATCTGGAATTGGGTGAAGGAGAAATGGGGGAGGCTAGGGCGAGTTGCTGTGGGGGGTGCAGGGCTGTTGACCGGTGTAGGGGTAGCCAAGTGGAAAGCATGGCCAACCGTAGAAAAATGCTTATTGAAATTCTCAATTATAGTGGTAGTATTATTATATTATAGTAGATAACTAGGTGTGGGGAGTTCCTTACTAATTTGTGTCCTTAATTCATCAATCAAGGACAAGGAAGGAGCGGAAACCCACAGACACTCGGCCCTCCTTGGAATGAGTTTGAAACCTGTGCTGTAGGGGAGCCAGATTTGAGTTATCAGCTTGAACATTTAGAGTAACAGCCCCACTAAGCCTCTCCTCCAATATCATTTATTTTTCGAGTGAATTGTAGAGCTGCCACCCATGACTGAATTTGTTAGTGGCCTTCACCATGTGAGTTCCTAGGCGAATATTTTCATTATTATTAAACTTTTTATGTCAGTACATTACACATTACATATTGTATCTCATAAGGACTTATTTTGAGGCCTATCTTTAGCCTAATACAGTGGCCACATCAGGCCTGCAAGTAGGGTTGTAAAATTCCAGTAATCTTCCCAAAATTCCCAGATGTAAAAAGAAATCCTGGATGGAGGATTTCCAGGAATCTTTCAACTGGGATTTCTGGACACCCTGGGAAATTTACCCGAATTTTGCAAGTTACATTATGCTGCGTTTTAAGGTGATGTGTAATTCCTATTGGAATCCAGCCAGAGTTAGGATAACCAACAGGTGGAATTTCTATTCACCTGGAAACTACATTCATAATGACTGACAGGATTAGGAACAGTGTGAGTGACAATAGACAATGGGCCTGATCGGAAAGCTCAGAGCTTCTGCTCTTGTCTGTCCGTAAAAACAAATGGATAAGTGGAACAAGCAAGGTAGGCCAGGAGCAAGGAAGGAGGGTTTGGTCAATCAAGGCAAGGAATATGTTGAAGGCTAGCTGCATTGGGTGCAGATGACAGAACTGCTCACTTTGGTGTCTCTGTCTGCAGGTATACAGATGAGGAGGCATACAAAGGTATGTCAATTGATATTGGTATGTGATGCAGATCACATGCAACATCCTCTTCCTTTACTTCTTCAATGAAAATCCCATAGGCTTTACATTATGGACAAGGTACTGTATGTGTATGAAAACCATGACCAAAACAGTTATTTTTTATTCACATTTACCACAAAAATCAAGGAATGAAAACTGTTGTGTGCATGTTTTGTTAAACGTTTGTATAATAACTATTCTTTGGATTCCCTCCCTACATCTCTGATGAATATAACAGGAAACCTGTTCGATCACCATGCACTGCAAAATAATTCTGGCAATGGATACAGAGAACATCAACACATTAACATCAACACGCCAGAGGATATACCCATTGGACTTGGGGCTCTGCAGGGAGTTTTGGCACACCTGCTCGAGGTCACCAGGCCGCCCATCATTACGCACACCGGTCACCTTCGTTACGCGCATCAGCCCTTCATTGGACTCACCTGTACTCCTTCACGTTTTGATCCCTGTGTCAGCATTATTGTCGTTTATGTTTTCCCTGTCCAGACGCTGTCCGTGTTCTGTTTCATGTCCGTTGTTTATTAAATGTTCACTCCCTGTACTTGCTTCTCGTCTCCCAGCGTCTGTCCTTAAATAATGCTGACTCCACAATTTGAAGCATCAGGGAGTTTTTGTTTTTTGTTGGTGGCGTCGGGTCCAGGTGCCGCTGCCGATGGAACCGGGGGTGCCTCAGCTGGCTCGTTGGGCTTCCACACCTTAGCTAGCTCGAGAGATTTCCTTGCCTCTGTTGGCTCAGCAGACTCCCATCCCACGTCATGCCTCAGCTGGCTCGTCAGGCTCCCACGCCTCAGCCGGCTCGTCAGGCTCCCACGCCTCAGCCGGCTCGTCAGGCTCCCACGCCTCAGCCAGCTCGTCAGGCTCCCACGCCTCAGCCGGCTCGTCAGGCTTCCACCACAGTGGGATCGTCAGTCTTTCACACCTCAGCCGGCCCGTCAGGTTCGCCCAGATGGGACGCCGGGTGGCGCCCCTAGAGGGGGGGGGGGTGGTTGGGGGTACTGTCACGCCTGCTCCCCCTCCATGGCGCTCGAGGCCGCCAGGCTGCACATCATTACGCACATCTGTCACTTTCGTTACCCGCATCAGCGCTTCATTGAACTCACCTGTACTCCTTCACATTTTGATTGCCTTCCCTATATTTGTCTGTTCCTCTTTCATCCCCGTGTCAGAATTATTGTTGTTTATGTTTTCCCTGTCCCCACGCTGTCCGTCGTCTGTTTTGTGCCCGTTGTTTATTAAGTGTTCACTCCCTGTACTGGCTTCTTGTCTCCCAGCATCTGTCCTCACAAGTTTACGTCATATTTGGATTTTTTCTTCTGTTTTGCCACTAAAATCATAATAAACACTGACAGCTAAAATATTGTGGTATTGTTATGGGTATTATTAATAATAATAATAGGGGAGCGGGGGTAGTACCCCAAAATGTTCGAGTATCCATTAAAAGGAGTTATTTGAAGAACTTATAGGGATTCCCCCACAGTTCAAATTTGAAGAACCCTTAAAGGATACTCCAGGAACCTTTTCTTTTTAGTGTGTATATGTGGGTAGGGGTAAAAGTGACCAGACAATCAGGATATAGAATAAACAGAGTAGCAGAAGCATATGCAAAGTGTGTCTATGAGTCAGTGCAAAACAATTAAGTCGAATAAATAATAAAGGTGGTCAATCGAAATTGTCAGAGTAACCATTTGATTAACTGTTCAGCAGTCTTATGGTTTGGGGGTATAAGCTGTTCAAGAGCCTTTTGGTCACAGACTTGGTGCTCTGGTACTGCTTGCCATGTGATAGCAGAGAGAACGGTCTATGGCTTGCTGCACTTCTAACATCCAGGCCAGTGTCATATACACCCAAATGAACTCTTGATCTGTGAAAATTGGAGGGTTGGAGTTCAAATCAAAATGAATGGTGGATTGGCCGTTGTGGGTGAAAATCCAGCACTTGAAGAAAGAGGAAATTAGGAATATATGTATAATTATTTAACTACAGGTACTGTAGATGTGAGTGAAATAGTTGTAAGTAGCAGTAGAAGTTTTGTCCTTTAGTTTAGTCCAATTAGGGTAGGGATGGTACGGTGAAAAAACTATTTAGAGAAAATATAAATTAGGGGGATCAGAAATGATGTAAACAATTAAATTGATAGAACCTACAATCTATCTTCAATATTAAAGCTGATCTAACCTCCATGTAAAAGAAAATGATACAATTGGTCCGTAGGATTTTAGTCTGTGTTTTATCTATAAACTACCATGGTGACAGAGCAAAATACGACATTTGCATATCCTTACCACAGCCATGTGTAACTAAAACCCATGGTTCTTTGTTTGCAGTACTTTTGCCTTAAAACCCCATTTGAATTACAGTATGTTGCTCATTGGAATATGCAGTCTCTTCACCCATTTCTAAAAGGCCAGACTCCTCTCGCACTTACCGTAGGTCTAAACCCCACTGATGAATGTGGAGTGTCAATCTTTGCCTTGTGGATGGACTGTGATGAAAAGCAGTGCTTCCTGTTGTCATTAGTGTGGGTGTCCTTTGAGCAGCACTCCCGGGTTGTTGAACCAGTGGAGGCCAAATGACCGAGCAGCCACCATGTAGTAATGACTCCAGCCCAGGAGGATGCCACTAACTCAGTCTATTTATTTTAATTAACTGTGAGTCAACAGTTACCGGCAAAGGGAGAGGGAGGAAGGGGAGGGTCAAGGTGATGAGGGATTGCATGGGGATTGAGTTAGCCAGCAGCCATCTGAAGTTGAAAGAAACAGTAAGAGTATGAGTGTTGCAAATCATTTGGGGATTGGAGATGGAGACAGTTCAGGTTAAATATCTCAAAATGTCTGGACTTGTTTATAGTGTATACAGCATGAATATTGAAATACCACACAGAAAAATTAGCATATTGTCTGTCTAGCATGTAGATGGGTGGAATACAACTATTGTAGACTACAGTGTGTGTGCGTGAGAGAGACAGACAGACAGACAGAACACAAAGTGGAGGAACATCAGGATGGGCATGTCCTCTCACTCCCCTCTCCCAGCCTGGGCTTGTTGGGTCCTGTGCTGGGGGAAGAATATGCAGTGAACCTGGTGATCACCTGCAGTAAATGTGCAGTGGGCCTGGTCTGTTAACCTGGCTCTGGTCTCCATTGCCTATCATCAGTATGTGTCACCCTGTCATTATCCTGATTATACTCCTCTTCTCCAGCACGCTCATGTAGGCTCCATCTTAATGAAAGGGAGAGCTCTGGTGCTAATGGATCTGTACTACGTCATCATAACACACACACACACACACACACACACAACAAATGCCCCAACCAAGTGCCTCCAGCACACACACACACACACGCAGTATAATCTACATGAATTTATCTTATAAATGCTAGAATGTACACACATTTTTTCTGTGTGGTATTTCAATATTCATACTGTATACACTATGCACAAGTCCAGGCATTAAACTGTGGGAAGCGGATGACTGGAAACAGATTGTTTGTTATCGGAATCATATTGTTGCTGCCAGTTAGTTTCCATGTCATTATGTGGAAGGCTGTGTTGTTCGTCTCCTCGGTTGTGGTGAGGCACGCATCCATCCAGACTTGGGTTCGAATACTATTTGAAATCATTTCAAATACTTTACCTGTGCTTGATTGATATTGCCTGTTGCAAAGGAACCAATAGAAATGTCCCAAATGTGCAAACCCGTCTACCTGGCACAGGCTAAAGCCAACGCTCAAAGTTTTTGAACAATATTTTAAATAGTATTTTAACACAGATCTGGTCCTGTGAGGTTTGTCTGCGTGGCTTTGGCAAGACATGGGTCTATCCCTTTATACAGTTTATAATCTGCAATGGGGGTATTCCTTTATACAGTCTATGGTCTAAACCGGCATCCTTATGATTCATGCAACCCTCATCCGATGCATATGATTGCCTTTGGTTAACATTTCACTTCTTTATCTCTTTCCCGTAACAGACGTGAGAAGCTCAGAAAAAATTAAGAGCTTGTAATTATAGCTGTAAGTCTAGTTGTATGTCTGTGTATATACAGTACAGTGTCTACGGGACCGGGTGAGGCGGTTATGTGTTTTCATAGGGAGGATGATGGTTGTGAGGACTTAAAACCTCCTGGGACTCCAGGAAGTATATCATTGGAGCATGGACACATTAGTGACGGGACAATGTGGATTTGTCTGGCACCTGATTGGCAGATTTTGTCCCAAGGGAGTGCTCATTGGTTGGGGTGGGGTATTAAATCAATGTCTTGCTTTCTTATAGGCCCAAAAACACGAATGTGACAATACAGGGCCATTTCCACTACTTAAAAAGTTTTTTTTATTGGCCTTGCTAAACAAGGGGTTCTCTCTTCCTGAGGCTTTTAGCTTTTTCCTCATAAACATGCCATTAGTCCGCATAAGCCATTCGTGTTTAGTAGTGAGAACCCCTTGACCAAAAGACTCCCTGTTATAAATGAGCTCTATCAGCAAGGAAATCCTCCTTTGATAAACAAGGACGTTTGCCCCCAGGTGAACGAAACTAACAGATCGCGCAAGGTTTCACAGCCTTAAAGGCCTACTCTGATATTTACCGCCATTTTTTTAAACGATTGAATGAATGATACCCATTGATTATCATGTATAAATGCCTCATGATCTTAAATCATAATCCCACTATAGCATTGCACAGGGTACTCGTAGACAGTCGAAAAACACTTTTTTTGTGGTAATTCTTTTTTAACATCCTCCTTTTCCTTTCTTTGCCATAAACCAGGAATAGCTGGGAATCCGAAACATGCTTTGACTTGGTTTCCTGTTGGCAGGAAGGCTTGTTTACGTGTAAACCAAATTGCAGCCCGGAGCGCCACAAGGCACCCGCATACCGTTCCTGGGGTTCCTGTCTGAGTGGAGGCAGTAGAGTAGAGGGTCTCATATACTGTATAGGACATCAACTGAGAGGAGGGGGCTTGGTGGATGACTTCGCCCAGAGCTGTATCCACTACTTCCACACTTTTCCTAGAGATCTACACAACCTACTCCACAATTTCAAAGTGAAAGAAAGTTATAGAACATATTCTAAATTCTTAGGGCAACATACACTGAGAATACAAAACATTAGGAACATAGGGTGAATGGGCAAGACAAAAGATTTGAAGTGCCTTTGAACGTGGTATGATAGCAGGTGCGAGGTGCACCGGTTTGTGTCAAGAACTGCAACATTGCTGGGTGTATCAAGAATGGTCCACAACCCAAAGGACATCCAGCCAACTTGACACAACTGTGAGATGCATATGAGTCAACATGGACCAGCATCACTGTGGAACACTTTCGACACCTTGTTGAGTCCATGCTGTGATGAATTGAGGCTGTTCAACTCAATATTAGGAAGGTGTTCCTTATGTTTGGTATTGCTCAAGATCATTCAATTTGGTTGGGAATCATTGATGGACAGCATCACAGCCATATTCAAACCAATATTCAAACCTACTCAACACCACTTGGAAAGCCATTCTGGTGTCTTTGGCATTAAAATGTCAGAAAAATAAAACTCAGGGTTGGTTTTCAGAAGACTGATCCCCCCTTTCCTCTAACATTTTACCTGAGCTTTGCTCCATTCATATTTATTTTGATCCCAGTCCCTGAAATGACATGCATAACCACAATAACCCATAAAATAGAGGGGGTTTCACTCTGTGTTGTATTGGAATTGACCCAACTATGTCGTTTTTTAATTTATGGCAAAAAGTGATTTGCTGTGTTGTCTTGCAGTATTACTTAACAGCCTTGTTGCAAACATAATGGATGATTTGGAGTGGATTATTTAACACAGGTTTCTTTCTTTTCACTTTGTCATACAGGCTGTCACAACTTCCGCCGAAGTCGGATCCTCTCCTTGTTCGGGCGGCGCTCGGCGATCGACGTCGCCGGTCTTCTAGCCATTGCCGATCCACTTTTAATTTTCCATTGGTTTTGTCTTTGTTTCCCACACACCTGGTTTTCATTTCCCAATTACTGGTCATGTATTTAACCCTTTGTTTCCCCCATGTCTTTGTGTGTGATTGTTTATTGTTCAGGTCGGTACGTTTCCGGCTGGTTTTGTCCGGGTTTTCACCCGTATTTTGTGGCAACCGTTAGGGTTCGCACATTGGTACTGTTACTTGTGCTATTTCTTAAGTAAAGTGCGTTGTTCACTCATCTCTGCTCTCCTGCGCCTGACTTCATGCACCAGCTACACCCACCGCCTGACACAGGCCAGTAATATGGAGTGAATGCAATATTGTTGATCCTTTTGTATTTTCAAGTATTGTGGTGGCAGCATCATGTTATGGGTATGCTTGTCACCGGCAGAGACTGAGGAGTTTGTTAGAATCAAAATAAATTTGAAAGGAGCAAAGCCCAGGTAAAATGTATTCTGAAAACCTAACCCTGGCATATGGTTTTATTTTTCTGTGGGACAATTATACACATTGTTATGCAAAAGACACACCAAAATGGCTTTCCAAGTGGTGTTGAGTGTTCCTGAGTTGTCTAGTCTCAGTCCTGACTTAAATCTGCTTTAAAAATTGGAGACTAAGTTAAAATATGACTATCCATCAATGATTCCCAACCAAATTTACTGACCCTGAACAATTTTGACCAAAACTATGAATATATGTTGTCCTAAGAGTTGCAGAATTGGTAGAATCTTAATGAAAATGATAACACATCTGTAATGGCTGCCAAAAGTACTTCCAAGTATTCAGCGGAGTGGTGACTTATCCAAATGTGATATTTCAGTTTTATTACATTTTCTTAATTTGAACAATTTTCTATAACTTTCTTTCACTTAGAAAATGTGGAGAAGGTTGTGTAGCTCTATGGGATTTGTTTTTATTTAATCCCTTTTTAAATGTAATTTTAAGACAGCAAAATGTGAAAAAGAAGTTCAAAGGGGTGTAGACTTTCTATAGGCCCTGTATACATGTCACTAATATTATTTAGCTAGTAGAATATAGAAAAGTTCAATATATGGAGTTCATGTCCGCAGGAATCAAATTAGTATAATACTTTAATTGACTTTTCATTCATTAAAATCCATGACTTTAAGCTAGAGACTTCCGTGTTTTTGCATGGGTTGCGTCACAATCCACTGCATCCGCCATTGTCGGCCATTTGGTTCTGCAGTGGAAAACAGCTGACATACAACAGAGTTTGTGGGACGAGGAGACATCCCGGAAACAGGTCTTCTCACGAAAACATCTGTAAAGTCTGAACAGTTCGAGATTGTAACTATTTTGATTCTATATTGCCAGGCTAATGATCTGTCATGTCCCTGTCTTGTGAAATTAAGTGAGTTAAATGTGAGTTTGTTAAAGGCACCAGAGTTCAAAACACAGGTCAACACAGGCATGTGAGGCCTCGTCCCTCCCTCCCTCCCTGCCTCCCTCTCTGCCTCTTTTTCTCTGTTTCCCTTGTGAGTTGAACAGAGTATGCCTTTGAGAGATTCATTGTAGCCTCTTTTTTTAAAGGGGAAAGAACGCATCTGTCTAGAGTTTTGAGGGCGTCCATTTCTCAGCTATAGTGTCAGTGCTATCTAGGAGACAAGGTTGAAGAGGAGGCGAGTAGGAGAGTTCAGGGAGGTGGTTTGGGGCGGAGGAGGTCGGACTGAGGCCAAAGGAGCAGAATGTTTTAGGTGGGGGCGACTACAGACGGACTATGTCATTATGACAGGTCAGTCGCCAGTGTGGGGTGGAGGGAGGGTAGGACAGTTAACTGGTTCCAGCTTGCAGGCCTGGTGCTTTGTCAAACCCAAACCACCACGCTTGCCATTTTTTGTGTTAACCTCAAACAATACATTTGGTATACAAATGTTATTGGCCATGGTTATGCTTAATATGCTCTATACTTTTTTACTTCTAATAAAAAAGATAATACGGTAGAACTTTTCGTATTGGTCAATTACAAGTTACCTGTGAAAAGACCAATCTTATGTGGTACACATAAATATAAAATAGATATAGAATACAACCCAGTACGTTTATCTATGGTGGTAAACAAGAGGACACAAGTCAAAGACCTTCAAAATCTTAAAGTCCTTAAGAATATGGAGTTCAATATAAAAGGGCTGTGTATAATGGACGCTGATGATGTCACCGCCCAGAGGCATCTCACAAGGTTCAACAAGGAGGGTGTACGTCAGACAGAGTGACCACGTGTCACACACCCCAGAGACAACGCCCTAATGCTCTTTCATCTGTGTGTCTGTGACCAATATAACGACGACTGCTTTCAAAGGCTCTTCAATGCTCTTCAGTTCAATGTTCCAGTTGTCATCTTATCTCACATGTTTATCTAAATCACTGCTATGAACTTGTGTTTATGTGTCATACTGTATACAGAGCATAAAGTAGTCCAGCTAAACAGGGTTGGAAGATGTTTACTTACCAATGGTCCTGGTCATCATTTTTGGGAATCTTTTACTGTTTCTCCTAAATGACACGATCTGTGAATAGGCCTTGAGTTTATTATTAGCTGTAGGCTACAATGAGTGATGCTGCTGGACAAATGTGGAAGTTAATTGTTTACTCCCTCAGTGTGGTTCACCAGGGGTGTATTCATTAGCCACGCTCAAGGTCCTAAACGATATCATAACTGCCATCGATAAGAGACATTGCTGTGCGGCCGTATTCATCGACCTGGCCAAGGCTTTCGACTCTGTCAATCACCACATTCTTATCGGCAGACTCAAAAGCCTTGGTTTCTCAAATGATTGCCTCGCCTGGTTCACCAACTACTTCTCTGATAGAGTTCAGTGTGTCAAATCGGAGGGCCTGTTGTCCGGACCTCTGGCAGTCTCTATGGGGGTGACACAAGGTTCAATTCTCGGGCCGACTCTCTTCTCTGTATACATAACGGATGTCGCTCTTGCTGCTGGTGATTCTCTGATCCACCTCTACGCAGACGACACATTTGCAATCTTCAGTGGTGTGATAGTTTGCCGGCATCTTACCAGAATCCCCCAGAAGCGGCCCGATGCAATTTTAAATAAATTAATACTTATGTAAATGCTGCAACAGGCCTTTTTATCTCTCGGGTTGCGGCCAGCACAGGTCTCGAAGCAGCATCTGTAGCAATGCAGTTTGCACTATGATGCAGTGTCTTAGACCGCTGCGCCACTCAGGAGGCCCCATCCACAAAGTTTTTAATGCTTATCAATTGCCTTGCACAAAGTATCAAAAATACAAAAATAGTACTTAAACAGGTCTCTTAAAGAATTTCATTTTAATGTGAATTACATTTTTTGATTACAGAAAAATGTAGAAAAAATGAGAAAATACATTTGGGCTAGATATCTCACACCGGAATCGGTCCGAGCTCAATCCCCGCATCCTAGCCAGTATAAGTAATACTGCCGAAGGCGGCCCAGACTTGTGCCACATGACATCGGCCCGAGTCTGACTCTCAGCCGAGTACCCCGAGTCTCAGCCCGGAATCGGCCCAGATCCACTGTGCTAGCTGGACATTTACCCAGTACTTTAATTTTCTTCATTTTCAAATCTGCAGAATGTTTTTGGTCCCCCTCCCCAGATCTTTGGCTCGACACAATCCTGTCTCGGAGCTCTACGGACAATTCCATCGACCACATGGCTTGTTTTTTTGTTGTTGACATGCACTGTCAAATGTGGGACCTTATACAGACAGGTGTGTGCCTTTCCAAATCATGTCCAATCAATTGAATTTACCACAGGTGGACTCCAATCAAGTTATAGAAACATCTCAAGGATGATCAATGGAAACAGGATGGATCTGAGCTAAATTTCGAGTCTCATAGCAAAGGGTTGGAATACTTCTGTAAATAAGTTATTTCTGTTTTCGCTTTGTCATTATGGGTGTGTAGATTGCTGAGGAATTGTTTTTAATTAATACATTTTAGAATAAGGCTGTAACGTAACAAAATGTGGGGGAAAAATCGAGGGGTCTGAATACTTCCCGAAGGCACTGTATATATACTGTATATATATATACATATATCTGGACCACGGACAGGCAGCATTTTAATTAACCAGACATTTCAGAAATGTACTGGACCATGCATTGGGTGCTTAATCTGATTAGGACGTCCACCCATGGTTCTCAGAATGACAGAAATCCCATTTAGATTATGGTCATTCATCTTAACGGAACATGCAAGTGAGGTTGCAACGAAGTGCGTCCTTCTTACCGAATTTCGATGTGCCCTTTGAAAATGTTAGAATAACTGTCCACATGTACTTTTCCTCAGCCAACAAGACTAGTAACGAACAGCAGAATCACTAGCCTAGGGTCAATATACTATTTCCCATAGTAGAACAGTTGACCTATTCTATTGTTCAGCTTGTCGACAAAGAAAATCCTATTCCTAACAGACTCTGGGACAGTTGTGAGACGGTAGATCCCAAATTTATACAACCAGTGGGCCTAGGCTACATAAACAAAATGTAAAAATCAATGAGCCTGATGCAGCAGATCAGAACGTTTAGCTTAACATGTTGATAAACTGTTATTTCTTCACATTATAAGCTTAGCAATGCGCACAAGGCCGTAGGCTACGGGCGAATGTTCGTTTCATAATACAACTGGCGGAAAACACCATTGTCAAAGTGACAGATAAAAATATCCTTTAGAAATGTAGAGAGGGGAAATCTAAAGATGCAGCAACTATGGGTTGCTAATATGACCAGGATTGTGCCTTTGGCTACCGGACAATGAAAGAAAGTTGAAATCCAATAGAACATGAGAGAAATAGGCTAGTGGTTTCAATAGCATATGGAAGTCTTCATAAAATATTTGCCTCCACATATACTTTTCCTAGGCTACTTTGAAGCAAGGTAAAACATACCTCACAATGAGCTGGAGTAGTAAAACATTCAGGATTCAAATATGTTTTCAAAATGCATACTACCTCCAGCTCATTGTAAAGTAATGTGTGACACACTGATGAAGCCTGCCTTCCTGGTCGGACGCATGAAATGTGTTTATAAAAGGCCGATTTCTTCCCTTACCCTACTAAATAAAATCCCCATGCGTGGAAATCCAAAAAATGTGTGCGCTCAAACGTATGCTACGCAAATGTGATTATAGATGCATGCAATACGTTACTAAATATTGTTTTATTTTGTTTTCCTCCTATCCAGCACCCCTAACTCACAGCTATGCACTCTACCCACAGCTATGCAAAGGACTCCACATGCTATGTCAACATCAGCATCTCCTTTCGATTTTTGGCCCAAACAGTTATGAACTAATATAGCACTGGCTGGTAGGTTCAGATATAAGGTAACATGTGGTTAACTCAGGGTTTTCCAGAAAATTGTTGAAAACAGGCAGTATGTGTAAGTAAAACTGAATGTTCAAGTTATACAACGCTGCACAGAAGTGTTTCATATCCCCCTCTCTCTAGCACAAATGCTACAGGGGTAAAAGTTATACTTTCAGTGTAAACGAATGGTTCAGATACTCCAAAATTCCAATACTTGGAAGGGTGAATGGCAACATGTATACCTTACTTTGAAGCCCTGTCAACAGCCATTTTATAACAATGTTAAGTGTTCAAACTTCGTTCTGAACTTTCTAACCCTGTCCGTGTCCCGACCTACAGTAAATCAGTAACTGGTTGAACTCCTTTCAGGAAGGGGGTTCTAGAATGGTTTTAATCAACAACTGTGTGACCGAACGGCCCATGACAGGCATAGCTCGTAACATCACAGTCAGTCAGCATACAACGTTAATCTTATCCCCATTCACTTTATTAACATTTGAAACCAAGTTTATTTTCAACACTTTCAAAAGTGTTATTTTGACACCAGTTCAGTGAGTTAATTCAAAACAACACAGAAAAGTATTAAATGACATGGAAAAGTATGGAATGGCATTTAATGTAATTTTAACCCTAAACTAAAATCAACCCCATGACCAGAGTGGTTTTAACTCTTGCGCTTCTACTGTGAATCCTAAACTGTTTCAATCTGTTTTCTTCCGTTTGGTGCCTAATGAACATGACCTAGTATCCCTCCCTGGAATTCCATTCTGCAGGCGTAATAATGAGTGTTTTGGCCTTGTGAGTGTTTGATGCCGGTACCCATTAAATACTGATAATGACACATACTGTACAGGGGTTCAAAGGTGCCAGTCTGCAACTCCTGCCTCAAGGCTGAATGGGGAAGTAGTCCCGTCACACTATTTCCTCACAACACACACACACTGATCTATTTTGTATGCAAATCTAGTTCTTTGAAAAACTGCATTTTGACAATATCTCAAAGAATATGTTTCAAATTGTCATGAGTTTAGTCCCTCCACAAATGAAGACTAGTAATGACCGAGATGTGTCCAGTCTTTTGAGTTCATTCTGTAGAAAATAAATAGAACATACGCATTACTGCTGCTTTAGGTACCGTTTCACCCCACAAAGAGCAGTGGATGTCAATGGCCTATACAAAGCTCTCAAAATGTTCTCCTTAGGCAAGCTAATTGTTGACAACGACCGCTGTATGTGACCTGCCAACAATCCACTTTGTTGAATGAAACAGTTAATACCAACTAGTATGACGTTAGCGTATCATCTGGACAAGCTGAAGCACAGGAATGTAAGGAGTGCTTCCGACGTGTCTGCTGCAACCTTGCAGGGGCCTACAGCCCTGGGGGCTTGGCACAGGGCTGTCAAGGAGAGAGATGGAGGGAGAGAGGGACGGAGGGAGGGATGGGAGAGATGGGAAGAGGTAGATGGATGTCAAGATGCCTAGCTGCCAGGGTGTTGAACTGTTTATGTAATCCCTTCCCCTCCACCCTCTCTCCCCCAGACCTGTGCCTGGCTTGCACCAGTTCAAACTCTGTCACCTCCTCCTGAGGAGAGGGGAACACAGGGGCCTTATATTCGGCCCTCGGCCCTGGGGTTGCATGACGGGACCGCTGCCCACTACCGTGCAGGGGCCGCCCTCCCCAGTCTTCCCTGAGCCATTTCCTATACAAGCCTACCCAGCCTTTCCCGCCTAATAGAACATTTCTTCAGTCCTGAGGCTTACTGTATATTTTCCTCCTTCCTTCCACGCTGCATGGGTGTGCCAGAACCTTCAAAGTTCACACCCATTTCTTCATAGATACAGTCCCTCCCCGGAAACATAACAAGCCTTTAAAACCCCAATGGCTGGGTAACACCTCAATGTCCCTGATATTCCACAATATGGTCAGTTAACGAGGGGTTAAAACTGGCTGGAATAGAAGAATTCAGGCTTCTGTGAGGCTTCTCACTTAGGAGTAGAGGCAGGGGAAGGAGTACCGAGCTGGCTGTAATCACAACTCTAGAATCACAATGTAAGCAATGGCTCAGCAGGGAGTCAAGAGGTAGAGAGTGGAATCTGTGTGTGTGTGTGCATGCATGTGCACATGTTCTGTGTGGGTTCTGCGTATGTTTGTTTGTGTGCGTGTCAGCCGGCATGCGTGGGTGTGTGTGTATAGGAGTAGTTGAAGGAACGTGGTGTGTATAGGAGTAGAAGTAAGGAACGTGGTGCCACTGCCATGGAATCCCATGTGTGTCATAAAGTGGCTCCTGGCAGATGCCTCCAGTTGGTTTAATGAGGGACCTCTAGGGCCAAAAGACAAAGACATGTCTTTATGTACTGGGTGGAGGGTGTAGGTGTGGGCTCTACCTGCAGGGAAAACTGCAGTGCTGTGTGCCAAAGTGTACCTGAGAACCCTTTCAATAGAGGCATGGGGGAGAGGTATATGCCTGCCCACCTTAGGAAGAGGCTCAGTGACCCTGTGTGGTTGGACAGCTGGCAGCCCTCCGGTAGCTCTTGCCCCAAACTGTCATGTCCCACCTCGGTCAAGTCCCCCAAGAGCCCCCCCTGTCTCCGCAGGGCCACTGGACACTGTAGCCAGAGAGGCCACCTACAGGGCCATGGAGGAATTTGGCTCCCCGGAACTGATGTGCAGATTGGCAGCCTACAGCCCAGACAGTAGCCCCAGCATGTCTCGGCACTACCAGCAGCAGCACCGCTGCCACTCCTGGGGTGGGTCCCCGGTCCTGCCTAGGGGTGCCAAAATGCTGCCAGTCAATGCACGCCTCATAGACTCAGACAGGAACCGTGGTTTGAATGGCCTCACCAGAAGCCCAGCTTCTCACCAGCTCTCTGTTCAAGCTCTCTGTTCAAGGCTCTCTGACCTGGTAGAGTTAGCCTGGGACGGAGTGGGGTAGGGAATGAACCAGACGAGAGACAGAAGAAGTATCTCCCTGGCCACTAGCCCTCACAGGGCCCGTAAGCTGGCTGAGGAGGTTACCAAGCTGTCCACCATCTTCATGGACAGGTGGACTCCCTACCCCACTTCATCCCAGGCTAACTCCACCAGGTCAGAGAGCCCCAAGCCTGGCTACATCTCCAGGGAGTCTCAACCCTACGCCACCCTCCATGGCCAGGGTTCTCCAGCACAGCCCCACCCTGAAGCTAACACCCACACACACCTACAGGACCATAGGTGGACAGAGAAGGAGTCTCTTAGAGCTGGACCCCACTCCAGAGAGTCCAAACCAAGTCAAGGACAGGAGCAAGCCTTCCCCTCCTACAGCAGAAGGGCATCTCCTCCCCTGCTATGCCAGATACGCTGCACCTATTGGTGGCGTCCCGAAAGACAGCTCCACCCTGCACCGCCACCAGCCCCATCAGTACATGGGAGACCGGGACTCCCCCAGCCTGGAGAGGACACCGTATGACACCCGCTTCAACAGAGGGGGTCTGAGGGACAACCTGGAGAGCAGCAGCCGCCTGGTTATAGGACTTGACATGGAACCTCCAGAGAGCTGGAGCTCCAGGATGCAGCAGTCTTTAGCTAATGAATGGTTGCGAGGTGCCAAGGCATTTTGTTTTATCTTGGCATGCTATCTTCATCTTGGCATGTCTGACAGTCCATGTAAACTGGAAAAGGAACATGCTTTGCTCTTTCTCCTCCCTCCATTCCTTCCATCTTGCTCATTTTTTAAGATTTATATAATTTCAGTGTCAGTCAAGCTGAGCAATCACAGCTTGAGCCGAGGCTGAGCAACATGTGTTTGGAGTTTGAAAATGTTTCATACGTTTCTGATTTATAACAAAGTATGCTAATACCCTTAGGGAGCTCTCCCATGATATTCATTTCCAGGGTACTGCATTTCTACAGATAACTATTACAGTGGTGTGAGGTGTGTTAATCCCATGGATTTAACTCTCTCACTTTTGTCTGGGATTTTCAATGGCCATTGAAGCTTGACTGATGAAATCATTATAGTCAATTATCAGATTAGTGGCTGTGTAGAAAAATTGTGCAGTTGTTTATTACGATCTATGTTCCTCATCTTGAAGCTAGCTACTAGCTAGCATAACAGCTAACCATGAAAACTTAATGCCTTGTTCTGTTCACAGTTAAAGTGTAACATGTCCTTTAAGGCTTACATGTGGGATAAGGGGCATTTTTACTATGCATATGTAGCCTACATTATTTATGTATGTATGTATGTATGTATGTATGTATAAGGTTGGCTCCAGTGTTTGCCAGGCGTTTTCTGTCTTTGTGTGAATGTGTCTGTAAAGCAGCCCAGCCCTTCATCACCAGTGTTCCCAAGTACCATTCACACATCCACCCACACAATACAAAGCATCAACAAAGGAGTTTAATGGAAATCTTTTGGATTGCGTGGGCGAATCCTTATTCCTTTCTCTCAAACACTGTTCTATGAGGATTAATCTGAGCTAGAGGCTATACTTTCATAGGCTTTGTTCTTCCAAAACCTGCTTAACATTTATAGTCAACCTGGACTCAGGGGTGGACGTAACAAAGTAAACGTCTATCTCCCTCCATTTTATAATTTACATTTTGTATGGAATGTATTAATTTGTGGATGTCCATTAATTTTGTATGATATGTTTACGAATTACAATTAATATGATATGTTAGAAATTGCAACTCTAGAGGGCTAGGTGGCTCAGGCAGAAGAGTGAATTATAAATTGGACCTCTAGCCATGTCTTGAGGACGTCGGGAAAGTCCTTCAAAACCAGCCACTAGGGGCAACAGCAAGGGAGAACGACTGCCCCCCCCCCCCCCTCATTGAAGCCCCAGAGGTTCAAGGCGGACCGCAGTATTGCAGGCATTAGCAGAAAACAGGATCCCCCATTATCCTGAATAGAAAATGTTTAATCTTCATGGTCAATCTTCATGGAAAAAAATATAAAATGGAAGGCAATCATGGTACCAATACTGTATGTCCTTGAACCGATTATTTTAAAATCGCTCACAGAAAAAGTTATAAGGATAATTTAGTTGCTAATGGCAGCCTGCAGTACCCTGGTCGGCCTTCAACTTGAGTTACTTAAAGAGAAGGGGCAGCACTGACGTAGCCTGCAACGTCATTCCTGGAGTAGCTAAAACGGTGCATGTCAACCGACTTAATTTGGCTTCAATGCGCTATTTGAGCCTTCACAGAGGAATGAATGGTGTCACATGATCAATGGCTTTGTCCATTCATATATACAGTCATTGGGCAACAGTGAGTGCTATTACCATCAAGTATCAAATCAAATCAATTGTTATTTGTCACATACACGTACGTGTTCAGCAGATGTTATTGTGGGTGTAGCAAAGTGCTTGTGTTTCTATCTCCAACAGTGCAGTAATATCTAACAAGTAATATCTAACAATTTCACAAAAATACACACAATTCTAAAGAAAAGGAATGGAATTAAGAATATATAAATATTTGGGCGAGCAGTGTCAGAGCGGTGTAGACTAAGATACAGTAGAATAGGATAGAATACAGTATATATATATGAGATGAGAAATGCAAAATAGGTCAACATTATTAAAGTGACCAGTGTTCCATTATTAAAGTGGCCAGTGATTTCAAGTATATATATGGCAGCAGCCTCTAATGTGCTAGTGATGGCTATTTAACAATCTGATGGCCTTGAGGAAGAAGCTGTTTTTCAGTCCCTCGGTCCCAGCTTTGATGCACCTGTACTGACCTCGCCTTCTGGATGATATCGGGGTGAACAGGCAGTGGCTGGGGTGGTTGTTGTCCTTAATGATCCTTTTGGCCTTCCTGAGACATTGGGTGCTGTAGGTGTCCTGGAGGGTAGGTAGTTTGCCCCCGGTGATGCGTTGGGCAGACCGCACCACCCTCTGGAGACCCCTGCGGTTGCGGGCAGTGTAGTAGCTGTACCAGGCAGTGATACAGCCCGACAGGATGCTCTCAATTGTGCACCTGTAAAAGTTTGTGAGGGTTTTAGGAGCCAAGCTAAGTTTCTTCAGCCACAGGTTGAAGAGGTGCTGTTGCGCCTTCTTCACCACACTGTCTGTGTGGATGGACCATTTCAGGTTGTCAGTGATGTGTATGCCGAGGAACTTGAAGCTTTCCACCTCCTGCACTGCGGTCCCGTCGATGTGGATAGCGGGGTGCTCCCTCTGCTTTTCCACAATCAGCTCCTTTGGTTTTGAAGACATTGGGTGAGACGTTATTTCCTGGCACCACACTCCCAGGGCCCTCACCTTCTCCCTGTAGGCTGTCTCGTCATTGTTGGTAATCAGGCCTACTACTGTTGTGTCGTCTGCATACTTGATGATTGATTTGGAGGCGTGCATGGGCACGCAGTCATGGGTGAACAGGGAGTAGAGGAGGGGGCTGAGCATGCATGCATCCTTGTGGGGCCCCAGTGTTGAGGATCAGCGAAGTGGAGGTGTTATTTCCAACCTTCACCACCTGGGGGCGGCCCGTCAGGAAGTCCAGGACCCAGTTGCACAGGGCGGGGTTCAGACCCAGGGCCTCGAGCTTAATGATGAGCTTGGAGGGTACTATGGTGTTGAATGTTGAGCTATAGTCAATGAACAGCATTCTTACATAGGTATTCTTCTTGTCCAGATGGCATAGGGCAGTGTGCAGTGCGATGGCGATTGTGTCGTCTCTGGATCTATTGGGGAGGTAAGCAAATTGAAGTGGGTCTAGGGTGTCAGGTAAGGTAGAGGTGATATGTTCCTTGACTAGTCTCTTTAAGCAATTCATGATGACAGAAGTGCGTGCTACGGGGCGATAGTCATTTAATTCAGTTACCTTTGCTTTCTTGGATACAGGAACAATGGTGGACATCTTGAAGCATGTGGGGACAGCAGACTGGGATAGGGAGCGATTGAATATGTCCATAGACACAGTGAAGTTCTTTGAGAACCGTCATAGTATCGGCTTGAGGGGGAATATACACGGCTATGACTATAACCGAAGATAATTCTCTTGGGAGGTAATACGATCGTCATTTGATTGTGAGGTATTCTAGGTTTTGTGAACAAAAATATTTGAGTTCCTGTATTTTCTCACAATCAACCCATTAGTAGTTAATCATGAAACATACACCCCCACCCTTCTTCCTGGAAATATATTTATCTCTGTCTGCACGATAAACTGAGAACCCAACTGGCTGTACGGACTCAGACAGTATATCCCGAGAGAGCCATGTTTCCGTGAAACAGAGTATGTTACAATCCCCGATGTCTCTCTGGAAGGAAATCCTCGCCCTGAGCTCGTCAACTTTATTATCCAGTGACTGAACATTAGCGAGTAATATACTCCGAAGTGGTGGGTGGTGTGCGTGCCTACTGAGTTGGACTAGACGTCCACCCCGAGTACCTCTCCTCCGCCGGCGGTGTTTTGGGTCAGCCTCTGGAATCAGTTCAATTGCCCTGGGGGGTAAGAAGGAGCCGATTCAGGAAAGTCGTATTCATGGTCGTAATGCTGGTAAAACTGTTGAGTTACCGTCACTTTAACATCCAAACGTTCTTCCCGGCTGTATGTAAAAACACAAAAACTTCTCTGGGCTAATAATGTAAGAATTAACGCAGAAAAAACAAAATACTGCAAAGTTTCCTAAGAGCTATAAGCACGGCAGCCCTATCTGTCGGCACCAAGTAGGCTTGGTTTTTGCTAAGGTGTGTACAGGGGTGGCGGATGGGTGTAATCCCATGACTCTGCATCAGAAAGTTGTGTGTTTGATCCCAGTGGTGACATTTATATATTTCTTTTTTTTGTTTGAATCCCCTCCAAAACCTTAACCCATAAAGGAGAAGTTTACCCAAAATACAGAAACTCCCAAGTGATTCCATACATTGAAGCAAGTCCAGTGGAGTTTGCCCTCTCCTATCACATTTGAGCTAAGACCCAGATGCAGACAACGTCGAATTAACAACAGTTTATTAATCCAACAGGGGGAGGCAAAAGACAGGTCAAGGGCAGGCAGGGTTCAGTAATCCAGATATGTGGGGCAAAGGTACAGGATGGCAGGCAGGCTCAGGGTCAGGGCAGGCAGAAAAGGTCAAAACTGGGAAAACTAGTAAACAGGAACAATCAAGAGACAGGAACAGAGGGAAAAAATACTGGTAGGCTTGACGAAACAAATAAACTGGCAACAGACAAACAGAGCACACAGGTATATATACACAGGGGATAATGGGGAAGATAGGAGACACCTGGAGGGGGGTAGAGACAATCACAAAAACAGGTGAAACAGATCAGGGTGTGACAGTAACCCCCCACCCCAGGGGTGCCAACCTACATGGGCGCATACCTGGTTGACCGGGGTGTCTCCGTTGGAAATCTGTGATGAGGCCTGGGTCCAGAATATCCCTGTCGTGGACCCAGCACCTCTCCTCCGGGCGATAACCCTTCCAGTCAACCAGGTACTGGAACCCCCTGCCCCGAGGTCGAACCTTCAGGAGACGCCTCACAGTGTATGCCGGATGGGGAAGACGGGTGGGCCTGGAAACAGGAGGCAAAGGACTGTGAGTCATGGGTTTAACTCGGGACACATGAAAGGTGGGATGTATACTAAGGGTACGGGGCAACAGAAGAAAAACAGCAGAGGGGCCTACCAGTATTACGACCATGAATACGACTTTCCTGAATCGGCTCCTTCTTACCCCCCAGGGCAATTGAACTGATTCCAGAGGCTGACCCAAAACACCGCCGGCGGAGGAGAGGTACTCGGGGTGGACGTCTAGTCCAACTCAGTAGGCACGCACACCACCCACCACTTCGGAGTATATTACTCGCTAATGTTCAGTCACCTGAGGTTGAAGAGGTGCTGTTGCGCCTTCTTCACCACACTGTCTGTGTGGATGGACCATTTCAGGTTGTCAGTGATGTGTATGCCGAGGAACTTGAAGCTTTCCACCTCCTGCACTGCGGTCCCGTCGATGTGGATAGCGGGGTGCTCCCTCTGCTTTTCCACAATCAGCTCCTTTGGTTTTGAAGACATTGGGTGAGACGTTATTTCCTGGCACCACACTCCCAGGGCCCTCACCTTCTCCCTGTAGGCTGTCTCGTCATTGTTGGTAATCAGGCCTACTACTGTTGTGTCGTCTGCATACTTGATGATTGATTTGGAGGCGTGCATGGGCACGCAGTCATGGGTGAACAGGGAGTAGAGGAGGGGGCTGAGCATGCATGCATCCTTGTGGGGCCCCAGTGTTGAGGATCAGCGAAGTGGAGGTGTTATTTCCAACCTTCACCACCTGGGGGCGGCCCGTCAGGAAGTCCAGGACCCAGTTGCACAGGGCGGGGTTCAGACCCAGGGCCTCGAGCTTAATGATGAGCTTGGAGGGTACTATGGTGTTGAATGTTGAGCTATAGTCAATGAACAGCATTCTTACATAGGTATTCTTCTTGTCCAGATGGCATAGGGCAGTGTGCAGTGCGATGGCGATTGTGTCGTCTCTGGATCTATTGGGGAGGTAAGCAAATTGAAGTGGGTCTAGGGTGTCAGGTAAGGTAGAGGTGATATGTTCCTTGACTAGTCTCTTTAAGCAATTCATGATGACAGAAGTGCGTGCTACGGGGCGATAGTCATTTAATTCAGTTACCTTTGCTTTCTTGGATACAGGAACAATGGTGGACATCTTGAAGCATGTGGGGACAGCAGACTGGGATAGGGAGCGATTGAATATGTCCATAGACACAGTGAAGTTCTTTGAGAACCGTCATAGTATCGGCTTGAGGGGGAATATACACGGCTATGACTATAACCGAAGATAATTCTCTTGGGAGGTAATACGATCGTCATTTGATTGTGAGGTATTCTAGGTTTTGTGAACAAAAATATTTGAGTTCCTGTATTTTCTCACAATCAACCCATTAGTAGTTAATCATGAAACATACACCCCCACCCTTCTTCCTGGAAATATATTTATCTCTGTCTGCACGATAAACTGAGAACCCAACTGGCTGTACGGACTCAGACAGTATATCCCGAGAGAGCCATGTTTCCGTGAAACAGAGTATGTTACAATCCCCGATGTCTCTCTGGAAGGAAATCCTCGCCCTGAGCTCGTCAACTTTATTATCCAGTGACTGAACATTAGCGAGTAATATACTCCGAAGTGGTGGGTGGTGTGCGTGCCTACTGAGTTGGACTAGACGTCCACCCCGAGTACCTCTCCTCCGCCGGCGGTGTTTTGGGTCAGCCTCTGGAATCAGTTCAATTGCCCTGGGGGGTAAGAAGGAGCCGATTCAGGAAAGTCGTATTCATGGTCGTAATGCTGGTAAAACTGTTGAGTTACCGTCACTTTAACATCCAAACGTTCTTCCCGGCTGTATGTAAAAACACAAAAACTTCTCTGGGCTAATAATGTAAGAATTAACGCAGAAAAAACAAAATACTGCAAAGTTTCCTAAGAGCTATAAGCACGGCAGCCCTATCTGTCGGCACCAAGTAGGCTTGGTTTTTGCTAAGGTGTGTACAGGGGTGGCGGATGGGTGTAATCCCATGACTCTGCATCAGAAAGTTGTGTGTTTGATCCCAGTGGTGACATTTATATATTTCTTTTTTTTGTTTGAATCCCCTCCAAAACCTTAACCCATAAAGGAGAAGTTTACCCAAAATACAGAAACTCCCAAGTGATTCCATACATTGAAGCAAGTCCAGTGGAGTTTGCCCTCTCCTATCACATTTGAGCTAAGACCCAGATGCAGACAACGTCGAATTAACAACAGTTTATTAATCCAACAGGGGGAGGCAAAAGACAGGTCAAGGGCAGGCAGGGTTCAGTAATCCAGATATGTGGGGCAAAGGTACAGGATGGCAGGCAGGCTCAGGGTCAGGGCAGGCAGAAAAGGTCAAAACTGGGAAAACTAGTAAACAGGAACAATCAAGAGACAGGAACAGAGGGAAAAAATACTGGTAGGCTTGACGAAACAAATAAACTGGCAACAGACAAACAGAGCACACAGGTATATATACACAGGGGATAATGGGGAAGATAGGAGACACCTGGAGGGGGGTAGAGACAATCACAAAAACAGGTGAAACAGATCAGGGTGTGACAGTAACCCCCCACCCCAGGGGTGCCAACCTACATGGGCGCATACCTGGTTGACCGGGGTGTCTCCGTTGGAAATCTGTGATGAGGCCTGGGTCCAGAATATCCCTGTCGTGGACCCAGCACCTCTCCTCCGGGCGATAACCCTTCCAGTCAACCAGGTACTGGAACCCCCTGCCCCGAGGTCGAACCTTCAGGAGACGCCTCACAGTGTATGCCGGATGGGGAAGAGGGGTGGGCCTGGAAACAGGAGGCAAAGGACTGTGAGTCATGGGTTTAACTCGGGACACATGAAAGGTGGGATGTATACTAAGGGTACGGGGCAACAGAAGAAAAACAGCAGAGGGGCTAATCATTTTTTAGATGGGAAACGGGACGATAAACCGGGGGAGAGTTTGTGGGATTCCTCCCGGAGGGGGAGATCCCGGGTGGATAGCAATACCTTCTGCCTGAGACAATACAGAGGAGCCGGGGTCCGATGGCGATCCGCTTCTCGTCGACACTTGGAGGTGGTCTTGAGGAGGGCCAACCGGGCGCTAGCTTGGAGTTGTCACGACTTCCGCCGAAGTTGGTTTCGGCGGTCGTCGTCACCGGCTTTCTAGCTGCCACCGATCTACGTTTCTTTTTCCATTTGTTTTGTCTTGATTGTACACACCTGGTTCCCATTACGTTATAATTTATTCCCTATTTAACCCTCTAGTTCCCACATGGTTTTGTGCGTGTTTGTTCTTTGTTATGTGTTCAAGACTTCTGTGAGCTGGTGTGTTTTCCCTGCGTGGAAATGTTGTTGTTTCTTTTCGAGGACAGTACGTCTTTTACTCAGTTCTGTGTCCTGCGCCTGACTCCGTCCTAACTGCTGCACATTGACACTTGACAGGAGTTGTATTTTTATGATAACATGGCTACAGTACTTCACTTTTTAATGTGTATAGTATTGCCTACTAGGTGTCCATAGTACTATGGAATGTATTGCTTTCTTATTCTTGACACTTCTCCCAGTCATGTTTAAGGTTAGAACTACCTTTCTAAGTGTTCTGATACTTCTAGCTTGGAGTTGTATTTTTATGATAACATAGCTACAGTATTTCTCTTTTTAATGTGTATAGTATTGCTTACTAGGTGTGTCCAATCAATTTTGTAACCACTCCCTCTTCAAATTAGGGCTAATTGGATAAGCTGTTCAAAAGAGGACATTGTATTATTTCTTTGTACTCCCTGACGAAGGCCATGCAGCTGAAACGCGTCGGATTTAAAAAAAAAAACTTTGTTTCTATTGAACATGCCATACAAATAAAGGCATTTTAATATATTATATGAAGTGCCTTGGTCCTCCTTTCTTTTTGATGACCAATTCACCCCTTTTACCAAAGAGCACCTTCTGTCTACCAAAATGTACTATTGTGTACCTTAGTAGCGCTTCCCTTCCTCCTCTTTCTACTAGTATAGGCTATATTGTGTTTTGTAATGTGAAAACATGTGCAAATGTGAAAACACAACCCTAATAACGGTCCCGCTCATAGAGATTCATGATAAGCAATCATTCAATAAAGTAAAGTTTAGCTACTTATTCATGAAATAACTGTCCATTTTACCCAGCTGGAACAGGGTTGCGTCACCAATACATTTTTGGAATACCGAAAATTGTTTCCAGGACACCAGAGTTTATGTGGGCAGCAAAATCCCTGTGTTCGCAAAAGCAACCTTACCTCTCTTCATCATCATTACGTTCCTCTATTTCTGTAGGAATTGTAGTCACGTATTCAAATTCTCTGCAGCTCAAACATTCCTCATTCGCGCCATTGGAGCACAATTGCCACATCTGCACCACCAGTCTGTGTTGATCCTGGGGATGGGTTGCGGCTTTGGTCCAGCTACTGCTGCGGCTTTGTTGGCTAGAGCGGCAGCGACCATCTGAAGCTCAATTTGCCTCAATTCTTCATCCAAATACTCAGGCTCATATAAATACGGTTCAACAACATCATCGGTCACCCTCCAGTAGCGAGTATTTTGTTGTCAGACAATTGTAGGTTGTGTTTAACTTTGTTTAACTAACGTGTAACACTGTCTTCACTTCTCTGCCCAAACAAACGTGCATCTGTGAATAAGGGCATAATGTGGATTTTCTACATGGCAGGGATTCCCCCGAGAGCACACATGCACAGTTGTTACCCATCTCCACTGCTGTGGCAGTCAGCTACATGAAATAATGATATAAAATAATCACAAATGTTAATACTAAAACCGACAGTACTTTTGAAAATAAATCCTCATTCGGCCGTAAGCTTTCAATAAAACAACAAACTTGTCTGAATCATAAATTCACTGTCAACGGAGCAGAGCGAGGCCTGCATCCAGCAACGTTTTTGAAGCTGTTTCAGTACAGTAATACAGGCAGAGAGACGGAGAGGGCAAACTCCACTGAACTAGTTTCAATGTATGGAATCAATTAGGAGTTTCTGGATTTTTGGTCAATTTCTCCTTTAAACTTCTAAATTTGACTTTGGAGCAACCTCGAAATTTTACGTTTGGATAAACGGAAAATAAACGTCTAATTTTGGAGTGAGACTGTGAGAGCTTTTTGGGCTAACCTTAGCTAGGTTAGGGTTAGGTGTTAAGGTTAAGGGTTAAGGTCAGGGTTAGGGTGTAAGGGTTAAGATCAGGGTTAGGGTTAGGAGAAGGGTTAGCTAACATGCTATGTAGCTGTAAAGTAGCTAAAACGTTGTACGGTGTTTTAAAGTTGCTAATTAGCTAAAATGCTAAAGTTGTCCTTGATGTGATTTGAACACGCAACATTTTGGTTGCTAGACGTACGCATTATACGCCCACCCATCTTCCCCATACCAAAATTAACATATCATACTAATTTCAGTGTCACAGATTTACTTTTACTATGTTACATCTCGTCTTTGAGGCCAGGCTGTTATAGTTTATCACCTCAAGCAGCAGCTCGCTCAATGAACAAGCGCTATCTTGTCTGAGATCTTCCCCTCCTCCTTCCTTCATCCATCCACCTCTCATTTCATCGTCCTCCGTTCATTTTATTCTCCCACCTGGTCTAGAGATCCTTCACATCTCTGAACAAAGTCTCACCCACTCCTTCTTCCTGTGACAAAAGCCTCTCATAATCTATGGTCTACACTACCTTGACTCGCTGCGCCCCACTGTAAGGTATGCTTAAGTAACAGCCCACCTCTCCAACCCTTACAGACACACACACACACACACACACACACACACACACACACACACACACACACACACACACACACACACACACACACACACACACACACACACACACACACACACACACACACACACACACACACACACACACACACACCTCTCTCTCTCTCTCTCTCTCTCTCAGTGTTGGAGTGTAAATCAGTCCCAGGGACAGGGGGACATCTGCCAGCCATGAGAAGATCATCCAGGCAGGAATGCGATCAGGGATGGAGCTGCATGGCGACCTCAGAAAAAACACTGAGATCCTAGAGCTCAATATAGTATGTGTGTTCGCACGTATGGGACTGCAGTCTAAAAACCAACTGCTCCAGCCAACCCCACACTCCTCTCATCTCCCCCATCTTTTCAGCTGACACGGGGGGGGGGGGGCTGGAGAGATGCCTTCTGCTGTCTCTCTTTCTTCTCCAACTTTTATTAGGGACAAGGGAAAAGCAAAAAATCTGGGAAGAGAGGCAGAAAGGGAGGATGTTTGAACTGGAGTGGCGAAGAAGTCCAATTGAACTGAATCCATCTCCAGAGCATCCAAAGAGCTTGTGTCCCTTCATGGGCTGTAAAATTCTTCTCTCTTGTGAGCGTGGGTTAATGAGTGAAATATGTGGACGGATACCAAGGATGCATCCCAAATGGCACCCTAATCCCTTTATAGTGCACTACTTTTGACCAGGGCCCATAGAGCACTACATAGGGAATAGGGTGCTATTTTGGATGTTTCTTTCTTTTTCCACCTCAGCAGCAGGGTGTATCACAATAACAGCTTTGCGCCGACATTGACCTCATTGAGAAATAAGGAAACTCGATGACGCACTTTTTAATGCAGCTTCTCAAATATTGATTTCACAGCACTTTGTAGAGAAGAAGTCTTCCCCTCCCTTGATTCCCATGGAGGCCCGGTCCATGTTGATGGGAAATACTGTATCTCCATGCCCACCCACTCCGTCTGGCTTTAATTAAATCTGCTCAAGGCTTTGCTTGGTGGCCCAGTGTATTTACTGCTCACTCTCTTCAGTTGGTTGGGGGTATCCTCCCTGCTAGTAAGTCTGGGTTACAAAACAAGATGAGCATGTGCTGTGAGTCCGTAATGTAGGACTTATGGCCGTGTCATGCTGTCATGGCCAAGTGCTAAGCCTGAAAAGTAGGCTTTTTTTCAAAAGCGTTCAAAAGACAATGGATACTTACATGACTTTGTGGTTTTGCGTTATTTTGTTATTCAGCAAGGACAGTTACTAGATAGATATCATATATTATGCAGTCAAACCTGTCCAGTCTTCATTTTCTTCTCCATAATGGATTTAAAATCATATTGATAGCCATATGTTTATGAGTGTGGCTCACAACTGTGAGGGGGTTGTCTTATTATTCAGACTACATGTTTACTCCTACCCCCCAAAAGTCCCACTTTCCCATTCATCTTCAAATCAAAAAGGTTTAAGCTGCAATACAGGGTGTTTTGTTTCTTATATACAGTGATTATTAATAGCTCCAAAGGTAAACGATAATCCATCACTGTCGTGCCTCGTGTTTTGTTTTTGTTCGTGTTTTCTGTGGAAAATCAACCTTCGTTTGTCGGGGGTTGTGCTTTTCCTGCCCGTTTCCTTAACAGAGGGGACGAGGGGTAAGAACTCCCCTCCCACCCTCCCTCCCTCTTTCCGTCCTCCCTCCCTCTTTCCCAAACCCTGGTCATTTTTGGCAGTTCCTCATTCCTCCTTTTTTCTCTCTCTTTCTGAGAGGGATTGTATGACAGCTTTTCCTGCTGCTGGCAGAGAGAGTGGAGACCGTGAGGGAGAGGGGAAAGTCTGTTATTCAGAGCAAGCTGCCACCTCTTCCCTATAGGTTTCTCTACACCCTCCAGGACTGGAGAACAGCAGTAGTCACACACAGGGAATCGGCAAGATTGACAAAGTCAGGATTGCTTGTTGTGTTGATTTTCCCAACCTGGAGGAGAGAAGTGGACTGTTTTGACTGAGGCTAGCATTGAGCCTTACCTTATCTCGACAGGAATTAACTTTCCTAAGAGGACACTTTGACAGTACTACTTACTTGGTGAGTGTGACAACCCCAGTCTGTGTATGTACAATAACATATGAACCTCAACGAGGTATTTATATCACTGTATTTACAATATAAAGGCTGTAACTTTTTGCGTTTCCCTTAAAACCCATAAGCGTCTAAGCCATGCTTAAACCGGGGGAGAGGTTCTTTTTAAGAAGGTCATACCAAGGATAATTTTGCTATTTGATTTAGAATTTTAAGACCCCTTGAAGTATCCCCCCAAAATATTTTTTAAAAATTGTATGAAAAAGTATTTTGGGCCGTCCTATTATCAGCCCATACAAACGCGTTGAATAACAGATTCACTACATGGAACAACAGATAGTCCCCAAAAAAGATCAAAAGGAAGTTTGTTCTGAAATGTCTCTCCTATATCTGAGAGATATAAGAAAGATCAGGAAACATTTGTAAGTTATTTTTTGCATGTGTTTAACCCTTATTTTTGGCACAAAACAGTCTTCACATATATACATACTTCCATTCATTTTTTCAACTGGTATCATATTAGTGTGTAGCCCAAACTGTTCGGACTCTACAGACGGAAGTTGACAGATCGGCTGTACCGACTTCAGACGAGTCCCAAGACGCTTATTGGGGTTGTAGAGCAAAACGGAGAACACCATCGTGTTCGTGAAAGTCTCATCTTTCCATAGAGGGGTAATAATAGTTTGGGAAGACTGATTTTTGTGATGTCTCGTGGTATGACAAACACCGTTCTAGCTCTTTCATCTTCCACCACAGATGTGGAAGTGCGACATAGGCAGATGCAGTGGATTGAGATGCATCAAATGGAAAACTGATATCTCTAGCTTAAACTGACTGATTTTTATGTGGGTGCGACCTGTGGTGTGTGTCTAGGTACAGTGGGGTTTCAATGAGTGTCTGCTGTTTCATGTTTTGCAGTTTCAGTTCCTTCAGAACTCTGCAAAGCAGTACTCTTGTGGTTGCACGAGTTTGGGAACACTTTAAAAACTCTTTAAAACTCCAATGATGACTAGAGGTTCCCGTTTCTGTCAGTACACTCAGTAGAACACACAGCTATAGGTTCCCAGCGCAGTGTGTTGTAGCTTGTTTCCTTCCTTCCGGGAACAGTAGCTATATTCATATCTTTACGTGATCCAAGCTCATTTATAGGGGGTTATACTGTTCTTGTTGGAGTGTCCTCAAGAGAAGCAACGCTCACCTTTGAGTGTCTCAACAAGTGTCTCAACGTGAGCTCTTACAGGAGCTAAGAGCTCACTGCCCCAACATGTATCTGATGGATCAGTGCCAGAGAGCAGGGCTGATGCAGCTAGCTGCACAGTGGCTAACCTTGCGGTGATAAATTACTTCACTTTCGCCGCAATAAATACAAAACATCCTGCCGCATTCTGTATATTTGGTGAGGGCCGCATCAACAGCGTAATGCGATCAGGGGGAGCCGAGGTGGGAGCATCATGCTTCACTGATGTGCAGACCTCCGTTTCATCAACATATAGGGGTTCTGTGTGTGTGCGTATGTGTGTGTGGGGGGGAGAATAATGGTTTTGTCGCACACACCGTCTCTACTGGAGTGCTGTGGTCAGCTCTTCTTATCAGTAGGAGATAGTCATTCTCAGAGGTCCCCTCTAATTAGCATTTCTAAGTGGGCAGGCAGCTTGCTGTCCCTCCCTGTGTCAATCTGATAAAGTGACAGATAACAGAGGATAAGTGTGAATGCCTTAAACCCTCAAGCGTGTTTTGGGACAGTTGACTTGTATCTGACCTCTCCCAGCTATGTTCCCCACCATCCTCTTGTTCTCCTCAATCTCACTGCCCCATGTTTTATCACTGGGGTTTTTGCCTTATCTGTGACCTCTAAGGAGTCACAGGTCAATCCTTGACTTGAAACGCTTGTCTAAACTCTAAACCATTTGCCTGGCCCTCTGCTGCACAGGAGACAACAGAGCGCTTCAGAGTGCTTTCACAGACACACATACAGTGCCTTTCAAAAGTATTCATCCCCCTTGGCGTTTTTCCTATTTTGTTGCATTACAACCTGTAATTTAAATGGATTTTTATTTGGATTTCATGTAATGGACATACACAAAATAGTCCATATTGGTGAAGTGAAATGAAAAAAATTACTTTATGCAGAAAAGTGGTGCGTGCATATGTATTTACCTCTTTTGTTATGAAGCCCTTAAATAAGATCTGGTGCAACCAATTACCTTTAGAAGTCACAAAATTAGTTAAATAAAGTCCACCTGTGTGCAATCTAAGTGTCACATGATCTGTCACATGATCTCAGTATACATACACCTGTTCTTCAAGGTCCCATAGTCTGCAACACCATTAAGCAAGGGGCACCACCAAGCAAGCAACACCATGAAGACCAAGGAGCTCTCCAAACAGGTCAGGGACAAAGTTGTGGAGAAGTACAGATCAGGGTTGGGTTATGAAAAAAATATCAGAAACTTTGAATATCCCACGGAGCACCATTAAATCCATTATTAAACAATGGAAAGAATATGGCACCACAACAAACCTGCCAAGAGAGGGCCGCCCACCAAAACTCACGAACCAGGCAAGGAGGGCATTAATCAGAGAAGCAACAAAGAGACCAAAGATTACTCTGAAGGAGCTGCAAAGCTCCACAGCGGAGATTGGAGTATCTGTCCATAGGACCACTTTAAGCCATACAGTCCACAGAACTGGGTTTTACAGAAGAGTAGCCAGAAAAAAAGCCATTGCTTAAAGAAAGAAATAAGCAAACACATATGGTGTTCACCAAAAGGCATGTGGGAGACTCTCCAAACATATGGAAGAAGGTACTCTGGTCAGATGAGACCAAAATTGAGCTTTTTGGCTGTCAAGGAAAACGCTATATCTTGCGCAAACCCAACACCTTTAATCAGCCCGAGAACACCATCACCACAGTGAAGCATGGTGGTGTCAGCATCATGCTGTGGGGATGTTTTTCATCGGCAGGGACTGAGAAACTGAAGGAATGATGGATGGAGCTAAATACAGGGAAATTCTTGAGGGAAACCTGTTTCAGTCTTCCAGAGATTTGAGACTGGGATGGAGGTTCACCTTCCAGCAGGACAATGACCCTAAGCAAACTGCTAAAGCAACACTCGAGTGGTTTAAGGGGAAACATCTAAGTGTCTTGGAATGGCCTTGTCAAAGCCCAGACCTCAATCCAATTGAGAATCTGTGGTATGACTTAAAGATTGCTGTAAACCAGCGGAACCCATCCAACTTGAAGGAGCTGGAGCAGTTTTAACTTGAAGAACGTGCAAAAATCCCAGTGGCTAGATGTGCCAAGCTTATAGAGACATGCCTCGAGACTTGCAGCTGCAATTGCTGCAAAAGGTGGATCTACAAAGTATTGACCCTGGGGGGGGTGAATAGTTACGCACGCTCAAGTTTTCTGTTTTTTTTTGTCTTATTTGTTTCACAATAAAGCATATTTTGCATCTTCCAAGTGGTAGGCATGTTGTGTAAATCAAATGATACAAACCCCCCAAAAATCTATTTTATTTCCAGGTTAAGGCAACAAAATAGGAAAAATACCAAAGGGGGTGAATACTTTCGTAAGCAACTGTAGCCCTGGATCAAGATGAGTGGTGTATTTTATGAGTGGTGTATTTGCTTTTTTACCACTACAATCCTGTAATGATGCCTTGGTATTGCTATTTAAGCCATTGCCTTGGTCTTGCTGTTCTCGCCTAGCAGAAACTGATAGAGTAACTCACATCTGGCAACTTCTTAGTGTGAGTAAAACATTACTCTCACATTTGTTTTGGTTAAATTTTTGTTTTGTTGTGTAACATGAGAGAGAGTTTGAGACATGCTATCTAAATGAAGTGGGAGGTACAGTATATTATATTTTGTAGACCACTAGCCATTAAATGTTATAGACAGGTTTTCAAAGAGACGCAGAAGCTATGAACTGCCTCGTCTAATCAGATGTAAAGCCAACAAGACTGTATTCGATTCAGGTTCGCCATTGACAAATAATAGGTTGATGAGTGATTTTTCTCTGAAGCTGTGTTTAGCAAGACTCCAACTAAAACCACTGCTGTCTCATAAAGCCTCAATGCCTTCTAATGACTGCTTCTCCCTGGTCTCCTTAGACGTAGGGGGATGTTTGACATGCTTAATCCACTAGGGTTTGCCTAAGCCTCTCTATCTCTGCACACATGTGAATGTCCAAGAACATAAAGAGCCCTGCATTTAAGGTTGAATTTGTTTAAACTTTACATGGCAGGATTTAGGCTACCAACTGTTGTAGCTCAATCTTAAGCTGTCGGCTATATTAGCCACGACTTACCGTTCTTTGTGCAGCTTCAAATGTCGAACAAAGTTGGAGTTTCGAGTCCTAAACAAGTCATAATGTGCTCTTCACCAAATGTAATACAATTTCATATTTCTAACAAGAGTAATAGTTAGTATATTACATTTACACAAATCATGAATGCTTTTTAAAATATATATTAATTACTTTCCAAATAAACTTTATATTTCCATGGAGATACTACATGGGTAGCCATGAGAAAGACCCCCCCAATAGTGATCGACTATCGAGGATCGCTATGGGGCGCAATCGGGCGATGTAGGCTTGTACACAATCGCCCAACCTTCACACACACACACACACACACACTCTCTCTCTGTGTGGTTACAGTAGGCTAACGTATGTCAATAGTTTTAGGAACAGCAGTGACATCAGGCAGGATTTAGGCTACCAACTGTTGTAGCTCAATCTTAAGCTGTCGGCTATATTAGCCACGACTTACCGTTCTTTGTGCAGCTTCAAATGTCGAACAAAGTTGGAAATTGTTGCTGAGTCTTTTTTTTTTTGCAAGTTGCAATCCATTTTTTGTTGATACAGCGTCGTCTTTATATCCGAAAATAATTATTTTGGGTATCATCTTTCCAAGGGCTCCATCTGAATTCACCCACCGACATTCCTCTGCACTGCCACGCACAACTTTTTCTCAGCTGGCACAATTTGATTGGCTGCTGTCCGATTCAAACGGTAATCCGTTAAATGAAGAGTTAATGCGCTGCACACTTTTTTAAATAGCATAATTTTAAATATTTGGGCTTGGGGAGGGTATCAAGTCAGGTCGAGTCATAACGCTCAAGTCCAAGTCAAGTCACGAGTCACTGGTGTTAAAGTCAAAGTCGAGTTGCAAGTCATCATATTTGTGACTCGAGTCTGACTCGAGTCCAAGTCATGTGACTCGAGTTCACACCCCTGGAAACTGGTACAGTGACGTTTGCAAAGTATCTCTAGTATTCATTGATTGCACATTAAATAAGAGACACTTGACTCAGAAGCTCAATCTTATGATTGAATCATAGTTTAAGGTCGGTTATCAAATATTTATGGTCTACACCAAACAAGTCGTTTGTCCAGCTCCGACAAAACTGTACCCTGACGAACTAAAGAATTCATACCATACAGACTAAAAATGACACCACGTGTCACTTTCCCAGAAGACTAGGCTTAATTTATGTCCAGGAAACCAGCTCTACATGTTTGTGGACAGGACATGGTTAACTCTGCCCAGCCACTCATGGAAAGGGTTAACACATTTTGTGTCATAGGGTAATCACAAGTCTTGTGTAATGAATGCAGTGTGTGGTTGTGGTCGGATGGTACATGCTGGCCCAGATCGATCAGAGATCACAACTCTATTTTTGGAGCTTGAGGTTGGAGATCACCTGAGGGTTACTGTGCTTTAAGAAAGCACAGGGGTGCATATGAGAAGGCAAACATTAACACACATATGGGTGTATGCACGGACACACATCATCACGTTCTGTCTCACACACACTTTCCCGCGCACACACACACACTTACACTCTCTCGCACACACACAAACTCATTAAGTTCCAATTCTGAGCATCAATGTCCTGGGCCCTGTATGTACAGTATTTTATTTTTTATTTTTATTAATTTCACCTTTATTTAACCAGGTAGGCTAGTTGAGAACAAGTTCTCATTTCGAACTGCGACCTGGCCAAGATAAAGCAAAGCAGTACGACACAAACAACAACAGAGTTACACATGGAATAAACAAAACATACAGTCAATAACACAATATAAAAAAAGTCTATATACAGTGTGTGCAAATGAGGTAAGATAAGGGAGGTGAGGCAATAAATAGAACATAGTGGCGAAATAATTACAATTTAGCAATTAAACACTGGAGTGATAGAGACTGGAGTTATAGATGTGCAGAAGATGAATGTGCAAGTACAGATACTGGGGTGCAAAGGAGCAAAAAAATAACAGTATGGGATGAGGTAGTTGGATGGGCTATTTACAGATGGGCTATGTACAGGTGCAGTGATCTATGAGCTGCTCTGACAGATGGTGCTTAAAGTTAGTGAGGGAGATATGAGTCTCCAGCTTCAGTGATTTTTGCAATTCGTTCCAGTCATTGGCAGCAGAGAACTGGAAGGAAAGGCGGCCAAATGAGGGATTGGCTTTGGGGGTGACAAGTGAAATATACCTGCTGGAGAGCATGCTATGGTGACCAGTGAGCTGAGATAAAGCGGGGCTTTACCTAGCAAAGACTTATAGATGACCTGGAGCCAGTGGGTTTTGCGACGAATATGAAGCGAGGGCCAGCCAACGAGAGCATACAGGTCACAGTGGTGGGTAGTATATGGGGCTTTGGTGACAAAACGGATGGCACTGTGATAGACTGCATCCAATTCGCTGAGTAGAGTGTTGGAGGCTATTTTGTAAATTACATCGCCGAAGTCAAGGATCGGTAGGATAGTCAGTTTTACGAGGGTCCAACCGTCCAGAGTAGTGATGCTGGACGGGCGGGCGGGCAGGTGCTGGTAGCGATCGGTTGAAGAGCATGCATTTAGTTTTACTTGCATTTAAGAGCAGTTGGAGGCCACGGAAGGAGAGTTGTATGGCATTGAAGCTTGTCTGGAGGTTAGTTAACACAGTGTCCAAAGAAGGGCCAGAAGTATACAGAATGGTATCGTCTGTGGAGAGGTGGATCAGAGAATCACCAGCAGCAAGAGCGACATCATTGATGTATACAGAGAAATACAGCTGCACAGTATTGTCTCTTATCGATGGAGGTTATGATATCGTTTAGGACCTTGAGTGTGGCTGAGGTGCACCCATGACCAGCTCGGAAACCAGATTGCATAGCGCAGAAGGTACGGTGGGATTCAAAATGGTTGGTGATCTGTTTGATAACTTGGCTTTCGAAGACCTTAGAAAGGCAGGGTAGGATAGATATAGGTCTGTAGCAGTTTGGTTCTAGAGTGTCTCCCCCTTAGAAGAGGGGGATGACCGCGGCAGCTTTCCAATCTTTGGGGATCTCAGACGATACGAAAGAGAGGTTGAACAAGCTAGTAATCGGGGTTGCAACAATTTCAGCAGATCATTTTAGAAAGAGAGGGTCCAGATTGTCTAGTCCCGCTGATTTGTAGGGGTCCTGATTTTGCAGCTCTTTCAGAACATCAGCTATCTGGATTTGGGTGAAGGAGAAATGGGGGAGGCTTGGGCAAGTTGCTGTGGGGGGTGCAGGGCTGTTGACCAGGGTAGGGGTGGCCAGGTGGAAAGCATGGCCAGCCGTAGAAAAATGCTTATTGAAATGCTCAATTATCGTGGATTTATCGGTGGTGACAGTGTTTTCTAGCCTCAGTGCAGTGGACAGCCGGGAGGATGTGCTCTTATTCTCCATGGACTTTACAGTGTCCCAAAACTTTTTGGAGTTTGTGCTGCAGGATGCAAATATCTGTTTGAAAAAGCTAGCCTTTGCTTTCCTAACTGCCTGTGTATATTGGTTCCTAACTTCCCTGAGAAGTTGCATATCGTGGGGGCTATTCGATTCTAATGCAGTACGCCACAGAATGTTTTTGTGCTGGTCAAGGGTAGTCAGATCTGGAGTGAACCAAGAGCTATATCTGTTCCTGGTTAAAACATAAATGAATGGGGCATGCTTATTTAAGATTGTGAGGAAAACACTTTTAAAGAATAACCAGGCATCTTCTACTGATGGGATGAGGTCGATATCCTTCCAGGATACCCTGGCCAGGTCAATTAGAAAGGCCTGCTCGCTGAAGTGTTTTAGGGAGTGTTTGACTGTGATACGGGGTGGTTGTTTGACTGCAGACCCATTATGGACGCAAGCAATAAGGCAGTGATCGCTGAGATCCCGGTTGAAGACAGCAGAGGTGTATTTGAAGGGCAGGTTGGTTAGGATGATATCTATGAGGGTGCATGTGTTTACAGATTTGGGGTTGTAGCTGGTAGTTTCATTGATCATTTTTGTGAGATTGAGGGCATCAAGCTTAGATTGTAGGATGGCCGGGGTGTTAAGCATGTCCCAGTTTAGGTCACCTGACAGCACGAGCTATGAAGATAGATGGGGGCAATCAATTCACATATGGTGTCCAGGGCACAGCTAGGGGCAGAAGGTGGTCTACAGCAAGCGGCAACGGTGAGAGACTTGTTTGTGGAAAGGTGGGTTTTTTAAAGCAGAAGCTCAAATTGTTTCAGCACAGACCTGAATAGTAAGACAGAACTCTGCAGGCTATCTCTGCAGTAGATTGCAACTCCGCCCCCTTTGGCAGTTCTATCTTGTCGGAAAATGTTATAGTTAGGGATGGAAATGTCAGGGTTTTTGGTGGCCTTCCTAAGCCAGGATTCAGACACGGCTAAGACATCCGGGTTGGCAGATTGTGCTAAAGCAGTGAATAAAGCAAATTTAGGGAGGAGGCTTCTAATGTTAACATGCATGAGCTGGATTGCGATGGAGCACGTATGATAAAGTTGATATGGTGATAGAGCATGTGTTTTCTCTTCTGGATTTCCATAGGAGAGCAGCACTTTGTGTCTGTCTAACATCAAACCCCTCAACCCCACATCTGGCCACTATTAACCTCCACCCCCATGGGCTCGTATCTCCATTACTCCCCATACCCCCACCAGCCCAATCCTCACGGGGTAAAGAGATTGCTCTCTAGATAATTTCTTATGTCACTAAATTACCTGCTTCGGTTTGTCACGGATTGCAGTTACATTCGCACTGAAAAGCATAGAGGCTTCTCTGCTGAACCAAGTTGGAGTGGAGTTGAAGATGACACTCTCCGTTTAAATGAAATCATGGCCTCACGTAGAGAAGTATGACATAAAGAAACCAAAACAACTTCTTTATTGAGTAGCTGCCCTGTGAATTAGATCCGAATGTTTAGTAATGCCTTGGCTGAGAAGAAAGTTCTGGTCCTTGAAAGCTACAGTGTTAACTAGCTGTTGTTAAGTGAGAATAAAATCAAATTCAACAACTTATCAAAACTGTCCACCCACTGTGCACAAATGTCGGTACAACGCCAAGTTTCGATTTATATTTGATTGCGTTGTCAATGAGCCTGAATTGAAAGTGAAATCAAAACAATCTTTGAGCCATGTAAGTGCATTTTGGTTAAAAGAAAAAGATCTACAAAAATGGTTGATTCTCCCAGTTTGTGCCTGGTGGGCAGTTTAAAATGGCTCACTTATAACCCAGAGAAAGTTCATCCAAGGCTAATGTTTGGAAACCACCTTCACTGGGTGGCAATCCAGCTCGCTGTTCGGGAGGAGAAAACGAAAGCAGATTTTCTAAGTTTGAGTCTCAGCTCAGTGGAGCTCCCCATACTCTCAGCTGGCAGACATCTTTGGGGTCAGCTCTACCTTGTGCTCAGTGTCACTGGGCCTGATGGCAAACACATGTCTGACTGGGCTCAAACTGAAATAATTCCCCCCACAGTACGAGCCCATGGCCAGGGCACGGTGCAATGGAAAACAGCACCAACACTTAGCACAGCTTGATTCCCAAGATCCTATGTCAAGAGAAAACAAGAAAGAAAGACACTCTTTTCTCTGAAATGCCCTTACAACCCTTTACTGTCGTCAAGAAAAATCAGCCGCGCTGGACAGAAAATGCCTTCACCAGATGCTTACCCTCTGAATGCTTTTGCAGGCCCCGGCGAACAGAGCCCTAGCTCTTAGGAAAAGTGTCCGTGTTTATTAGGTGGAACATTACCGCCTGCACCTCTGCCTGTCTGTCTCAGGGAGAGGGTCATGGCTAGAAGGGATACAGCTTCTGTCAAATTAACATCAAAAGTTTTTGGGGGGGGCATTTTACCTAACCCTAACCCTTTTCTTAACCTTAACATAAATATCCTAACCTGCTACGTATATTCTCCTAACCTGCTGCGTATGTTCTCCTAACCTGCTTCAAAAAAATCTAAATGACAAAAGCTGTATCCCATCTAGTCAAATCCCAGAGGGAGCTTGAACTTGAAGTTCAGGCTTTGCTGGACTTGGATGCTGTCCTGCCTTGGTTGGTGGTCAGGTGATCTTGGTTGGCTGGTTTTAGGCTAGAGAAAGCCTGGGAGACCATACACTGCCGTGATTGAAGCCACATGGTAAACTCTTTTACAGAAATCTGTTAAAATGGGAAAGGTATGGAAAAAAACATCCAGTAGATTTTGCTGTGTTACAACTTCAGTTTATGAGCATCTAGGGAATAGCCATTAATCTGCTTTTCTGCTACTTACAGAATCTCACATCATGGCTTTCTGAGAAAAATGGGGAAAAAGTCAATCAAAGCAGTAGCTCGTCAGGCCGCACAATTCTAGCATAGAGTATTTATTCACGTTGCAAAAGTCAAGTGGAGTATATTGAGCTTAGAACTGCCTCCATGTGCTCAAAACACTGAATAAATTACTCCTCAGTGGTCCATTTGATCCCATGGATCATTAATCCCAGACAGATTTTCTCTCTCAGTAGCAGAAATAAAAAAAAAAGAAACAAGGATCTTTTTAATTAACATTGTCAGGGGCAAAGTTGATGAATGCTATAAAATTGTCCTCACTTTACACTCAAACTCAAAGTGACACCAGCTATGTATCTGATCTCCCATGCCAGAGTTGTTGTATAATAGGCTATATCTGTGTATAAAAACAACAAAATGCAAATTCAAATCTTTGCTTTTCACTGAAGACCTATGCCAGGCAAACCACAGAAAGAGCATCCATTGTGCCAGGGAAATATTGCGGCAGCACAGAAATTCTAGGTTTCAAAAATATCCCTTTCTCTCTGTGGTTCAAAGTGTGTCATTATCATGAGGAAACAGGTGTTCCCTTGTGGGATTTGTATTTTTTCATGCATTTTCTCATTGTTATTCAATTATGGCTACACTCCCTGGATAAATTCCTACTCATGGGTTGTTAATGTGATTTCTCAGACGTGGCAGAGGAGTACTATGGTTAGATACTTTATGAATGGTTTATAGTGTACACGTATCTGGGGAAAAGGGCTTCTGTTTGGTAATAGGAGCAAAACTCTTGCCTCTGAGGTTGGCCCCTGTCACTATGTGGCTAGTCAATCATTTAGGAACTATCTTTATCTAGAGAGACGGCATAATCAGCTTTTCCCCACAAGACAATAACAGCATGATTAGCTCAGACAATCAGACAATGTTATCCTTCACTTTAAAGGCCCAATTTAAAACTATCATGTTGACTTCGTGGACAGTCAGTCATTGTTTCCATACCTCCATCTATGAATTCACATTTTTTACATTTCTTTGACCCAGCTTTATAGCAAACCAAGTGGCGGGGCTGCCGTTTAAGGAGTGGGAGTTGAGGGCATTTGTCTGGACTAGGTTCCGGACTGACAGTACAACCGGATGTATGGGGGGAAACTTGGTAGGAAAGGAAAAGCTATTGTGCTCTTCTCCAAGATGATAAGAACAAAAATATCACACAACTTAACGGACAGGGTTTTCCTTCATTTGGTTCCTCTGTCCTCCCAACCAAATGGTTTGAATGGTTGAATGGTTTGACCTGAGGATATGAGGTCAGTTAGGAATGAATGACAGGCATTATTTGGTAACATGCGAGTTGATGTAATCCTATGAGTGAGGCCTTCAAAGCTGAAGCCTTCTCACACAACATTAGCTTGGAGTGTGCCTCCATTTATTTTCCAAAAAAGGTCCTAGTACCATAAAGGGTCTTTGGCATGTCGGTGTAGGAAAACCCTGTTTGGTTTTATGTCCATTTTTTTTGTAGTGGCATAATGATCCAGTTAGCATTTGAACCCCTTTAGAGGCTCTTGAAGGGAGTAATATGCCAGAACATTTTCAGCACACATTCAAGGTCCCCAAAACTGCAGAAACACTGAAACATATGTGAACAGTGTTTTTCTCTCCAGCAGTCAAGGGGCATGGTAACATCTGCTATTGAATAGAAAATTAAGTCACTTGGAGAACATGACTGAAAGTTGAGTCATGGGATTGAGGGAGGTGGAGAGCACGTCTGTTCATAATTTCTTCCTCCGGGCAAAACAAAAACAAAACAAAACAGGCCCAGGTTAATTATTGTTTAGATTGGCTTTAAACGAGTCTCCGGTTGTCTTTAACCACCCTTCTCAGATGCCTGAGTTCTGACGAATTTCATTCTGGTGCATTCCACTGTGAGAAAAGAGCAGTTAGGCCCAGTTAGCAGTCCAATCATTAGCCATGACCTTGGAAAACTGGTGAAGTCGCTCGGACCTTACACTTTATTACCCTTAAGACCAAAGCATAATATTGCATTGGAAAGCCTAAGCTCTTGAGACAGTATCCTATGCGCATACTGGCTGCTTTGCCTAGATGATGAATTGTTTCAAATAGCTCAGCAAGGATTAGGCCAAGGTGGCCTGGTCCGAGATCTGTTTTTGTTTGGCAATTACAATGACTGTAGTTGGCTATACATACAACACAAACAGATCTGGGACCAGGCTACAGGAATGATGTGCTGGGGGAAAGATGACCTTGTCTGTTCAGCAACAAGTTGCAGTAATTGAAAAGGAAGGAAGTAAAAACAGGAAGAGTGTGCGGATGGAACCCGCTTCTGTGGTCCAAAACAAAAGGCTCACAGGGGACTGACTGAACAAATGACTCGGTGGCCTGGAGTGGAGAGATGCTGTCATGGCGACTGTTCCCTGTGTCCCTGCTAGCCCCGAACACTCTCTCGGCCCAGCATTAGTGTACATAGGGTCTGGCAAGAGTCAGCAAGATCAGAATCTGCACTGGAAAGCAGAGGCCCTGCTAAACCAACTTAAACTGGCACTGGGCTTTTTCCTCTCAACACAAAGGGTTTGTGAAAAATGTTTGAATGTTTTTCACGGTCCTCTTTCCCCACCTGGCATTTAAAGAGCTGCTCATATTCTGTGAGATATACTGTGGCTGTCGGGTTTATAGACTAGGATTTTTACTTCTTGGAGACAAAGTGCTCTGAGGATATTACAGTGGTTTGATGCGTCAGAGATGGGATGAGACTTAAGTTTATGTGTTAAACTGTTTCCAGGAAAACATCAGCCTGTGACTTTATCAGAGATATTTGATATACTTTTCTTTATTGTAAGCAGCTTTGACTTTACTTCAAACATATCAGTGCTTAGGAGTACACACAAAAACCTAGAGAGAATTCAATCTTTGTCATGTTTGATTACAAACACCATGGACAAATCCCCCACCAAAAAATGCCTCTTTCTCCTTGCACATAATTTATTGTTGTGTAGTCTCCATACATTAACAAGTGCAATGTTTCAGTGTTTAACGTTTATAATATATTTTCATCATAGTTACTTACATGCCTTTTGAACATATGCGTATGTAAACTGTATTTATACCGTATGCACTGTATATGTACGCGTTTGCGTATCGAAATATGAACTTTTGTACTACTGAAAGCTAAGCCTGTATTTTGTCTGCTGCCGGACTGTGTATCCCTCGGCAACAGCAAAAGGCCTGTCATTGTTTGCATCGCAAACGCCTCAGTGAGTTTGGATCTGATGAAGGCTGACGGCTGTGTGAGTGTCTGTGTGTTTGCTCTTGTCTCAGGGCGGCCAAATGAACTGTTCGGCCTGAGGAGCGAAGGGCACGGGCATAGATCCAGAGAGACAGAGAGAGACGGGTAGCTCAATCATTCAGCAAACCTCTCCACTTCCATCATGAGCTGGGACTGAATAGTTACCTCTACAGCTTCATTTTATGGTAAGGTTTATGATACAATACAAGGTGTACATCTGTCTGTGCTTCTTATTGCCTATCTTTATATCTTAGAGAAAGAGTATTGTGCTTTTTTTTTTAAAGAGTCAGGCATGTGCAATACATATGGTTGACCAATGTTTTTGTTGCATTTTTCTATCCTTGCTGATTTAACAAACAAGCGTGATAACAACAGTATAATATCATCGGGATTCACATTAGTGTAAAATCCATAGACTGAAGAGATCAGCCAACAATTTTGAGGTGACAGAACAAAAACAGGTGGCCTGTGCCATTTTTGATGTCAATGATCTGTAGGCTATGAGAATATCATGCCATGTGCTATGACTTAGCTTGTTGTGAGCAATTCCACGGGTTAGTGCTGTATGTGGCTGTGCTAGTCAGCCATCTTTTCCTACTTGAACAATATGTTTGTTCCCCTGGGAGCCATAACACAGAACACGTGTAGAATGAAAGGGATCGAAGGCTAATGCTAACATGCTAACACACCAAAGGGTTCAGGGATACTCGTATTGGCTGGGCCCCTGTGTCACTATCTATCACATCTTGGTTTTCCTGTGCCACGTGCCTTCCATGTACCATGTGAGGATGTCATCAAGGTGGGTCGGGGGGGAGAACAATAGTGGAGCGGACGAGAAAAGGGCGGAGTCAGCAGGAAAGGGCTATGACAAGGGTTGAGGGTGAAGAGAGGGGGTTGCACAGGAAATGCAGGAGAGACCCAGCAGGACCCTGTGGATAGAGTGTTCCATATGGGCGAATCCACCCATTCTCTCTCTGTCTCTCTCTCTCTAAAGCACAGTGGTAGCATAGGGGCTCGCCTTTATAGCCTAGCTTATGTAATTGACAGAAAATAAAAACAGACCACATAGGAAAAGAAGCAGGACCAGGCATCATACTTTTGTTGTGTGGCGAGACGTGGCGCCGCAAGGTTCTCTGTGAGGGAAACTTGAGACTTCCTGGGGAGTCTGAGGTGAGGGAGTAATGACCGGGCCATCGAGGGCCTGCAGGAACACAATGGAGCCAAACAGAGCGACAGGAAACGCTGAGGAAAAGACTCAGACGACCAGAAAGCGTCACCAGGGATAAGCCCAGTGGCCAAAACTTAAACCAATTAAATTACTTGTCTAAACTCAATCATTCACATTTGGTTCTGCTCTCCAGGCAGAGCTGCCTTCAGAACAAGATTAAAAAAGGAACACCCAGTGACTCTGTTTCAGTCAGGGACAGTAAAAGTGTGACCAAAATACATAGCTAAACAATAGCAACAACACAGGTCTTCCAGGTTTTCACCCATGTGTGTCAGTCAGGGAAATTGAAAGGGTGAACAAAACAGGTACTGTAAAAATAACACAGAGGGCCGTGGGCCTTGCCCCCATTGATCCGGGAGGCTCGTTGGAGGAAGTGCTGTTCATTGGCTTCTGAGGAGAGAGTTGACCCCTGGTCCCTCACTGTAGAGGCCTGTCACGGCTCACAGGCAGGACCATGTTCCAAATGCGTCATGATCCCAGTTTGCGCTGTTGGTATTTGAGGACGAATAAGTGGAGCTTTTGTTTGCCACAGCTGGACCAGTAGGCCTGGTCCTCACCCACCCAAAGACAGACCGGCTCAATTCGGTCTTATGTAGCACAATGTAGGATATCATACACTACAGTTGAGGAACAATGTGAAAGTAATTCTGCTTTGAAAGTTGATAAACTTGTAACACCACTTTTGAGAAAAAGTCCCTATGGAGAAATTCTGTGGTCAGTGCGTTTGGCGCGATAGCAAACAAGAAAACATCTACTGTGGCACTAGAGGCATTCGTAAAACACTTTAACTACATTTTAAAGGAGAGGGGAATTATGGGGGTTTGTAGTAGCAGAAGTGTTTCAGTGGGGTGCATGAGGGTAGCATGAGGGTAGCGTGTGTCTTTTGGCCAAATGTGTCTTTTGGCCAAGTCTCGTTGTGTCAGTTTGTTTGTTGTGGAACTTTCTGTGGTACACGGTGGGAATAACTGAATTCATGCATACATTAATGCATACAGTACTTGGCATTGCATGCATGGCATTGAAGTTGAGATCGCAAGGAATTCTGATGCAGTGGGTTGTGTTTATTTGTTCTAGGTGTAAGCAAAGGCTACTGGACATATCGTCAGCATGGACGCAAAGAGGAAAGAGATGGACCTCCTGAGCAACAGCATAGCTGCCTACGCACACATCAAAGGTCAATCAATCAATCACTTTAACATCAGCAGTTCTCACATTGCTTTTAAAGTACCACAAAATGAATCAATGAAACAAAATCACCAATGTGCCAGTCATAACAATATTGATTTAGGCTACTAGCACAATGCCTTTTTGACATATTGTGGGGTTTTGTTATACTAGGTGAATTGACCAATTATCTTTTTCTGTCCTGTAGAGAACCCAGAGAGCTTTGGGCTGTACTTTGTGATCGGGGTTTGTTTCGGCCTGGTCCTCACCCTCTGCCTCCTGGTCATCCGGATCTCCTGCAAGCCCCGCACCAACATCCCGGCCTCCACGCCCGAGAAGAAACACTTAAAGGACTTCAGTGAGGACGAATGTGATGAAGATAGCGAGGATGAGGATGAGGAAGAGGAGGGTGACGTCGAAGCACCTGCCCCCCTGCCCACCACAGAGATTCCCATTGGCAACCACCACAACCACAGCCAATCGGACGGGACACTGAGCGTTAACGTGTTCACGTCGGCCGAGGAGCTAGAGCGGGCACAGCGATTGGAGGAGAGGGAGCGAATCATACGGGAGATCTGGAGGAATGGGCAGCCTGATATCCTAGGTTCAGGAACAGGCACTATAGGTCGGGTGCACTACTACTAACGTCCAGTACTACGGGGCCACTGAATAGACATACTATATAGAACTATGGTGCTATGGAATCAGGGGGTAGACGATGGTCCACATCGTGCTACTTCGATCTGGGGTGTATTCAGTGATGTGAAATGTTCTGAACGTTGCAGATAGAAATATAATGAATAGAGCTGACACAATTCACTATTCTACCTGAAAGACAAATATGTCTGTTCTGCACGACAAGTTTCTATCTGAACATTCTGTAACGTGACATCCCTCTGAACAGGCCCCTGAAGTGTAAGTCTTGACTCTAACACTATGTGATAGTGGTGTGCTGTGTGAATGTAGTTCCCCCATCAACATTTGTCACCTACTACCACTGCCATAATGGAGTTATACCACAAGGCACCTTTGAGACCAGTTCTGCTGCTTTGTGATTTAGGCATGTGAATGGGAACATTTATCATAATTGGAGTCTACAGTGTAGAGAGATGCCTGAATAAAGTATTGCCCTTAGAAAAACACAAAGGGAGTAAGGAAGGACTAATACAGCCATTGACAAATAGCCAGAGATACTGTAGGGAGTAGGGACCAAGTATTTTGCAATGAGAGGTCACTTCCTTTTGTTTGCTATGGGGCCATGTTTCCCTCAACACTGGTGAGTTTACAGCGGGACAGCGCCGTGAGCTGTTTGTCATTATATTAGGAAATGATCCTCAATGCTTTAGAGTGGTCTTGGAACCTTCTGTGAGGAAATAGCTTTGCCTAAGTAAGAAAATAGAAATAGATTCGGTGGGACCATTTTTCACCTGATGTCAAGTCATTTTGGAATTGGACTGCTCAGTTTGCTCAGTTTAAGGACACAGTTTTAGGATGTTTTCAGAACCAATTACACTAGGGGAAATTAAGTAATTAAAGTGTGAAACTCAAAAGGCCTTGTGGTTGTTTCTGTTACACTTAATGTCTTTTAGACAAACAATGCTCTTTCTTAACATGTCCCTGGACTATGTATTTTGAATATACTGTACAATATAAAGATTGTCTAGGGCTGAAATGTAACAACTGAAAAACCTCAGTTGAACCATTTAATTACAATGGATTGTAAGGTCACTCATAGTGAATTGTTATTCTTAATCAATTGCTCCCATGTGTGCCTTGAAATGTTAAATAGATATGATTTTTATAATACAATATCTTGAAAACTTGTTTGCTAAATGTTTTGGCAAAACCCAGTGGTCTATCTAAACGAAATAAAGTCTTATTTTATTGTCTGAAATAAAACACAGGACAAAAGGATATTTGATTGCCAACAGAATCATGTTGAACGTTGATGAATAACACAATGCGTATGTATCTTGGGTATGATCATTATCCAGTTTGGTTCTATTGGGCTTTAGCTGTACAGGTTATTAAAACTTCTTAGGGCTAGGCGTAACGTCAGCGGGACACCTGTCGACAATTTCCGGTGAAATTGGAAGGCGCGCAATTCAAATAAATAATCTTAAAAATTGTGGATATTAAACATCTACGTACATACAAGTGTCTTATATCGGTTAAAAGCTTAAATTCTTGTTAATCTAACTGCATTGTCTGATTTACAATAGGCTTTACAGTGAAAGCATGCCATGCGATTGTTTGAGGACGGCGCCCCTCTAGTGGAAGCCATAGGAATTGCAATCTGGGAGCTGGAATTGCATAGGACCCATAGCTTTCCATTGGGAGAGCATGGGATCTCCCACAAAAAATTCCAGTTGGTTTTTCTTTGGATTTTCTCCTACCGTATCAATTGTGTTATAGTCTCATGCATTATTTTAACATTTCTACAAACTTCAAAGTGTTTTATATCCAATGGTACCAAGTATATGCATATCCTGCCCTGAGTAACAGGTAGTTTACTTTGGGCACATCAGTCAGGTGGAAATTCTGAAAAAAAGGACCATAGCCCCAAATAAATACCTGGCCCTCCAACTAAATATATTTATCAGTGTATCAACTGGGCACAGACATCAATTCAACATATATTCCACGTTGGTTCAACGTAATTTCATTGAAATTACATTGAACCAATGCAGTAATTTATATTGATTACTGCATTGTTGGGTTTACAGCTTGCAAGAAAGGCATTTCACTGTACTTGTGCAGGTGACATTAAGGAGGAAGGCATTGCTTGTAGAGGAAACCAGCCAAGAACTTCTGTAACATGTCGTAAACCTCCTCGAAGTACACAATGGGCTGGAAAAGCAGACAGGGTAGCAGGTTTGCCTTGGCGAGGTTTTATCTGTTGAGGTCAGGGCTTAACCCTTATGTGGTCCAGGCCGTAGCTACCGTACACCGAGGTCTGGACCTCTGGAAGTTTTTCAAATTAGAATGAATAATAATTGGGGTCTCAACTTGCTGTTGAGAGTTATAGTAGAATACACAAGGTGCAATTTCGAAACTTCGTGGTGCATCAGCAGTTTCCCTCTTGTTATATGTCACTCACTGGCAGTCACTCAATTAGCCCATATCAATAAAAAATATGTAGATTGGTAAATTAGTATAGTTAGTCTAGCCAGCTATCTAAACTTGAAGTAATCATGTTCAAATTACCGACCCAGGTGCCCTGACCTCCACATTGTTTTTGTTAGTCACACTCACTCAGATATCATATTAAGGGCTGGACACAATCAGTATCGCAGAAGTATCGCAGAAAATCTGCGTTCAAATGTTGAGGTAATATCCAACAGAGCTGACCGCTTGAGCTCTCCGCAACTGCGGGAACATTGTCTTAACATGGCATAAGTCATTAGTCTGGCTGACACCTAACTCGAAGTCCTCCTGACTCCAGAGTCTGGAAAGGCTCTTTTGATGTTGTCAGCAGGATGTGTCAATAATGAAAGGGGCTGTGCTTCTATACTGATTGGTGCACCTCTGTGTCTTCCTCACTCAGACACCCACATGGACAGCCACTGAGGGGCACCCCCTTCCAATACAACTGTTGGATTTTCAAATCCAAACAATGTGAGGTCTCAACCCCTCTGAAAAAAAACAAAACAAACTGAAACAACCAATCAAAGCTCAGCCAGAAATAAGCACATATATGAATACTCCATATACAACGGCCTCCTGTCCATACCAGTGTCAGCTCTCCCTCGCTGACCACGTGAGTTGTGACAGCCAGGCTAATAAATCATGGCAAAATGTGTAGAATTGCAGGAAATTAGCCTTAAAACTGCAAAAATGTCTCCCCACCCCACAGACCTCACTAAAACGCAAACCCTGGCTACGGCCCTGGGAAGGGACTGCAGAGATTTTTGAGAGAGGTGTTTTCTATCTTCCCTTGTTTCCAGTTGAGAGGACAAGATTCTAAAGACAGGTAGGCCTAAATTCCATTTCAAATAGGTAAACTGCTTAGCCTAAATATAATTTGAATTAGGTCTGTCTTCAATACACTTTCCATTTAAAATTGCAGTGCATTTTTTTAAGCTATTACGTTGATGATGATTATAAAGCCATAACTTACATTGCTGGACAACACTTCTAAACGATAACGCTGACCTGGAGTGAGAGGAGTCTCTAATATCCATTTGAGCATGCTGATCGGTTGAAAGACCTTTTTTACAATGATGATGATAATGAAGTTGATGATGATGATGGTAGTGGAGGTGGGGATAATTAGGATTAGGGATGAAGAATGTGATGGTGATGTCGTGATGATGATTAGGACTATGCATTGCACTATAAGCAAAACATATTATTTTCACACCCTTCAGTTACGGTGTGGGCTATTCCTCAGCATTGTGGTCGCATCCCTGCGGTCACCACTTCTGCCATGAGTGCATAGATTAGATCAAGGGGCTTGGCTCAAGTTCCAGTCCACAGTGTAAATCAGTTATTCTAAATGTGTAATCATGACTGCATATTTGCTACTTTTGCTAGCTTTTCTATTCCAATGCTATTTTATTTTTTATTTTTTGGGATAGCTTACTGTGTAGTAGGCCTAGAGGTCAAAATCAATTAAATTAATATATCTTAATATAGCATTTCAGCTAAACTCCATCCAATATAAGCAACTACTTCAGAATAATAACAAATAGGCTTAAGCTATATGATGGAGTGGCCCAAAGGTCACTATATCAAAAACAAATACTGCTTGAACTTCAATAAGCACTTCCCATCAAATTCCGCCCAGAAATTCATCTAATTTCAACCTCATAACTTGACCTTTAACCTTCAATAATTTACATGGCAGTACATAGGTCATTATTTTCATCTGCAATGTGCCCACGTGAACTAAAAAAGAAACAATCACAGACAAAATTGCCACCTTTCAACCCCTTTATTGGTGAAATTTTGGCATAATTTCAAGATGATGTCAAGAGGAGTTAGATGGGCATGACACAGGTGAAACAGACAGAGGGGAAAGTTTTTTCTCACCTATGGTCTGAACCCAAGCTAGGGGGATGTTACGTTAGCTTTACTGGGGGGGGAGGAGAGCCTTGGTCTGGTCAACCACGGTCTGGAAGTCGTCAGCCAGAGGCTTGAACTGGGCCTGCATCTTGTCGTCCAGGGCCATTAACTGGGCCTGCAGGTTGTCGGCCAGAGGACTGAACTAGGCCTGGATGTTGTCAGTCATGGGGTGGAAGTGGACCTGCTTCTCGAGTTCACTGATGAAGGGCTTCTTCTGCTCCTGGATCTTCTCAGCATGCTCCTGGATCTTCTCAGCATGCTCCTGGATCTTCTCAGCATGCTCCTGGATCTTCTCAGCATGCTCCTGGATCTTGTCGGTCAGAGGCTTGATCGGAGCCTTACCCTCCGCCATGTAACCCGTATGGGGAGAGTGACACACTTAGTGAGCCATTTTCCAAAAGCTGTAGGCCCATGGAGGAAGCTAGCTTTATAGCGGACTCTATGGTACTGATGTGAAAACTGACATGTTGATTAAAATGTAATATCCCTGTCGAGTACAATGCCATGAATAAATAAAATGAATAGCAATACAATTTGAATGAGTAATATATTTAGAATGACTTGATATCTTACTGTGGCTGATACAAGTAAACTGAAATTCCAATTCAATAATTGAAAAAGGGCATCTATTGTCAACGACTTCTCAATAAACTGAAAAGGAGACACTATTTATGCCAAATGTTTTAGAATTTTGGGATATTAAATTCAAATCACTTCCTGAATTCCCCAAAGAGTTTAATTTGAATTGGCCCCAACCCTGGTGTAAACCCTCTTCTAAAGAGCTCGGGCTCTATTAAATCTGTAACACTGAAGCGTTACAGAGTCCGCGACAGAAATGTAAAGGTCATTTCCGATGAATGTCGTCTGGTAAAGCGAGAACATTGCCTTTAAATTTCAATCACGCTGGTAAAGCTGAACTTCCGCGATGCGGATTGAATTGAGCCCTTAGTCTTTATTACACAGCCACTGGACACACATTTCTCAGAAAAAGACTGATAGTAACACGACTAACAGCACCTTTTCTACTATTCAGACCGGACATTCCCTTAGAACAGTCATGGAGAGTGGGGTAAGCTGAGCCGAAGGGGTAAGTTGAGCCATCTTTGTTTCTAGGAAACCATACACAAAATGTATAATTTGACCAAACATTTAGGAACAGGTCATAATTTCATGGAGTCTGTGAAGGAAGAGGTTTCATGATGCTTGCATCTAAACCAAAGTAGATAATTGTAAGATTGTTCTATACATCAGTTGGGGTCTATATAAGCTCCAATATGAGCTCCTAAACCTAGCATACAAGTGCATCCTTGTATCTGTGTGGGCTAATGTAGTCAAAGTGTTTGCCTTGGGGTAAGTTGAGACAATGGCAATGGGGTAACTTGAGCCAATGGTTGAGCCAATGGCAAGTTGAGCAAATTGAAGTTTTCTTCACAGGAATAATGCAAGGTATTATTGCTGGGATATTAGGTAACAACAAGTACAAAAAAACAACACGTTTTTTTTAAGGTACAAATGATGAAAAGAAAAAAAAGTGACTGTGATTGTGTTGAATTGTATTTACGATATGAAGATAGACATGGTTTTGAAAAGGTAGTGGTAATATTTCATTCAGTACAAATTTTTGTAGGTGGCTTAATTTAGGCTGTCCTGAGTCTCAATACCCGGGGTAAGTTGTGCCAAGAGACTACTTTTATTGGACATGCTATTTTTTCTGAACTGAAATGTTTACATCAATTCTGAGGATTTCCATGGATACACTATATCCTGAAATATATGTAGATATCTTTGTTAGAAAGAATACTATAAATCAAATCATATCAAATGTTATTGGTCACATACACATGGTTAGCAGATGTTAATTTGAGTGTAGCAAAATGCTTGTGCTTCTAGTTCCGACAGTGCAGTAATATCTAACAAGTAATCTAACAATTCCCCAACAACTACCTAATACACAAAAACCTAAAGGGGCGAATGAGAATATGTACATATAAGTACATGGTTGAGCGATGGCCGAGCGGCATAGGCAAGGTGCCAAAGATGGTATAAAATACAGTATATACATATGATGTGAGTAATGTAAGATATGTAAACATTATTAAAGTGGCATTATTTAAAGTGGCATTGTTTAAAGTGACTAGTGATCCATTTATTAAAGCGGCCAGTGATTGGGTCTCAATGTAGGCAGCAGCCTCTCTGAGTTAGTGATTGCTGTTTAGCAGTCTGATGGCCTTGAGATAGAAGCTGGTTTTCAGTCTCTCTGTCCCAGCTTTGATGCACCTGTACTGACCTCGCCTTCTGAATGGTAGCGGTGTGAACAGGCAGTGGCTCAGGTGGTTGTTGTCCTTGATGATCTTTTTGGCCTTCCTGTGACATCGGGTGTTGTAGGTGTCATGGAGTGCAGGTAGTTTGTCCCCGGTGATGCGTTGTGCAGACCGCACCACCCTCTGGAGAGCCTTGCGGTTGAGGGCAGTGCAGTAGCTGTACCAGGCTGTGATACAGCCTGACAGGATGCTCTTAATTGTGCATCTGTAAAAGTTTGTCAGGGTTTTGGGTGACAAGCCAAATTTCTTCAGCCTCCTGAGGTTGAAGAGGAGCTGTATTCCCTTGATGGAGGGATACTGAATGTAAAGAATGTCTCAACTTACCCCACTTTCCCCTAATATCTGGCTATCAGCCATTGCCTCACTGCACCAAACTAATGTTACAGTACCTGGCAGAAACAGAGAAGGCCTTAGAACGGTAGTTTTAATATTTCTTAGTAATATTCCTTGAATTATTATTTGATGTATGGTCTAATGATAAATGTTACTCACACTACACATAACATATTATACATAGGTTCTATTTTTTAAATCTCTGGCTAAAATAGACTTGATAGATTAAAGCTTGGACTATGATTGCTATAGACAAGTCCCATAAGTCTCAACCTTTTACTGCAGTGGGCTAAATCAGGGTCACACAGAGTGTTTCTTGGTAGTCATTAACACATTTACTTTGAAACAAAAGCATGCACCTCAGACACACGGTTATGGGCTTAAACAAAAGAAGACGTGTACCATGTCAGATACAGTTGAAGTTGGAAGTTTACATACACTTAGGTTGGAGTCATTAAAACTCGTTTTCAACCGCTCCACAAATTTAACAAACTATAGTTTGGCAAGTCGGTTAGGACATCTGCTTTGTGCATGACACAAGTACCTTTTCCAATAATTGTTTACAGACAGATTATTTCACTTATAATCCACTGTATTACAATTCCACTGGGTCAGAAATGTACATACGCTAATTTGACTATGCCTTTATACAGCTTGGAAAATTCCAGGAAATTATGTCAAGGCTTTAGAAGCTTCTGATATGGTAATTGACATATTTTGAGTCAATTGGAGGTGTACCTGTGGATGTATTTCAAGGCCTACCTTCAAACTCAGTGTCTCTTTGCTTGACATCATGGAAAAATCAAAAGAAATCAGCCAAGACCTCAGAAAAATAATTGTAGACCTCCACAAGTCTGGTTCATCCTTGGGAGCAATTTCCAAACGCCTGAAGGTACTACGTTCATCTGTACAAACAATAGTACGCAAGTATAAACACCATGGGACCACGCAGCAATCATATCACTCAGGAAGGAGACGCGTTCTGTCTCCTAGAGATTAACGTACTTTGGAGGAAAAAGTGGGAGGCTTGCAAGCCAAAGAACACCATCCCAACCGGCCTTCTAGGCAGAGTTCCTCTGTCCAGTGTCAGTGTTCTTTTGCCAATCTTTTCTTTTTATTGGCCAGTCTGAGATATGGCTTTTTCTTTGCAACTCTGCCTAGAAGGCCAGCATTCTGGAGTCGCCTCTTTACTCTTGACTTTGAGACTGGTGTTTGGTGGGTACTATTTAATGAAGCTGCCAGTTGAAGACTTGTGAGACGTTTGTTTCCAGCTACAATAGTCATTTATAACATTAACATTGTCTACACTGTATTTCTGATCAATTTGGTGTTATTTTAATGGACAAAACATTTGCTTTTCTTTCAAAAACAAGGACATTTCTAAGGTACTTAGAAATGTCCTATATATATATATATCATTCTTTCCTGTATTATTCTCCTCTAACTCTACCACCGCTCCCCTAATTGGAGTAAACTAATGAAAAACAACACTTAGGCTTCTACTTCCAGCTTATACATAATATATACATTTTACGGAAACAATCTGTTTTACAATAGTTATATTTTGTTTGTTTTTAGTCCTATTCTTCCTCTACCCTCAACCTCTCCCATCTATTTCTAATGTTTGACATTTGACGTATATTTTTAACTATTCTGTTTCACAAATGTTCTGAACCTATATAGGAAGGAATGATTGACAAAGGCATTCAAAAAGGGCCCATGTCTTTTGAATGAAATGACAGTCACAACTGTACTGTTTGTGACTTGTCTCCTTATCAACACAATGACACATTTAAAAAAAATGTCTTTGTTGTTATTTCCTGGAGGTTAACCAGCTTATCTATATAGCTCGTGCCCTCTCCTCATCCCTCATTTCCTCTCCACAGAAGAGAAAAACTGTTCTCTTTCTGTCTGTATCAGACCCTTTTTTTATGAAGGCTAATTTTAGTTTAGATTTGACCCTCCTCCAAATCTTATTTCTGGCTCCATGCCTACTGCTGATACCATTTCTCTCCTCCCAAATCCCGCCTTTTTTACAGTAACTGTTTCCCTTTAAAAACCATTGCTCTGGACTAATGAAAAGGCTGTCTATTGTCTCTTTGGTTGATTATGGAGTTTCATGAAGTTGCAAAATTGATGTGTTTAATGGCAATGCCTGTGCTGTAACAGTTGTGATTAATGGCCTATCGAATATGTTTCATGAAGTACAGTTTTCAGTTGCCTTTGCAGGTACATAAGGATGAAGGATCACTTTCCATAGGCCTTATGTTAAAGAAATTATGAAAATACTTCTGTACCAACAAACCCTATTTATTTACTTTAGTTTATTTCATGTTATACTAGCAGTTTTAGCCCGAGAGGGAATTTGCACTCGATCACGTGTATTCAATGCCATTTTTAAAAATAGTTTTTTCCCATGGCAGTTTCAGAAGCCCACTCTCTCTAATGTGTTCCAGATGCTCTCCAGATGTGCTTTCCAGCTCACAGACTTCCCGGGCCATGCCAGAAGCATGTCGCCAGTGCCGAGATGGGGGAAACAGATCTATAGGACTCACTCAAGAGAAGCCTTAGGCCTAAAATGGTAACAACAAATACTGATATCTCATCAAATATCCGACAGTAAATCTCTCCTTGTTTTTCTTCCTTCATCCTTTATTTTTGTTCATTGTGATGAGTCAACTTGTTTTCAGTTTCAGTATGCTATAAGTTAATGTTCTGGTGTGACTGACGCAACCACTTTTATCCAGCTGCAAAAGTATAATACTGACATGCTTCACTGGCGGATCACTTAATTTCAGTGTGTTTGTATTTCAAAGGTTTTAATTAGTTTCACTTTACCCTTTATATGACTAATTTAAGATTTAGATCACAAGTGTGACCCCCTGGCACCTATTCTAAAAGACACATCCAAAAATGAGAAAAGGGTTAATTTATACAGAATTAACTTATATAGTTTTGTTTTTGTGGACTGAAAGCCAAATACAATGCAGCACTGAATTCACAACAGTAGTACAAAAGTGCCTCCCAATGGATGCATGCAGCATTGCAGAATAGTTGCTGAGTCACTGGAGTATTTTGGACAGGTTCTATTTTATATTTTAAAAAAGAGACACAAAATAGTTACTCTTATATACAATGGCAGTTTACACAAAAGACACAGGTAGTTTGCTCAGTTGACTCATGTTCCGCGAACACTATGCTTCAAAATATTCCCAAACGTGCTCATAAAAATAAGAAATATGCTTTTACAGGAAAATAATCACTGAGAAACGTGGCCCACATTCAATGTATAAAACCAGTCCTCTGTAATTTCGGGTGGTGTTGTTCTTTCAATGAAATATACAATATCATCAATATAAAATAAAAACATATTTTCTATCCAAAGGCCGGGATTCAATGCAAGGCATTGAGTGTGCCGTGTTAAAGCACGGCACACTATAACATACTTTTAAAAGTGATTTAGGCTTGGTCCAACGTGTGCAGTGTTTACCATGTAAATATTGGGGGAAAGTCCTTTTAAAAGGCACATTGTCAGTTGTATTGTGCACTGCGCTATAACCCACCTTGAATTGAATCCCGGCTACAAAGTATTTTGGTCGATATATACAAAGCATTTTGGCCCCTTGCCAATTTTGGTCCCTTGCCAATCAAGTCCAGAATGCCCTCAAACAAAATGGAAGAGTACAATCTAGGGCTGTATTCAATCGTTATCGCGACAGTATCGCGGAAGGTCCGTGTTAAAATATAAAGGTTTTGCCAATGAAGCCCTTTATCCATTTCCCCAGTCAGATGAACTCAATGTCAGATGAACTCAATGTTAGAGGTAGTTTTGTGAGCCAATGCTAACTAGAGTTACGGCAATGGCTGGAAGTCTATGGTATCTACTAGCATGCTAGCACGCCGCAGCCCGTCTGGTGTTCAACTTTCCCAAGTTCTCTCACGTCACCCCGCTCCTCCGCTCTCTCCACTGGCTTCCAGTTGAAGCTCGCATCCGCTACAAGACCATGGTGCTTGCCTACGGAGCTGTGAGGGGAACGGCACCTCCGTACCTTCAGGCTCTGATCAGGCCCTACACCCAAACAAGGGCACTGCGTTCATCCACTTCTGGCCTGCTCGCCTCCCTACCTCTGAGGAAGTACAGTTCCCGCTCAGCCCAGTCAAAACTGTTCGCTGCTCTGGCACCCCAATGGTGGAACAAACTCCCTCACGACGCCAGGTCAGCGGAGTCAATCACCACCTTCCGGAGACACCTGAAACCCCACCTCTTTAAGGAATACCTAGGATAGGATAAAGTAATCCTTCTAACCCCCCCCCCCCCTTAAAAGAGTTAGATGCACTATTGTAAAGTGGTTGTTCCACTGGATATCATAAGGTGAATGCACCAATTTGTAAGTCGCTCTGGATAAGAGCGTCTGCTAAATGACTTAAATGTAAATGTAAATGTAATTGCCCTAACGCTAGTTAGAAATTGAGCTAACGCTAGTTAGCAAACTCTTTCAAACTGCACACAGAGACATAAAAATGTTATCCACGGGTTCATCTGACGCCGGGGAAGTAGATAAAAGACTTCATTGCCAAAATCCCAAAGTATCCCTTTAAAAGGTAATTTCCGATGCAGTGTTTACCTTAAATGCAAACGCGGGAACATTGCCTTTACATTTTTGATCGGATCTATTCCAGCCCTTAATGTGGCCTCAGCTGGTTTGTCTGCAAAGGAAGCAGATATGCATCATTTCTATCTGCTCTTGCACTCCAATGCCAGGAACATTTTCATTTCACTTCAAGTTTGTGTTCAAGGGAATGACATTACAGAGCCTTACTTAGATGTACCGCCCGGTCATGGTGTCAGTTAGGATTAATGTTTAGTCCTAAGACCATGTACCTCCTCCTGCATAGGGGAAACATTGTGTTAATATTCAGTTAAATCAAAAGCTTGTGTTTATGCTCCAAACATTGTATGTTCAAAACAAGTCATGCTAACCTCTCACTATTACAATAACATGGGAGGTTAGCATGTCTTGGGGGTATGCTATTTGTGCGATATTTGTGTGATATTTAACAGTCTGCACTTTAACCTCATAGTCATGGTATCATTTCAAATTCAAAGTGCTGGAGTACAGAGCCAAAAGAACAAAAAATGTCACTGTCCCAATACTTTTGGAGCTCACTGTAAATATTCCACATACCTGCAGCGCCACACGTTTGTTTCTCTCGTCTCTCAGTTCCTCTTTCATTTCCTGTATGTCTCGTCTACAAGGAAAGAACAGAAAATATATCAATCTTCAAATTAAATTTGAAGAGGTCAAAGAAGAGTTTGAAAATTAAGGAATGGTTTACATTTTTGGCAGGAGAGATGTAGCCTGGTTAACCCATACTGAATTGTTTCAACAATGGTGAGCCCAGCATTCAGTCTTGTTTAACCAGGATAGGTGAGGTCTGACTGGAAGTGTCAGACTTTTTCCTGTCTTTCCAGTTTAGTATTTAGCATTTTGCCTTCAGCACCTTCACTAATTGTTTTTTGGGTGTGCTGTAGATTCTGCCTATTATCAAAATCGTTGAAAATATCTTGGTGGAACAATTGAACAAACGGGTTAATGTCCCAGATTCCTCAAGTTTTTTCCCCCCCTGGTTATCTAGAAGTCTGAAAAAATGGGTAATACTACTTACTCATGTCTGTTTTGCAGCAGCTCCAGAGCCATCTTCAGCTCCCTGACCTCAGCGTGTAAGCTGTCCAGACAAGGCTTCTCCTCCTGGGTTGCCCTGGCCTCCAATACAGCCTTGGGAAGTGCTAGCCTGGAGGGTACTGGATTCTTGGTAGGATGCTCAGGCTTGGATGGTGGTGAATGACTTTCTGAAATCTGCAAGGTATCTCTGTTTGATTGTCAAGGATTGACAGGTCCAGAATTCAACCCCTTTAAATTCTATTCAATCTCAGTAAGCTTATTTAAAGTCAGTTGTTACTTTGTGGCTAATTGATACTTTGAGAGAGATACATTGCTGTTATGTTAATTTTGTGTTCTATATACTTGCCAGCAAGGCCTAACATGATGATAGAGTATTCATGTATATGGAATCAAAGTCAATTTTGCAAACCTCCAGCAGTTTAGGCAATTTTTCTGCTTCTGTCTGGTCCCTGCCACTCAGAGCCTAGGGTTAGAACAACAACAATGACCTTAATGACGATTTCATTTTAAGAGTCATTCCTCACATCATGGCCTCACTAACCCTTCATGGCATGCAACTTGTCAAGCCACTTATGAACAGGCCATCTCTCTCTCTGGGCGGGTGAGTTAAGACTTAGTGGGCCAGATGGGCCACGTCATACGAACGAATAGTCTTCAGGGAAACTCTGGAGGAATGTAATCTAACAAGGGCCACTATTCTCCACTGATATGCCCCTATGACTGTGATGACAATGATTCCTCTAGGCAGATATGTACTTGTGGCGTGACATTAGAAAATGACATCAGACTAACCAGAGAATGTATCATCATCTCTATGTTAACCTGGGGTTGTGGGTTCATAATGTCACTACATGTTGATTGTTGGGCCACACTGCCCCCCTGTGGTTTCAGAGGGGATGTGGAGTATAGTGTGCACCTTTGGGCAGATATGGACTGGTAACGTCATGACAATAGACAAATCAGGGATTGTATCATCATCGCTATGATAACCTAAGGGTTGGGGGTGGGTCTACTGTCATGTCATGTGATGTGTCATGCGTCATGTGATTAAGCCACATTGTCTCCCTGTGGTTTCAGAGGAAACATAACTGTGTGGTGTCCATGTTAGAACACACATACGACAATGGCACTAACTCAAAGTAACTGACAGCTTCAATGGATGTGTGACTCTGTTCTAACGTGATCTGTAGTAAATCAAATCAAATACCATTCTTTTGGTTGCATACACATATTTAGTAAATGTCATTGTGGGTGTAGCGAAATGCTTCTGTTCCTAGTATGTCATATGTACAGAGGTGCATTCTGTACCATAATAATATTAATAATAATACAATATGGAATATTGTCGCCATACCTGTGGACTGATGACGAGGGCTGATGGAGGTCGTCTCTGTGGGGGTTTGGCTCTGTTGGCTGTGGGGTGACTCAGTTTCTCAGGGGACACGTCCACTCCGTCAAACTGGTCCGAGTTACTGTCCTCTGAACATTTTGGTGAAAGGGGAGGGAGATCGCCATTGGCTCTAATGGGGGAAAATATGTAGGCATTTATTTCAGAGAAATTAAACATTCATTATTTTAGGCCTACACTGGTTGATTCATAAGGTTAACTAGACCCACAAATCTGTGATGTAGACAAAGGAAATTGAAAGATATGCTTCATTTTCTACAGTTGAGATTTTCTTTTGATTAAAATTGTTGTGGTTCAGTGTGGAAAAAGTGGCATCCTGTTGCATGTTTTTCGAGGCAGGTGGTGATGTACTGCATATTGAAACCTCAGTGAGTTAATGTTTAGCCAAGCATTAAGACTTCCCCTTTCAACGTTCACACCCTCACTAGAACAAAAAATACGCAACAGCTTTTAATAAAATATACAAACTTGTTTGACCTTTGCAAGTATAATGATTTAATCCCAAGTGAATTTTACAAATAAGCAAAATGCTTTTAGCCAAGGCCACACTATCATTGCATTGCCTCCAACATGTGACAGTTACTCGGAAAGAACAGTCCGAATGGCTTTTTCTTCGTCAGTTGCCCCTTGGTAAAGACTGCCTTTTTGTTTTCCCAGTCGTGTTTGTGTGCGTGTGTGTTTGTTCAGGAAACAGGAAATGGGCTGCTCTCATCTGTTTAGGCCCACACTGACTCTTCCCAGAGTTTCCAGTGCACCGCTCAAGGTTTGGGAATCTTGGCAATTCAGCATTAAGACATGAAGACTGTGCTATAGTAACCTAGGCACCAACCAAAACTCTCCTCCACACTCTCCTTCCTTGCCAGTTTAAAGAGAATCAACAGTTCCTGTCTTGATAGAGATCTTTTGCTTTTCTTATTAGTGGCTTTTGCAATTATATAACTACTAAGGCTTCCATATGAGTGCCCTATTTGTCCATTCCGATCAGTAACAAAATCTGAAAGCAATGCTTCATGAAGCAATCCTTCATTTACAAGTCTCACTATTCACTTTCATACTTGATACTATGGAGTGATATTAGTGTCAACATTGGATTAAGATTGCATTCATGTTGGCAATACTATAGTGTTGGCACTACTCCATACTCTACCTAAATAGTTGGTGTTGACTGAGAAAAAAATTTGGTTTGAGAAACAGACGCCTCAAGTCCTCAACTGGCAGCTTCATTAAATAGTACCCGCAAAACACCAGTCTCGACGTGAACAGGCGACTCCGGGATGCTGGCCTTCTAGGCAGAGTTCCTCTGTCCAGTGTCTGTGTTCTTTTGTCCATCTTAATCTTTTCTTTTTATTGGCCAGTCTGAGATATGGCTTTCTCTTTGCAACTCTACCTAGAAGGCCAGCCTGTTCACTGATCAATTTTATGTTATTTTAATGGACAAAAAAAAAAGTTTTTCCTTTCAAAAACAATGACATTTTATAAGTGACACCAAACTTAAAAACAGTAGTGGATATTCTAGAATCACTCACTTGCTACTACCAAACTTCAGAGGCTTGTCCTTCACTGGAGGTGGTTGTGCAGGTCTACTTGGAGCAGGGAGCTTGACTTTGGTTGGGGGGTTGCTTCTCAGGTCTTTACTCTCTGGTTTCTCATCTGTGCGCACATGTGCACACTTAAGCATTGCTAGTAAGCAAACTGTACTCGTACGTACTTGTTAACAACACACACACACCTTGGTACAATTGTAAAGCATCATCTCCTCTGTATTTTAAAGTATCATTTAATACAACATCTGGTTAAATGAGACTACAGACACAGTAAAACTGTACTTTAATTGAACGGTATCAACATACTGTATCTTACCTTTTGCTTTTGCAGGGCTGCTCTTCTCCATCGCTGAACCCTCTGCCTTGACTAGAAGACCATAAGAGCACAAAATACACACCATATTATACACGGCCACAGCTATCTAACTTGCTACTGGTGTGTTCTCCTCGCTATGACAACGGTGAGTGTACAACAGCATCAAGACACAGACCTCCAGGGTTAATAATTCTCTGCAAAAATGTACTTAGCATAATTTCATTAAAATGCAAATTAATATTCATGTAGCGCAGAAACATTGTTCATTTTCTTCCATTTGAGTTTGATTAAATCCCAACCAGTATAGTGGCATGCGAAGCCAAGATTCTGCATGTCATAGGAGCAGGCTAGTTCACAGCCGTGTCCAATAAAATCCTACAGAATCCAACATACTGTAGTTACTGTTCCTAATAATCTCCCTTGAGAAGGCCTTGGCTTGGGGGGTGGAACTAACTTATCACAAAGGAGATCCCTCAAGTGTGAACAGCTAGGTATAATAGACTTATGGGAGTGTCTTTTGACAAAGCACAATATTCTGCCTTTCAATTACCATTAAGAGTTAACCAAGTAATTATAGTGTTTAATAAAAAAAAAAAATGATTAACTAGAGTGCAGTTAAGGGAACTGACCACAATACAGTCAAGTCAATAACCACATAAATCTACATTATAGCTTTTAGGACATCTCTCAAGATACAGAGGAAGAACATGATGAGTGTCATGCCGACATGTAAGACAATAAACCACCAAAAGAGACTGGTGATGATGAATTCCACAGACCGAGTACCAATAGTAAATGAATGAGAATAGAGCCTACCTTCTCAGTTCAAAGCACATGTAAAACTCCCTGACCAAGCCCTTCCACCAATGTGAAGCACTAGAGTTGTTGCAGAGTTGGCTGCTTGGGCCGCTTGTGAAAAGCCACTGTGACAGACAGCGCTCTCTACGGTCCCCCACCCCCTGGCATCCTCCAAGGCATCTCAGCCAGGTCATGTGACCAACTGTGTTACATTCCCCTCTCCATCATGGTGTATGACTTCCTGTGACATAACTGCAACCCCCCAGTGACACTAGACGCCAATGGAGTAGTAGGAGCGATGGGGTGGAGGGATTCAAGTGCAGTTTTGAGTTGGGATGATATTATCTCCAAATGACTGTTAGGCCCTTTAATGTTTGAACTCGAACTCAAAGCAAGATATGACCGTTTGTTATTGTTCAGCAAGAGCCAGTGCCTCTCAACTTCAATCAAAGGGGTCTTGTAGCAATAGCAAACTTCTTTTGAGTATTTGTGCACAGATTTATTATTATTAAAATACATTATAAGATTAAAATATTGCACCTTAATGTTGTGTACTCCTTGTATTCAATTAGAAAGGCTTTATTTATTTAAAGCTGGGAAGAAATGTCCAGCCTAACAGCTAACTAACAGTTAACGTCTTACACACAAGTTGTAACGTCAGCAGAAGTGTGTGTTTGGAACAAGATCTGGTGCACTTAGATAAAACCTGCCTGTGAACCACATCCTGCTATGTGTGCTACTGACAGTCTCAAGATTGGACTCCCACATCCTCTTTTACTGTTTAAGGCAAAACATGTGTTACATGCTGTCTATCCCTCCCCACTGGGAACAAACTGGTTGAATCAACTTTGTTTGAATGTAATTTGTCAGCGTATTGTGACATGGAATCTACATGGAAACGACACTGGATTTGAAAGAAGTAATCCACGTCAACTCTTGTTTTGAGGGTGAAATTACAACCACAGGATTATGTCATTACCAAATTTCAACATCAAATATGTTGCACTTGTTTCTTTAAAACAATGTCAGATCATTAGGCTAGGCAGCACCTCCTACTGGATAACTTATTTATAGCTCCCCTTTGGTCTCCCATCCAGGGTTTAAACCAAGCCCTGCTTACAGTACCAGACAAAAGTTTGAACACTCCTAATCATTCAAAGGTTTTTCTTTAGTTGAACTATTTTCCACATTGTAGAATAATAGTGAAGACACCAAAACTATGAAATAACACATATGGAGTCATGTTTTAGATTCTTCAAAGTAGCCACCCTTTGCCTTGATGACAGCTTTGCACACTCTTGGCATTCTTTCAACCAGCTTCATAAGGAATGATTTCCCAACAGTCTTAAAGGAGTTCCCACATATGTTGGCTGCTTTTCCTTCACTCTGCGGTCCAACTCATCCCAAACCATCTCAATTGGGTTGAGGTCGGATGATTGTGGAGGCCATGTCATCTGATACAGCACTCCATCACTCTCCTTCTTGGTCAAATAGCCCTTACACAGCCTGGAGGTGTGTTTTGGGTCATTGTCCTGTTGAAAAACAAATGATAGTCCCACTAAGCGCAAACCAGATGGGATGGCTTATCGCTGCAGAATGCTATGGTAGCCATGCTGGTTAAGTGTGCCTTGAATTCTAAATAAATCAGACAGTGTCACCAGCAAAGCACCCCCACAACATCACACCTCCTCCTCCATGCTTCATGGTGGGAACCACACATGCGGAGATCATCCATTCACTTACTCTGCATCTCACAAAGACATGCAAATTTGGACTCATCAGACTAAAGGACAGTTTTCCACCTGTCTAATGTCCATTGCTCGTGTTTCTTGGCCTAAGCAAGTATCTTCTTCTTATTGGTGTCCTTTAGTAGTGGATTCTTTTCAGCAATTTGACCATGAAGGCCTGATTCACGCATTCTCCTCTGAACAGTTGATGTTGAGATGTGTCTGTTACTTGAACTCTGTGAAGCATTTATTTGGGCTGCAATCTTAGGCTGGTAACTGTAATGAACTTATCCTTTGTAGCAGAGGCAACTCTGGTTCTTCCTTTCCTGTGGCGGTCCTCATGAGAACCAGTTTCATCATTGCGCTTGATGGTAGAAACGTTCAAAGTTCTTGACACTTTCCGTATTGACTGATCTTCATGTCTAAAGTAATGAAGGACTGTCATTTATTTTTGCTTATTTGAGCTGTTCTTGCCATAATATGGACTTGGTCTTTTACCGAATAGGGATATCTTCTGTACTTCACCCCTACCTTGTCACAACAAAACTGACTGGCTGAAATGCATTAAGGAAAGAAATTCCACAAATTAACTTTTAACAAGGCACACCTGTTAATTTAAATGCATTCCATGTGACTACTTCATGAAGCTAGTTGAGACAATGCCAAGAGTGTGCAAAGCTGTCATCATAGCAAAGTGTGGCTTCTTTGAAGAATCTCAAATATATCAAATGTATTTTAATTTAACACTTTTTGGGTTACTACATGATTCCATATGTGTTCATAGTTTTGATGTCTTCATTATTATTCTACAATGCAGTGGTGGAAAAAGTACTAAATTGTCATACTTGAGTAGAAGTTAAGTTGAAAGTCACCCAGTAAAATACTAGAGTAAAAGTATTTGGTTTAAAATATACGTAAGTATCAAAAGTAAATTGAATTTCTAAAATATATTTAAGTATCAATAGTAAAAGTATAAATCATTTCAAATTCCTTATACTAAGCAAAGCAAACGGCACAGTTTTCTTTCTTTTCTTTCGTTTTTTCTCCAACACTCAGACCTAATTTACAAATGAAGCATTTGTGTTTAGTGAGTCCGGCAGATCAGAGGCAGTAAGAATGACCAGGGATGTTCTCTTGATAAGTGTGTGAATTGGACCACTTTCCTGTCAAAATGTAACGAGTACTTTTCGGTGTCAGGGAAAATGTATGGAGTAAAAAGTACATTATTTCTTTAGGAATGTAGTGGTAAAAGTAGCCAACAAACCTCTTAAGTAGTACTTTAAAGTATTTTTACTTACGTACTTTACACTACTGTTACAATGTAGAAAGTAGTAAAAATAAAGAAAAACCCTGGAATGAGTTGGTGTGTCCAAAGTTTTGACTGGTACTGTAGCTATGTAATTCATCACTATTACCAATGTGCTATCGTGAGAACGATGGTTGAGTGTTCTCCACTTTGAAAATAAATAGATTCGCTGTTGCTATCAAAGTCATTCCACAGGGTAGGTTTAACAGAACAAATTAAATGTGACCATACTTTACCACTCATTTATCATCAATGATGCTATTTAGGTCTATAGCATTTGCAAAGTCATCACCAGCTATTGTTGTTTACAATAGGCCTAGGGTTTCAAGCTCTGGTTGATTTCAAATGTAATGTAATATTGAATTGTGTTTCGTTGTCAACGTAACCAAATATTAACATTTGAAGGAGAGTTTTTGCTTTGCTTCCATCTCTGCGACTGACTCAATATGACTTTAATTCCAGTTTGTCTGATATGTTGAATTCGCGACTCCATCTCAACCAAAAATCTAAGTTAAAGAATAGGATTAAATCAAATCAAACTTCATTTAGTGCATTTTAAAGTTTTATTTTATTTTATTTAGTCCTATTTTTAAATGTAGATGTTTGGTTGAGAAAGAGACGTGAATATAACATATCAATTATTAATTTGTAGACAAACTTCAATTAAAGTCAGTGGTACAGATGGAACTATCCAGGAGTTGACAACCAAACACAATGTCATTTTTGAACTATAATAAATGAACTTGTCGACAAGTAACAAGTTAACAAATTCTATGTTGGATTCACATCTCCAATTAAAAAATAAAAGTTAAAGAATGCGATTTAAGCCAGTGGCTCAGATGGAACTATCCAAGAGGTAGATGCATCTCTTTTAAATGTTAATGTTTGGTTGCGTTGTCAACCAAGCACAATTCAATATAACTTTTTTAGTACAGTAAAAGTTAAGTCTATCTTACAAACGAATAACATTCATCCTGAAAATGATTAACACATCCATGGCCACTGTGAGGTTACTGTAACTATACATTTCTTCTTATGTAATCATATGTTCAAGATGGCATGAATAGGTTGTCGCAGGTCTGTGGAGAGCTTCACAATTGCTATAATCATCTGTTCAGAATCTTGAATGCCATTAACTTATTATCCACATTGAAATGATGTGGTGTGCTCTATTCCTTCATTGAACAACATACAGTCATCAAAACGTTGAGACTAAATATACCACCTATTAAAATGCTAGCACTTTAGACTTTATCAGGTCAAGAGAGGTCAAATTGAAACATTTGAACAGCTTTGAAACTTCAATGAACAATAATTTATGCATAGCTATAGATAATTGAGAGGCAAAAAAAACTATCTGAAATAGGGATGATTGGGAGCTTCCATTTATATCATAGAAACCACATTTTAGATTGTCAAAGTATCTAATATAGGTGTGGTTGTGTGAATTTGACGCCAAAATAGCTGAGTATTCTGGGGCTTTCCTGCGTTTATATTAGTCTGGACTGAAGAAATGTGAGTGTGTCTGTGGTCTGGTTTGCTAATAAAAACCTCAGTGTGGTTCGGTTACAGACAGCCGACAGACAGACAGGCAGAGTGGATGTTAGCACAAGGCCATTATGAATCATCATCCTAGATTCAAGTGTTGATGTCACAACTTTTTTTGGAGAGAATAATATGATCGTCTCTGTGAAATAGCAAAGATCCTGATGTGGTTTCAGTCTTTGCAGGATTTTCTGTAGGTCTTTATAGGTGTTAAGGTTCTGGATGAGTAGAGAGGAGGTGAGGTGTCTCCCTGTGTCATTGTCACTCAATTTTAAAAGCTACTGTAATTTGACCGTTAGGGTCACCATACTCCCTCAACCTGAGTACAGTATTACATTTTTTGTAACATGCCTATCTTAATGTCTGTTTTCCATCTACAAGAACAGTATCTGTAAAATACAAAGACCTTGATTTTGAAATATTCAGGAAGCCATTTGGACCACACAAGCATCTCATATTCAGCTGCTAAAACAACAACCTCACACACCCTAAAAACATGAACACCGTGCCAGACTGAACACCACCGCAGACGAAAACAGTAGCAACCGTAGCCATTTCGTTGTGAGAATTCTCTAATTCAGCGCCCATTTGCATCTCTAAATCATATTGGTGTGTCACAGATTGGTGTCACCATAAAATTAGGAATTAAAATATTAATACTAATTATAATAGTAATTCATTGGGAACTCTATGGTATGTTTTGTTGCACCAGCTATTCTGTTTCACCTCATAAGCTCCATCGTCAGCATCTAAATCACAAGACATTCTGTACTGTCATATTGGTATCATGGACTAACTGATGTATCATGGATCATGGACTGACTGATGTACAGTATATCCTGTTGCACTGGTCTCTCTGTTAATACAGGAAGTTGCTGTCTTTACCTGAGCGTCTTTCCGTGCCACGGCGTGCAGGTGGTTGGCTGGTGCTCCCAGACTGGAGGAAAAGGGACGGAAATCACAACAGGTTGGCTCAGTCTCTCTTTACTGCCTATTTGCAGAAACACACACCCACTGATTAGAGCACCCAGTGATGCGAGCGGCCATTCGTATTGTCTTTTTTTTTTTTTTTTTTTTTATGATATAAAATGAATACAATTAAAATTAAACTAACACACTCTTTCCACAGACAGACATTTTTGTCAGTGACTCCTAAACTGCAAATGTTGAAGAGATCTTTGAGTCAGAAACCTTTTATAAGTTAGTTATATAAGAAAGACCTGACTGGAAATGTATTTTTATGTCAGCCAACTGTAGATGAAGGGCTTTGTTTTTATTGACCTGTTGCGGTCTAATAAATAGCTCATGTTCATTACTGATGGGTGTCATGGCTGCTTAGGTCAGTGTAATGTAATGGCTAAACCCCCATGGAATGTGTGGAGGGAAATTCCCATTCACAGGGCTACAGCAGGACTATTGCTGGGAACATTTCCCTCATTCCTTGCTACAACTCACTTGGAGACCGTCTGTCGTCGGTATCACCATGACGAAGTTGTCGGGGAAAAAACCTCTGCGTCCGTTCATCTCTCCCTCCCACCAGCCCTCGTCCTCTGTTTCCTTCAGAAGAAGAGATTGTGTAAAGAGCAACTCAAAAAACTACACATAGTACAAAAAACGACAATGTCCATGCGGACCATGGTCATTGCCCACAGTGGACACTATTATTTGATCTTCAAAGTTATCATAAACCTCCCTTTTCCACTTATAATTTGGCAGTGTGGGAAAAAGTACTCAATTATCATACTTGAGTAAAAGTAAAGATTCCTTAATAGAAAATTTCTCAAGAAAAAGTCAAGGTCACCCAGGAAAATACTACTTCAGTAAAAGTCTAAAAGTATCTGGTTTTGAATATACTTAAGTACAGTGGTGGGAAAAGTATTCAATTGTCATATTTGAGTAAAAGTAAAAAGTAAAAGTTCATGCTAGACATCAAAGTCCTTATTTTATGCAAACCAGACGGCACGATTCTCTCTTTGATATATACAATATAAGTCAAAAGTTTGGACACACCTACTCATTCAAGGGTTTTTCTTTATTTTTACATTTTTCTATATTGTAGAATAATAGTGAAGACATCAAAACTATGAAATAACACATATGGAATCATTTTGGAACCAAAAAAGTGTAATGATGGACTGTCGTTTCTCTTTGCTTATTTGAGCTGTTCTTGCTATAACATGGAGGGGTTTTTCTGTATACCACCCCTACCTTGACACAACTGATTGGCTCAAACGTATTAAGAAGGAAAGATATTCCACAAATTAACTTTTAACAAGGCATACCTGTTAATTGAAATTCATTCCAGGTGACTACCTCATGAAGCTGATTGAAAGCATGCCAAGAGTGTGCAAAGCTGTTATCAAGGCAGAGGGTGGCTACAAAATATATTTTAATTTGTTTAACACTTTTTTGGTTACTCAATATTACTCAATATTCAATATGTGTTATTTCATAGTTTTGATGTCTTCACTATTATTCTACAATGTAGAACATTGACCCTTGAATGAGTAGGTGTGTTCAAACTTTTGACTGGTACTATATATATATATATATATATATATATATATATTGGAGTAAAGTACAGAAACTACTTAAGTAATACTTTAAAGTATTTTTTACTTAATGTAGTTACTTTACACCACTGTAATTTGGAATATAATTTATACCATCAGATTTCTGGATGTTTTCCCTACTTATGTAATTGTGCATGCTTTGTCGTCTAGTGGCACATATTTTCACGGAATTGCTCACAAGTCACTTAACAGGTTTGTCTGGTTGAAGAGGAGAAAAAATATTTATGAAATTGTATAACCAGGTTAATTCTAGTCCAAAACTGGAGCAGAATATTTCTTGATTTTGGTCCCTAAAGTCATACAGGTATATTGTATTGGGGAACATGGATGACAGCATTCGTACAAACCTTGGTGATGATTGTAACAATGTCTCCCTTCTTTAGATTTAACTCATCCTCGGTCAAAGCTGGATAGTCGAACATGACTTGACAACATTCTTTCACTGAGTAGACATAAAAGAGAGAAGGGAGTGTTATAAAGAGAACCTAAGCAATGCATGACTGGAATAGGTTGGTTGTGAGATCATGTTGAACAGACGCTGACAGTAATTTATCACAATACCTCATCATGACCAGTGGTGGAAAAGTACCCAATTGTCATACTTGAGAAAAGTATCGATACCTTAATCGAAAGTTACTCAAGTTAGTCACCTAGTAAAATATTACTTGAGTAAAAGTCTAAAAGTATTTGGTTCTAAATATACTTAAGTATCAAAAGTACAATTATAAATCATTTCAAATTCCTTATATAAAGCAAACTAGATGGCACCGTTGTCTTGTTTTTAAAATGTAAAGATAGCCAGGGGTACACTCCAAAATACATCATTTACAAACAATGCATTTGTGTTTAGTGAGTGCCAGATCAGAGGCTGTAGGGATGACCACTTGTTCTCTTGATAAGTGCGTGAATTGGACCATTTTCCTGTCCTGCTAAGCACTCAGCATGTAATGAGTACTTTTGGGTGTCAGGGAAAATGTATGGAGTAAAAAGTACATTATTTTCTTTAAGAATGTAGTAAAGTAAAAATTGTCAAAATATAAATAGTAAAGTAGTACTTTAAAGTATTTTTACTGAAGTGCTTTACACCACTGATCATGACTAGCCAATCGACAAGGAAGAATATCAGTCCATACTTCCATATCTTTTTCTGTGAAGGGTGTGAACTGTGAAGTTTTGAGATTAACCTGTTTGAACCATTGACTTAATTAAACTGTGACATCAAGCCAGGGTTAACGTCAACGTTTCTGTGGGCCCACACCCACATAGCCTATTGGGTAAACTGCGGGAATTACTGACTGTCACATGCCAATGATGTGGCTGTCTATTCTTTGTGGACACCTGCCTAAGTGGTAGTTTGGTCCAAAAATAGAACACTTGTCACAAGCAGAGGTCTCACTGTTGTTGTAGTACATCAGAACATATATTCAGCCGAGACATTGCTTTGCAGTTTCATTCAATGTATCAAAAAGTCTCTCCCACAAGCAGGATGAATTTGATGATGGGTACAAGGATGGACCTTTTATTTTGCAATTTAAAATGTATTTCACTCATTTATACGACATACATAAAGTAGGAATAAGAACTATAGAAACTTACAATTTTTTGTTTTGTTCCTAACACTCGTCCTCTGAGGTAGCTTTGTCTTAACAAAAAAACAAATGTATTAAAATTCATCAATGGCATCTCACACCTACGTTTTCAGGAGAAAAACATCCCATGTGTATTGTATTTTGATTTTATCTTGCGTTCCATACCTCTTTACTAAACATTGTATCTGAGAGTTTGCGTCTTGTTTTGCCCTCGTTATGCTTGACATCTGAAAAAGATTGAGGAGGAAGTTCTATAAGGATATATTGATTCAAGTCCACTCTCAGAACATGTACAGTAACTCTGCAGTGCAAAAGAAAAAAGGCCATTTGAAAATCCCACCTTTTGGAGAGACAAATATCTCTTTGGCGAAGTTTGATGGGAACGCTCCCACTTTACCACTTTTCATTCCCATCCACCACCCATCTTCAATCTGTCCGGTGTTAAAAGAGAAGTAAAAAGAAAGAGAAACAGAAATATAAGAAAAGCACCGTATAACAGAGTTTCACCAATCATCCACGTGCATAGGACTTCTCAAAACAGGTTTGGTCAGCATAGTGTCTACAGATGTAGGATCTTAATTTGATCACCCTGTTGCAGGAGAACTTTCCTGGAAATGTAAAACTCTGAGTGTATTTGAGGTTTAAAAAGGTATCTGAAGTTTAATTTATTGTGAAATATCCATGAATCATAATCCACAGTGGAGGCTACATGAGGGGAGGACGGCTCATAATAATGTCTGGAACGGCGAAACCATTACCACGAGCCCGTGCTCCTCAATTAATAAGGTGCCACCAACCTCCTGGGATCCACATAATAACTATCATTTCCTGTTACTGCTGCAGGATTATTTTCCTGCTGTAGCAAACTGGCTCAAATGAAGAGCCTACATCTGTACACACCTCAAAGTAAAGTTGTAATGTGTGCGAGAAACGTGATTTCTCAGGATAATCTTGGGGAAATATCACAATGAATATGCATTGCTGGAAATGTCTGTGTGACTATTTGTTTTTCTGAGCTTTTGGAGGGGTGACATTTTAGTATCATATCATTTTAGTATCATATATCTACTCAAACAAGATAAATGATTTGTGGTTGATCCCTCATGAATTTGCCATTAGAGATATGATGCAAAGAAAGTAAATATGATATGACACTCCAATAAGGAAGTAAAAACATAAACATATCCTTCTAAATAGAGCAGCCAATGTTCTCTCCAACAACCTACAACAAATTTACACTGATACTCTATAGCAGGGGTCTCAAAATCATTTGGGTGTAGGGCCTCGTTAAATTGTCTCGTGGGATATTTGTTTGATTCCTTCTCTAGTATGTTGGCAAGTGTCTTCCCATCTATTGATAATCTAGTGTCAGTAATGATAAAAGCAGCGCTTTACCTCTCTGAGGATCTCAATGGTCTCCCCGGCAACCAGCTCCAGCTCGTCCTCATTCAAGGGAGTGTAGGCAAAGGCCACCTCACACTTCCTTGTTTGTTTAATCATCCTTGCTGCATGAACAAAGCATTGTACCAGCCACAAAATTAGTCAAAACCTTTCTTATTATTGTAAAAAATAATAGTTCAAACTAATGATGAATAGAAATTCAGTAGAGAAATGTAGAAGTAAACAAATACAGAAGTCTCAATGTGATAACTTATAGACTCCAGACTCAAAGCATGACTAGAAGAATTGAAGCTTCTTCGTGTTGTAACTAATTGAATCCCTCAAAGGGACTGTGCCATAACAGTTGACCCTGTGTGGCTTTTATCTGTTCCTTCTTTGTACATTTATAATTATGCTGTATATCTACACAGGGCCTTTAATGACTTGTTTCAGCCTGTCTTGCTGACAAAGTGTGTGTATCTCGATGGGCACAAACCAAAACACTTCCATATTTCAGTACAAAACAGGGTTCATGTTTGATAGACTGGGGAAACAACATATCTGGATACAGTTTTTGTTACGGATCAAGTTATGGGAAACACAATAAGCAGAGTGTCACGGCGGTGGACGTTTAAAGACATTGGAGAGTGACATACATTTCCGTAGGCTTCTTGGTTCCCTCTTGCTGTCACCTATCAAAAACACTGGCACCTCCTGTGTGGGAAATAAAAGATATAAACACATACAAGGAAAAAGCTAACGAGTCAAGTAATACAGTATACAATGGGTAGTTCATGAAAATGCACATACAGTAGGCTGATCAGAGTTGTGGTCAAATCGATTTCAAATCAGTCAAGGAAGGAAGTAAACTGAAACGATGGAATTTCAGTTCCTTGACAGAATATCATTTCATCTGACTTCCTTCGTCGACTGAATTGAGATGGTATTCATCCTAATCCTGGGACTGAAGGCGTGAAGGCAAACTCTTGATGGACATACCGTACCTTGACGAAGTTAGAGGGGAAGATGCCCCTCTTGCCCCTCAGTTCCCCCTCCAGCCAGCCCTCCTCGCTGGCATTGGTGACACTCGTCACCACGTCTCCCACCTGCACCGTCATCTCATCTCCCATTGTGCCCTCAAAGGCGATCAGCACCAGCACCTCTGAGACACACAAATAGGGGAGGAGGGGGAAGAGAATATGATGTTGCAAGTTTCATTCTCTTTTCAAACAGACCTAAAAATATTGCTTGAGGAACTGCAGTTATTTAGGGTCATTTAACAAATGTGGGCCAACGTCTAGAAGGTTAACACCATAGTCTGGTAACTCAAAGACATAGGGAGGGGAGAGAGATTACGTGGACCCTTTTCACACCATTGTGCTGATCAAAACCGTGTGCTGGCATAGATATTGCCTATCACATTGTTCTCTCTAGCATGGTTTTGGCAACTATGGCGGGTATATAACCAGCTTGTTTGACTCAGCTTGGCTGCATAGTGTGAGAAGGGTAATGGTATTGCACGTTTATTTGAACTCATTAGACAGGTAATGTGCCCCAACGTCTAGAAAGGCAATGCTTGTTTCAACAGGCTATGTGGTATGTTCCAGGCAAGGCGGGGAGGAGAGGAGTAGAGTTGCAATGGACAACAATGTGACGTCAAGATGATTGTGTTTGGAACGTACAGTAAATCATAGGCGAGAAACGCGTTTGTTTTTTCCTGACTAAACACCAAGGCCTTTGTAAACCAAATCAGTCTCCTGTAGCATATTTGTGCTTGAACAACACGTATGTAAAGCAAGGTTACAGTACAGTACCGGGGCAGCAAAATGGATACCAAACATTACAGTTTGGAATTTGCCCTGGGATAGTGACAAGGTTTCTGTTCAAGTAGTTTTTTGGCAAGGAATATATATATTTTTCTTCAGTACCACACACACCCATTGCCTACAACCAACCTGTAAGTAAGAAAATAATAAAAAATGTACCTTACCCACTGCTAGTACTAGTGCTAACCTGTTTACCTGTCTTTAGGCATTTATGTCAATGTTAGCTATGAAGCAACCCTGCAACACCAAATACAAAAGTATAGTGGACACCCAGATATCTACTACCACTTTGTTTTCTGGATAATAAAGCAGCAAGATCATTATCTCTGTTGTCTGTTTTCTGACAAAGAGGGTGTATAATCTAGAAACATGAACAGGCCTACATATCTGGTATACTAAAATCACCTCCACTCGCAACTATTATTTGGGAATACAAACTATAGTTCTTGTCAATTGCCCTGAATATAACTGATTGATTGACAGACATTGTAAACATTCCCCAAACCCTTCTAGACACTGCTGAATGGACAACAGTTACAATGCACTTACTTACCCATGACTTCTTAGAAAGCTTTACTCTCTCTTCTAGACTGTTATGTAAATCCTCTTCAGAGGACAGACAGACACCTCATGCTACAGAAGGAGAACTGAAAGAAAGTATTGCCCAAGGAGCAAAGCTATATATGGCTAGCCAGGGCCCTCCTTCCCTCTAGTCAATCATTAACATCTACTTCGGCTAGTCATGACAAGCCACCAGCCAGGAGGAGGACACCAGCCAGGAGAGAGAGCAAGCGAGAGAGTAAGAGGAGAGAGAGATAGAACAGGTGGGACAGGTTTCTTTTTGGAGAGAGACGATAGGCAAGGGTGAAAAAAGAACATGACCACATATTTTCAGCTGCACAAGTAACTGTCATACATTGTATGGGAAAGAAACAAGGTAGTCACAATACGTCAATGTGACGTAATTGTGTGTGGACTGTATGTGTGTGTGTACCCCTTACGGTAGAATAGGTGTCCATTCATAGAAAAGCTTACATTGGAGATTGCAGATAACGAGCATGCTTGACTAAACCTGAACAACTCTGCAATGGCGTGCATGAAAAGGACATTGCTGCAGCAAAGAATAAATTCATTGCATTACTCTCTCAAGTTATTGAACATTTGTCTTGGAGGCTCCAGGCAGTAATATGTGAACATTTTCACCCTCTATTGCTAATACTGTTTTACTTCATTGAATGGTTTCCCGTTAAATATTATCTACCTCATGTTTACTCATGTTGACCTATATTGTCACAGAAAGAATACTACAGCGACAGGATTTAAATGTTTAGTCCATAACGTTGATTGAATGGTTAGGCTATTAACTGGCCTAAAGTAAGCTACATGAACGTGCAATACTGTTAAAGACGTCCTACAGCGATTTGGAACTTTTACTGTTGAAGAGCGATATCCCAAGCATAAATACAGTAAAGTACACACACTAAAGGGTAACTGCAAACTTCAAGGGGTAGGGCATTCAAGGAGTTGGTTTGATGGGAATCTGTGATGTCAACAGATGCTTGAGGAACAATAGAGGAGCAATAGAGTAAAAGGCCCACCGCCCCACGTGTGCTATTGTAACAGTTTAACTTTAGTACGTTTAGTACGAAAATTCTCAGCAACAAAAGAGGGATCGAATTAAGGTCCTACATCTGTAAATCAAAGCTTTCACCACTTCTCTTCCCTATGCACAGAATGCAGTAATGAAAGTCAGTATAACGACTTATACATCTCTGCACTTTTGTGTCTAGTGCATGTACTGTGCTCTGCATGTACTGTGTGGCCTATGCTCTGGCTCTTACAACCTTCCCTTACCAGTACAGTATAGACAGGTGTCAATAATGTAAATGTTAGATTTTCAACTCCTTATTGAATAAAGATACATAAAATAAGCAACACGGAAGTACATTTAACAGATGTTAAATTAACCAAAGTTCTTTTTAATTTACATCTGAAAAACATTGGCTATAGGAACCATTTAAAAAAGTTATTGCCCCCAACCACATAAAAGTGAACATGAATGTGTCAACCACAACGTTTATCATGTATATTAAAGAGAAGTGCCTCCCACAGCAAGACATACAAATCCAAATAGTGCAACAGTCTACTTTTTCTATATTTTCTTGAACAGCAAAAATAATTACCTTAAATTACCAAAAACCTTAAAACGTATTTTATATTTAACTAAAGTTGACTGTGTTGCACCCCACACAGTGTACTCTGCAATCCAAACTTAACATAGACGTTACACAAGGGGCAAAGTCCCCATTCAATGAAGAAAACCTATCACATCAAAGCATTGAGTGTGCCATGATCTAATCAATCACCAAATGTTCTTAATATACAAAGGAAGCATTGATTGCTACAAATAATTACAAATTGTCACCTAATCAAAAGTTAAATGAATGACTTTGCAAAGGTATTTCTGAGGCACAGACTTCCAATGGTGAGACATTAATACGTAGTACACACCCAACCCAAGACTAAGTTAACAGTTCTGAAATGTACAAGATATAACAAACCAATACAGGATTCTCAACACACTAGACAAGATAACAAACATCCAGGTAGCCCATTGTGACTTTGCAGACAGGGTATGCCAATTTATTTAATAACAGTCTCTGTTTGCCAGTGGTGTAAAGTACTTAAGTGAAAAATACTTTAAAGTACTACCTAAGTCGTTTTTTGGGGTATCTGTACTTTACTATTTATATTTTTGGACTTCACTACATTCCTAAAGAAAATAATGTACTTTTTACTCCACACATTTTCCCTGACACCCAAAAGTACTCTTTACATTTTGAATGCTTAGCAGGACAGGACAATGGTCCAATTCACACACTTATCAAGAGAACGTCCCTGACCCTATTGCCTCTGATCTGGCGGACTCATAGAACACATGCTTTTGTTAATTATGTCTGAGTGTTGGAGTGTGCCCCTGGCTATCCATAAATTAAAAAACAAGAAAATGGTGCTGTCTGGTTTGATTAATATTAAGTTTGAATAAGATTAATTCAAGGAATTTTAAATGATTTATACTTTAAAGTATATTTTTAAATTAACTTTTGATACTTAAGTATATTTAAAATCAAATGCTTTTAGACTTTTACTCAAGTAGAATTTTACTGGGTGACTCAACTTTTTGAGTAATTTTCTATTAAGGTATCTTTACTTTTACTCAAGTATGACGATTGGGTACTTTTTCCACCACTGCTGTTTGCTCTTCTGGGGGACTGTGAGCATCTGTTTCGCTCCACAATGCAGGTCTGTAGAATATAACCTTTGACCCGAATTGGTCCCATTGTCAAAGGGGTCATTTGCAAGATGCTGGACTAGCAAGACCACTATAAACCATACGGCCTAAACCATATAGACCATTAGAAACTGTCCCAGTTGTCATGTAAAAAGGGCTTTCGATTGCCTCTAGCTGTACTTTACCCTGGTGGAATCCAAAAACATGCTACAAAGTTGAATGTTAAGTAGTTGAATGCTACGTATTTGAATCCGTAGGTTACATTGTTGAATCCTAAAACAGTATACTGCATTTTCTGCGGTTGGCGGATAATAGTGTACGATTTATCACTACTGTATAATAAATAAATAAAATGTGTATCTTCTAGTATAGTATTAATCTGTTTGGCCTCAAAAGTAATTTAATTAGATAAATATGTGTCTGACATATTTGAACAAGTCTAAGGCACAAAAATATCCTCGTCATGCTTTGCAAAAAGGTGCGACTTTCTCGCATCAAGATATAAAAAAAACTGTTATGCAATGTTGCATCAGCCCTGTACTAAGAGGCATAACACCCCACAATGCACTGTTCATAGTGCTAACCTATCAAGCGCAGAGGTTGGTTACGTATAGTTCCTTTTCCAACACAGCAGTTCACTGTCTAACAGTGTTTCTACTATAAGCAGATAAAACAAGTTAGCTATACCCTGACAAAAGTATAACATAATGTTGCAGAAAGATATTGTGTCAAAGAGAGTCCTGATTGATTCCTAATGTGTGTATTTGTGGACGGGTAACTCTCTCCCAAGTCCAGCCATTGTGATGGATAAAGGCTGAGAGCAGGGTCTTTTCTTATTGGACAAGTGCAGGTAGTTTCTTATTGGACAATGTTTGTTACTGGACAAGTCCAGGTAGTTCTTTCCTCCCCTGTTTCAGTCTGTTTTCATCCATTTGAACACGACCCAGATGACTTGAGACAGTAGAACATTGCCACTGTGCTGGTACAATGTTTCTCTCTCCCTGTTCTCCCTCACTGCTCAGTGTTTTCAATGTCTTCAGACTTCTCCTGGTCTTTGTGGTCCTGCTCCATTACCTTCTCCTGGGGCTCGCCCTCCTCCTCCCCCCCGTTGACCTGGAACTTGTCATGTGTCCACTTGGGGCTGCTTTTGTTGTTGGGTGGGCCAACGCTGGCCTTCCGGATAATGAAACGGCCCCTGCTGCCACGCAGGAAGTTCCCCCGTCCTCGGTTGTCCACCCACTTCCTCTCGCCCTCCCTGTCATCATGCTGAAGGAGAAATGGAAAGACAGGAAAGGAGAGAAATAATTAATATCTTGACGTGAGCTTGAAGGTAGTACCATTATTAGCAAGTTCAAATGAGTTGTGAATTTGGTGAATTCACCGATTTGATTTGAGTAATGAATTAATTTGTGTATGCAATTTTATATATAGGCAAGAGGAAACAAATATATAATTTATAATGGCATGGGTACAAACCTACCAAGTAGTATTTTCGGCTCTTGGGGGTGTACTCTGGGTCCAAGTCCTCATTCTTGGGGTGAACTGGTATGGCCATGTTAGGGGGATTACCGTTAGCATTGTTTCCCTGGTCATTTCCCCTGTTCCAGCCCCTTCCTCTTATTCTAAATTGCTGCAATATGAGTCAGACACAGAGAACACAGATCACAAAAACAAGACAATTATTGCACAAATTAAAATAACTATCGATGAGTTTGATTTCCAGATAAATCTTTCCAAGTACAAAGCCAAAGAAGAAAATAAACTGCTATCATGGTATATTTTTCTATTTTAAATGGGTTTTTTTCAGGTTAGTTGTGGCGGTACTTTGTATTGTTCTTTTAATGATTCTATTCTTTATCAGATCCTTTACTTTCCAAAATTAATATGAGTGCACATCCATGAGCAGACTTACAAAGCCTCCGCGTCCTCGTCCCCTCTCCGTGGGGCCGCCATAGTCCCCCCGAGGCCCCAGCCTGGCCTTGTTAAAGCCCTCGTCTTTGAGCTCAGGCTCCTTGTGGGGATAGTCTCCTCCCCTGTGAGATTCGGCAGATGAAGAGGAGGAGCGAGAGCGAGATTGCCTCTTCTTGTTTTTCCTGGAGGAAGAGCTTAAGGTTGAGGGACCAAAGTAACTTTAAAAGTCAGTTTATTGTTAGCTCCATTGCTTGTCTTGTAAGACCCTGGCTAGTTGTAGATATGTACATGACTTGTAAAGTAAATGTAGTAAATGGAATGTAGTAAAGTAAAGTGATTGTGATGCTTGTGATAGAGAAGTGGTTCTAAAACTTCTCAGGGACCATCAGACCTTTCACAATTTTGTTGTAGCTCTGAACTAACTCACCTGATTCACATTGTCAAAGGCGTGATAATTAGTTGACAAGTTGAATCAGGTGTGCTAGCTATGTAATAAATCAAATACATGGAACTGCGGGGGGCCCCGATGAGAGGTTTGAGAACCACTGCTATAGAGTCTGAGTTGGTTGAACATACTTGGACTTCTTGTGGTGCTTGGAGGATTTCTCAGCGGACCTATCCATGCTAGCTTCTGGGGAGTCTCCTGAATCTCTCCCCCCATCCTGTTTATAATCTCTCTCCCGGGTGGAATATTTTTTACGGCGCTCAATATCCAGACGAAGGTCCATTGAGTCACCCTTAATTTTTTTACCTTCGTCCTGTGCAGGTAAAAATAAAAAGAACACAAGGACATGGACATGCTATGGGTTAGCATTGAGAGGTGCTGTCAGTCTGCAATCAGTCTTGTTTGTACACTGCATGCGAGGGGCCGGGAGAACTGTTACAAGACCATAACTAACCAACAAACTCTGGGAACTGCCCGTTTAACGGCTGCTGTGTAACATTTGACCGTCATAAGTGAAAACAGACCATTCAGGAACTACACTGAACAAAAATCAAAACGCAACATGTAAAGTGTTGATCCCATGTTTCATGAGCTGAAATAAAATATCCCAGAAATCTTGTATACGCACAAAAAACATATCTCTCCAATGTTTTGCACACGTGTTTACATCCATGTTAGTGAGCATTTCTCCATTGCCAAGATAATCCATCCACCTGACAGGTGTGGCATGTCAAGAAGTTGATTAAACATCATGATCATTACACATGTGCACCTTGTGCTGGGGACAATAAAAAGGCCACTCTAAAATGTGCAGTTTTGTCACACAACACAATGCCACAGATGTCTCAAGTTTTGAGGGAGTGTGCAATTGGCATGCTGACTGCAGGAATGTCCACCATAGCTATTGCCAGAGAGTTGAATGTTCATTTCTCTATCATAAGCAGTCTCCAACGTCGTTTTAGAGAATTTGGCAGTACATCCAACCGGCCTCACAACCGCAGACCACGTGTAACCACGGCAGCCCAGAGGACTTCCACATTCGGCTTCTTCACCTGCGGGATCGTCTGAGACCAGCCACCCGGACAGCTGATGAAACTGTGGGTTTGCACAGCCAAAGAATGTCTGCACAAACTGTCAGAAAACGTCTCAGGGAAGCTCATCTGCGTGCTCGTCGTCCTCACCAGGGTCTTGACCTGACTGCAGTTCAGCGTCGTAACCGACTTCAGAGGGCATATGCTCATATGGCCACTGACAAGCTGGACAATTGTGCTCTTCACGGATGAATCCCGGTTTCAACTGTACCAGATGGCAGAAGGCATGTATGGCGTCATGTGGACGAGTGGTTTGTTGATGTCAACGTTGTGAACAGAGTGCCCCATGGTGATGGTGGGGTTATGGTATGGGCAGGCATAAGCTACAGACAACGAACACAACTGCATTTTATTGATGGCAATTTGAATGCACAGAGATACCGTGACGAGATCCCGAGGCCCATTATTGTACAATTCATCCGCCACCATCACCTCATGTTTCAGCATAATAATGAACAGCCCCCTTTGGCAAGCATCCGTACACAATTCCTGGAAGCTGAAAATGTCCCAGTTCTTCCCTGGAAACCCATTTCATTAAGCTCCTGGCGAACATTTATTCTGTATATATAGTGTATCTGTGACCAACAGATGCATATCTGTATTCCCAGTCGTGAAATTCATAGATTAGGGCCTAATTCATTTATTTCAATTGACCGATTTCCTTATATGAAGTAAAATCTATTTTACTCAGTAAAATCTACAAAATTGTTGCGTTAAAATGTTTGTTCAGTGTACTTTCCCCGGTCTGCACAACACAATGTTGAACCTCTGCAACACAACATAATGCGGTTTCAAACTCCTGAAGGCCGAGTTCATTGACTTTCACGCTGTTTTATTCTCCTAAAATGTTTCCGTTTTGAAGAGAGTTCAATGTAGCCATACCGCAAAATGGTCTCAGTCAATGTCATCAAATGACCGAAGTTATAAGTAGGCCTAGAGACTGTATAAGCACTCTATAAGTACAACAGGTTTTGCTTTTGACTATATTTCCCCTTATTTGTTGAAGAATAATACTTACTATGACATTTGTTTAGAGTCCTTTGAATGGCTTGTACACAGGAGCAATTGGCCGTTTCCATTTCTGACCCCTCATGTTTTTCGACTCAATGGCCTCAGGCAGGCTTGTACCCACAGTATAACCAAATCATCATACGTGGAGGGGGAGTATATAACACACAACAAATTGAATGTGCCTCGTTTTGCATTTGCTTTGCTTTTAGACGTTATGCATCTCCCTTCAAAGAAAAGCACAGGCTTAGACAGAGAACGCAGTCTAAAAGGTGGATGGCTGGCTCACTCGCTCGCTTGCTGTTGTTTTGTCAGGTTTCCCAAAATACTTCATATTTCAAAATGTTCAGTCACCTTGTAACTGCCATCCCCGGAGTTTTTCATCCCCTCAAACAGGTGAGAGTGTTTCTTAAAAGCACTGAGAGAAACATCAATTATCCTGCAAGAGAGAAACACAAGGTCTAACTTTGCCACAGCTCAGGTGGCAAATATAACATAAGCAAGGGATTACTCTAAAACATTTTAGGTCAGTGCTGCTCAGATGAGGACTGAAATGACTGCCAAGAATTACTCTTAGTTTCAAGTCTGCTGCTCAGGTGAGGACTGAAATGACTGCAAGGAATTATTCTTATTTTCAGTGACGATCAGATGAGGACTAAAATTAATTGTCTACGAGCAATGTATAGACCCGGATGACTCCAGGATATCACATAGCAAACAAGACGACCATTGAACGTGCACTGAATGACAAAAGGTAAGACAAATACCTTTGCAAGCTTTGATAAAACTAAAGGTGATGCCACAGCACACTCTAGGTGAGATGGTCACTCAGAAGGAGACTCTACCTGTGTATCTCTGGGCTCTTTCTTGGCTTCATCATTTCCTTTTGTGCAGCTCTCCTTTGGTACATGGCAAATCTCTCATTTAGAGTCATTCCGTTGGATGGAAAGTGCTGTGCTGTAATCAACAGGAACCAGAACTTGTGTTACACAACAGATATGACCATACATTCTGTGCCAATGCACTTTCCTATTACTTTAAATTCATAAGTTACGCACAGTGTTAGCTTGTGACCATAAAAACAATATTTTCAGCTGTATCAAAGGTTATATATTTTAATGTGAGTTCATTAGCCTCATAGGGTCATAAAATGTATTATACCCATGCAAATGTTTCATAGCAATGAAAAACATTTTTGGAAAACTTCTCGAAACCAAATTCAATTAGATAACATTTGTGCCTGAAAAACGACTCAATGTTTTTTTGGTGTACAGCAATATTTTTCCAGAATCTTTCCCACACAGGATTGCAATGTGTGGCAGGGCTAGATAGGCATACTGGCCAAGCTATTTCACAAGCATTTGGCAACCCTTTTCAGTTTGACCTATCAAATTATATACTCTATAGGCTATATAAACCTTTTGATATCGCAATTGCACCTGTGTTAAAGCACAGCTAGCAGAGAGACTGGTCAGTTGCAAAGGATCATGGGTGAGAGAGGTCAGTCACCTTTTATGTAGTGGACAATGGTGACAATGTGCTGTGCAAACAGCTCTGAGGGACTCCTTTGTAACTGTGTGGCCTGAATGTGCTGGAAGACAGAGCGAAACTCCTGCTCCTTTTTAGTAGGATGCACAAGATCCCGTGATGACCTTCGCTCACCAACCATAAAGCCAGAGGAGCTGGGGAAGAGACAAAGCAAAAACATTTCATTTGATGTTTCACCTTTTCCCTTTATGGCGAAAATAAACAGAGAACAAAGAGAATGGGATCTTTCTCATGAGACTTTAATAAACACCTGAAAGATTTAAATCGGGAGGGGTAATGTCAGTATCTCAATTGTCATAGCACACATCTTTATTCATTTTGACAAAGCTCATGGTTTCATAGAACTATGACTCAAAGAGGCTATAAAACATGGTCCAGGCCTGAGCCAAAGAGTGTGTCTCATGATTCATGGCTTCCTGCTAATGGAGATTGAAACCTATCCAAGGCGATAAGGCATCAGAGTCTCTGTGAATCTATGTGATGATGGTGCATACTGCTTACCTTGCCATGTCATCCCTGAGAGAATCCATTCTGACACTGAACTCCGCTCCTCTTTTCTCAGAGGCCCTTGGGGGAGAGTCCTCCCCCCTGACCACGAACATCTCTCGGTCAGAGTTCCTCCATGGTGCGGGTGTGGGGGACGGGCTGGAGGCAGCTTTCTCCTTCCTCCTGTCTTTACTGACGTTCTCCGGGGAGAAGCCTCTGAGCATGCCCGCTATGGCCTCTCTCTTGGCCAGGGCCGCAGCTATGGCCGCAGCCTTCTCCTGCTTCCGGCTGCGGTAAATCTCCTCCGCCATGGCATCAAGATCATCATATTTGGCAGCCACCTGCAAGTTGGCCAGGTCCTCCCACTTGCCGAAGCGCTCCTCAAATAGCTCGCGGGCCGAGAGGGTGACTTTGCTCTTGGGCTTGGGCGACTCGTCGTCCTCCCGGTCATGCTCTTTGCGGAGCACCTTGGGACGGGGCTTGGGTATCAACTCCTCTTCCTCGCCATCGCAGGAAAAGAAAGGGGAGGCTTTCAAGAAGCGGTTCAACGACACATTCCCCTCATCGTCAAAGTCTTCCCTGTACTTCTCATTCTCCCCTTTGTCGGGCTCTCTGTCAAAGATGCCCCCAGAGGCCTTCATGCCATTCCCTTTCTCCCGCTCCACATCCCCACCTTTGGTTTCCATCTCTCTGCCATTCTCCCAACCGGACTGCTTTTTCTTATGATTGTGCTCTTCCAAGAACCTAGACAATGGCGAAGAGAGAAAGAGAAACAACTGTGTTTAAATGCATCTTGAACAACAGTTCAGGTGAGTGCCCTGCAACTTTATTACAAAACAATGCGAAAGAAATAAGGATGCTTGTCAATGGTGTAGGTAAAAATCCCATTTATTGTGGAAGACTTAGGGTAATGGATGATAAAGTTGTAAACATAGAATATGACGGCCAGGAAAAGATCTCCCTTCTTCAAAGGCCCAAGCCATGAGGGATTTGTCATGGTTAGTGCAGCGTTGACTGGCCAAGAAAACACACACATCTCAAACCTCCCAAGGGTCTGGTATGCCTTCTCAACTTACAAACTCTTGTTTCAGCATGCTATGACGACCACCGCTTCCCCAAGGGCTTAGGGCCAAGAACAAATACCAGGGACAAATCATTCTACGTGGTGCATGACGCATTGGGAAAGAACCATGAATTCTAAATACAAATAAAAGACTCATACAATTGGCACATTACAACGATCTACTAACCTCACTAAATGAAAGGTTTCAATAAATATGACAGATATTTCCTAGCCATGAAAAGGGTCTTTCACCAAAATGTTGACAATAATCGTGTGCTACAACGTGAACTTGGGGGCAGTAAATTCTTGCACCAGAAATGAGAAAAACATGGTAGTGTGTGTGTTAACCTTTCACTTCTAAAGATATTTCATAAGTGGCAAAGAGAAAAGGAGACAAATATTTGTATTACCTTTTGAACACTGAAGAGATAGCTGCTTTATCCCCTGCCAGGTTGTCTTTAGAGAAGAAGCCAAAGCCAGAGAACACAGGTGTGGGGCTTTTCTGAGAAGGGCTTTTGGTGGAAGGTGAACTGCCCACCGTCTGTATCTGCCATGAGGGGGCACCATTGTAATTGGGGCCATTAGCATTAGTGCTTTTAGGAGAGGGACTAGACTGAGTCGAAGCTGGAGCGCCCTGACCAATGATAACAGCTGAGCGCACCTGAGGACTTGACCCCTTGGGGCTGTTGCTGTGATCCGTCACGCCCTGCCAGTTAGCCTTGGGCTTGTCCCCACTGTCGCCCCCATCAGGCCCTGCAGACCCCCCTGTGTTCTCCACGGGCTCACCATGTCCTCCTCCTCCTTTCTTCTGGACCTCCTTGGAGGCAGAACGCTCCTCCTTGACATCCTTAGAGTTCTGCGTAGCCGACCCAGAGCCCGACCTGCGTGTGGGAGAGGAGGAATGTGAGGAAGAGGAGTGGTGGGAACGCCGGGATCGGGGCGAGGAAGAGCGGTCCGAGTACTTGGAGTGGCTGTGGGAATGAGGGCTACCAGAGCGCTTTTTAGGGATACGGGATCGTCCCTGTCTCGGGCTGTGGGGTTGTTGCTGCTGCTGTTGTTGTTGCTGCTGCTGCTGCTGTTGGGGGTGCTGCTGTTGGGGGTGCTGCCTGTAGTTCTGCCAGTTATTGGGGCGGTAGTTGTTATAGCCGCCTCCCCCACCCCTCTGGAAGCGCCCCCGTGGGAAGTAGCCACGCCCTCGGCCTCTGAAGTAGTAGGGCCTCCGGAAGCCTCGGTTGTAGCCCCGGAACTCGCGGTTATTATTCTGGTACTCCCTTGGGTAGTTCCGTTCTCGGTTATTGTGGGATGGAGAATGAGATCTGGAGCGCGAGCGAGTGCGGGACCTAGAGCTTTGAAAGTGGGAGAAAGAGAGAAGGCAGAAGGGATAGAAAGATGAAAGGGAGGGAAGACGAAGAGAAGATGACTGATTACACCTTCCATTGTATAAATATCATTAGAAAAAAAGTACTTTGAGGAATAAGGTGTGCAATGCTGTTTTTCTCAAGACTATAAACAACCTTATAGCCTGAGCAATACATTTGTTTGTGTTGCTTAAGAAAGTGATGCTGTCCTCCTTCCAAGACGTTTGAAACAACTAGGCCAACACATTTTGTTTCAAGTTCACATTGGGTCTACAGCTTAAAAAATAATCAAGTGCCTGCTGGTTACAGGAAGAAAAGAAAAAAAGGGACAGACACTCATGTACTTAGCAGTTTTGTTTCTGCAAAGTACATCATAATCCCATGTATATGGCACACTGACGCATCTGTGTGCATCTGACAAATATATTAACAGAGGTAGCAAACCACATCTTAAAATGTAACTGCTGGGAAGTGGGAATACATGGGTGCACAATGGAGAAAAACAGACTTCTCGATTCGTCTAGAGACATGGCTGTGAGGTCTACCCAGTCCACATGGTGGCTCCATAGCACCATGGACACTAAAGCATAACCGAAGTAGCCTTCAGTACCACTAGACAAGTTTCTCCAGGTTCTAAACAATCTATCGCCTCTGTAAGTATTAAGATTTAGTTGACCATCTGTAGCTAAGATGGTCCATCTTAGCTACAGTAAAGAAAACAACCTAATTTAAAGAGGATACATCTGAGACTACTCACATATCAGCACGATCCGACGATAAATAGCCTAGTAAATAGTCAGAATCCTTTGATAACATATGAGTTAAGTCATTAAAATCTCAAACTGCTCAGCAGCTTTGCACTGCAGTCGATATCCCTACGCAGGCAAAAAAGTCAGCATTACAGAAAAATACCTCAAATTACATCACTTAGACTAAAAGCGCACAAAATCGAAAAAGAAAACCACTATTGACAGAACAATCTAGTACTCCTAAGTAAGACCCATATGGAAACCTTTGAAGTAAACAACAGAGCCCTGCGGTACTACTCACCCAGTGTGTTTTTTCATTGGAATAAAGAGTGAGTAGAGAAGGTAGTGCACCGAGCAGCATTGCACACTCACATTGAAAGCAAGACACTCTGCATCTCTTATGCTGAGCACTAGTGGAAAGAGGCAGTCACATGGGCCATATGGGAAAAATGTCTACTCTAATCCTTCAAAGCAAAAGGAGGGGGCTCGGCTTGCCAATTACCCTGGCTGGCCAGCCTGCCCAGAAACCTAGACTAAAAGGAGAAATTCAGTCAGCCAGCTACTATATACAGGGATTTAGGACGGCTAAAAGCAGTTTTATGATGGAAATGGCCTAATATTACATAATACAGCATGTACAGCATTTTAAAACCAAACAGTGTAGGCTATCTTTGCATTGGATTTAAATTTCACTTGAAATGCTAAGGATTTGTGGGTAAATGCAGTACTTTTGATGAAGGAACATTTCATAGAATGCTTACATCTAAAATAAGTCATTTTTTTGGCGTGTGCCGTCTTGTACTGCGAGAGGGTTACATTTCATACACTAAACAGTGATAGGCCAATCCAGGTCCAGCATTGACTTGCAAGTTCAAGCCATCTCTTTTCTGAACTCACAGAACTCAAGACCATGGCTTAATAGTGCCATGCAGTGTCACTCCACAGGAGAATAGCTGCCATGCATTTTAGACTCCACAAAACAATTCTGCCAGCAGTTTCCCTTGCAAATGAACAACATTGCAGCCGACTGACAGATTCATTTCCATTTAGGGCTACACATCATAGTAAAAGCACTAGGTAGATGTTGAACATGTAGCCTATTAAGGAATGCCAATATCGTAGTAAGGGAAAAGGGGGTACCTAGTCAGTTGTACTGAATGCATTCAACTGAAATGTGTCTTCCGCATTTAAACCAACCCCTCTGAATCAGAGATGCAAATAATTCTGAAATGTTTCTGGTGCAAGTCAAAGGCCTGTGTAGTAGTGGGCGAGCTCATTACAATAGCCAAGAACCAAGTCTCACTGAGGCAAGTGTGCCATCACAGCACCAGAGCTCTTTCCCACACACATCAATTCCCTTTGTATAAAGTGCACCCGACCCTGGGTAAGGCCAGTACAAAGCTGTTGTCGCTCTGCAGTTAATATGAGCGCCAACTCACCATAAAACACAGGAAATGCATGGGTTGAGGCAGGAAATCAAAAAGTGTATGCTTCAGCACCACTGTAACCCCTTCCAAGCACACTCAAATATTACACCATGGACATCTGCAGAAAGACTGGGGTGTCAGCTATGACATGACACCTTGACTGTAACGAGTACACTGAGAGTCGGGAAGCAAGTTCAGGGAGTGAGTGAGTGTTTTAATAAATAAACAAACCAACAAACACAAAACACAAACAACGCACCGACATGAAACAGAGTCAATAACACCTGAGGAAAGAACCAAGGGGAGTGACAGATATAGGGAAGATAATCAAGGAGGTGATGGAGTCCAGGTGAGTGTCATGAGGCGCAGGTGCGTGAGACGATGGTGACAGGTGTGCGGGATAATGAGCAGCCTGATGACCTAGAGGCCGGAGAGGGAGTATACGTGACATTGACTTTGAAAAAATCTATTTTGGTTATTGAACTACACTAAGTGAAGTGGATTTACACTATTAACATAATTGAGTTAAAGGAATTTCATCATGGGTCTCTGATCTGACCTACATATAAATGCATAACTATGGATATGAATGTCATTCTCTTCATGGTGATGTATCCTGAATAGGTACACAAAGGTAGAAATATGCAATATCCTCCTTTGCATATTTGGATATTATTTTTAATGAGCTCCGCCACCAAACAAGACCCTATTTGGTTGGTCCAGAACGGACCAAATCTGAACCAATCATTGACGTCTATGTTTCACAAGTTTGGACATCAAAGTACAGCACAGTAGAGCTCAGTAGAGTATAGTAGAGTACAGCACAGCACAGTAGAGTAGAATTCAGTGCAGTACAGTAGAGTTCAGTAGAGTAGAGTATATTAAAGTAGAGTAGAATTTAGTCAAGTATAATTCAGTTCAGAACAGTATTCGGAACTGTACAGTTCAGTACAATACATTATAGTGTACTCAACTCTAGTGTGCTCTACTGTGTACTGTACTGAACTCTACTCCACTCTATTCTCGAGTACTGAACTATACACTGCTTTTCTTTACTTTACTGTTGTAAGGGGTGCGTACTGGCGGCAGAGAAGTCAGACGCAGGAGAGCAAAAACTGTGTTTCCAACGGCGCAGTTTAATAACAAAAACCCACCGGAAAACAGAACAATCAATAAATGGGTACATAACCCGACACACACCAGACAATACGTGCACAAGCACTTACAATAAACAATTCCGGACGAGGACATGGAGGGAACAGAGGGTTAAATACACAACATGTCATTGCTGGAATTGAAACCAGGTGTGAGGGAAGACAAGACAAAACCAATGGAAAATGAAAGGTGGATCGGCGATGGCTAGAAGACCGGTGACGTCGACCGCCCGAACGCCGCCCTAACCAGGAGAGGGACCGACTTCGGCGGAAGTCGTGACAACTGTACTCTACTGTGCTCTACTGTACTGTAATGTACTGTGCGTTCCAATTTTGTGTAACATAGATATCTATGATTGGTTCAGATTTGGTCCGATCTGGGCCAAATGAAGGATGAGGATGCTGCTGGTTACAGTAAATGGAAAGAGAGGGGGCTCATGGGTAGGTGTCAGTAAGAGCTGTGAGAGGTGACATTAATTGGAGGTAGAGAAGGAGAGAGAGAGGGAGGGGTTGTCCGACTCTTCACACTCTTGCTTTGACCACCTGACGACAGAAATAGAAAGGATACCGTTATCAGCTGAACATAACCATATTCCAGTGGAAGGACAGTAGCAGGTGACCCAACTGTGGTTTGTGACTACTATGATTTCCCATTTTAGCAGAAATTCTGTTACCGATCTTTCTGAAATTCTGTTACCGATTTGGTCGCAGAATTACAAGTTTTATCCACTTAATAACTCATAAACAAAGTGTATATTAGTAAAAACACTATAACTAATTGATAGCTCTACCTTTACTTGTTATTTCTGTGAACTTTCATTATCCTCTCTCCTCTTATTAGAAATTAGAAAATATCTTAAAGATAGAGAATGTGGGATATTGGTAACAGAATTTCAAGGCACAAGGCAATGTTTCTTAAACTTACTGAAGGCAGAAAACATGTTAAGTGTTGATATTATTTGGCAGGGGTCTTTACTTCAACATTATTGTGTTTTAATGTATTTCTAATTGATGACTTTATGACTTTCTCTGGTAGATGTTTTATAAGACCCATTTTCCATGTTTGACAAGAAATCAAAGCCTTCGCTTATTCCAGCTTTAAATGACGTGCAGCTTATAAAGGCTTCATAAAGCCTTCAAAAAGCCTTCATAAACACTACATAAATGTGTTACAAATAATCTATAACTATATGTCATGCCTTATAAAGAAACTAAGAAACGTAGATTTTTTTGTGTAGTTGCCCTTTAATTCTGCGCTCATGCCCTGCACTGTGGTTTGGTTAGAGGGTTTTCCGTAGTGCAATAATCGCACATGTGATGATTATGTATTCCATATACAATGATTCGTATTGTGACCGCCAATGGAATGGGTGGAGTAAATGGCAAGCAACACTTCATATTATTCAGAGCCCCAAGAAATGACACCATATATACAGTACCAGTCACCTACTCATTCAAGGGTTTTTCTTTATATTTACTATTTTCTAAATTGTAGAATAATAGTGAAGACATCAAATCTATGAAATAACATCATGTGCTAACCAAAAAAGTGTTAAACAAATAAAAATATATTTTCTATTTGAGATTCTTCAATGTAGCCACTCTTTGCCTTGATGACAGCTTTGCACACTCTTGACATTCTCTCAACCAGTGTCATGAGGTAGTCACATGGAATGCATTTCAGTTAACAGGTGTGCCTTGTTAAAAGTTCATTTGTGGAATTTACTTCCTTCTTAATGCGTTTGAGCCAATCAGTTGTGTTGTGACAAGGTAAGGGTGGTATACAGAAGATAGCCCTATTTGGTAAAAGACCAAGTCCATATTATGTCGAGAACAGCTTAAATAAGCAAAGGAAAACGACAGTCATTCATTACTTTAAGACATGAATGGACATTAGACCGGTGGAAATCTGTCCTTTGGTCTGATGAGTACAAATTTGAGTTTTTTGGCTCCAACCACCGTTTCTTTGTGAGACAGAGTAGGTGAACGGATAATCCCTCCATGTGTGGTTCCCACCATAGAGCATAGAGGAGGTGTGATGGTGTGGAGGTGCTTTGCTGATTACACTATCAGTGATTTATTTAGAATTCAAGGCACACTTAATCCGCATGGCTACCACAGCATCTTGCAGTGATATGCTATCCCATCTGGTTTGCGCTTAGTGGGAAGGCCCTAAAAATTGTAAAAGACTCCATACACCCTAGTCATACTCTTCTCTCTGCTACCGCACGGCAAGAGGTACCGGAGCGCCAAGTCTAGGTCCAAAAGGCTTCTCAACAGCTTCTACCCCCAAGCCATAAGATTCCTGAACAGCTAATCAAATGGCTACCCAGACTATGTGCATCCCCCCCAATACGCTGCTGCTATTCTCTGTTTATTATCTATGCATAGTCACTTTAATTCTACGTACGTGTACATATTACCTCAATTACCTCGACTAACAGGTGCCCCCGCACATTGATTCCGTACCAGTACTCCCTGTATATAGCCTCACTATTGTTATTTTACTGCTGCTCTTTAATTATTTGTTACTTTTATTTCTTATTTTTTACTTATCTATTTTTTACTTAACACATATTTTTCTTAAAACAGCATTGTTAGTTAACGGCTTGTAAGTAAGCATTTCACTGTTGTATTCAGTGCATGTGACAAATACAATTTGATTTTATTTGTATTTCAACAGGACAATGAACCAAAACACACCTCCAGGCTGTGTAAGGGCTATTTGACCAAGAAGGAGAGTGATGGAGTGCTGCATCAGATGACCTGGCCTCCAAAATCACCCGACCTCAACCCAATTGAGATGGTTTTGGATGAGTTGGACCACAGAGTGAAGGAAAAACAGCCAACAAGTGCTCAGCATATGTGGGAACTCCTTCAAGACTGTTGGAAAAGCATTCCTCATGAAACTGGTTGAGAGAACGCCAAGAGTGTGCAAAGCTGTTTAACACGCGCTATTTCATAGTTTTGATGTATTCACTACTATTCAACAATATAGAACATAGTAAAAATAAAGAAAAACCCTTGAATGAGTAGGTGTGTCCAAACTTTTGACTGGTACTGTACATTCTATAGACCCTACAGAGTACTCCCTACAATACTTTTACTGCAGCACCCAGAATAGTTATTGCTCTATAAGCCAATGTGAATGTGGGGTGTGGTTCTCTATCAGAGGCAGCTGTCTATCGTTGTCTCTGATTGAGAACCATACTTAGGTAGCCTTTTCCCACCTGTGTTTTGTGGGTAATTATTTTCCGTGTGTGTTTGTGTGCACCTCGGTTTGCGTCACGCCCTTTGCTGTTTACCTGTTTGTTTTTTGGTTGTTTCGGTTTCACTTTCATTAAAAGATGTGGAACTACATGCACGCTGCGCCTTGGTCGATTTATGACAGGGAGTTTGAGGATAGCGAGCGTGACACCAGCAAATGAACCTTTATTTGCTGTAATTTAAAGTAGTTAAAGGGTTGAATTAGATTATATACTGTAGCTGCCTCAGTCGTTATTTAAAATAATTTTGGTAATTTTACAGCAATTGCTAGCTAGATTAAATTTAGCAAGCTAGCTAGCAGGCTCAGCTAAATAAAAATCCCCTTAAATACATCCACGTCTCATAGTCACATCATGAAATTTGTAAATGAAAGGGGAATATAATAATATGAATCGAGTGGAATTTCCCATCTCCCCATTTAGTTTCTGGCGCTGCACAGAAATGCCCTTATCCAGATGGTGTGACAAAGGCATTTCCTAACAGACATGCTAACTTTCTTTGTTGTTACGTTTAAGGTTGGAACCAACATCCAGTACCTCCATGAGGCAGAGAGGCAAGAACCATTTGTCCGCCATCTCAGGGACAAGCTGCATATTCATAGTTCTGTGTAATGTTCAATGTAATTGCATTGCTGGACTTGAAACTTTTAACTATTTGTATTGTTTAAAAATATGCATATGAAAGGACATGTATGGGTTAAACATGTCTTTGATGTTTATTTGTTAGAGATAATTAATTTGTGTTAACATCATTAAGCCTTGATGTATGTGTTAGGAATGACCAAAGGTGTCTGACTTTATAGTAAGTACAGCATCATATGACTTTATTTTTATTTAACTAGGCAAGTCAGTTAAGAACAAATTATTATTTACAATGACGGCCTAGGAACAGTGGGTTAACTGCCTTGACAGATTTTTACCTTGTCAGCTCGGGGATTCGATCTAGCAACCTTTCGGTTACAAAATGTTTCTGACTTTAAATGAAGTAAAACATCATGTAATATAGTCTGAATGGATGTGCTATGAATGACGGAAGATGTCTCACTTCAAAAAAAGTATTACAGGACACTACATAGTGTCAGTAAATAGGTTATTAACGTTCTGCTGATTTATGAAGGTTCTCTCATGATCCACAGGTTACTGTGAGGTATTTAAATGGGTTAATGGACCTGCAAAGCTTTTGCGTGTGTCAGAGTCAAGATGATTTGGAGTAGTCCAACCTGAGACCACCGCAACAGGTGGTTGCGCAACAGGTGGTCTTCTGTTCCCATGCATGTTCCCATGCTGGGAACCCTGGGCTTGTTCACAACCTGTTACAATGGTGCCAACATTTTGTGGCTGATCTTTCAGTGGGGGAGTGGGTGAATGTGTCGAAGACCTGATGGACCCAACACCGCACGGCATGGCTCGTTTTTGTTGTGTGCGTGTTTGTGCACCGAGGAACATGTAACTTGGTTCCAGAAGAAAGACACTTTCAATTTCTTTAGGTTGGGAGCTTTCATCAAGGTAAGTGTTTCTTGGTGTAAAATCGTCTCCAGGCTATTGCACACACAGCACATATAAGCCTGGGATATCAACCATTCAAAGTTGTCCTTAGTGGGAGTGACCATATAATTCTAAAGGATTGACCTTACTGAGTAACGTATTTGTCATTGTCACTAGCTAACACAGTAAAAAATAAATAATTATGGCAAAATCCTGCCCACTTCCACAATTTATCTTCTTAAAATGTGATTTTAAATCTAACCATAACCAATAAAAGCCAAGTTTGATGCGTTGGTCGTCCAGAACTTCCGCACATTTGGGTGGAAGGGTCTGCGAATGAGATTAGGGGTCTTGTGACTAACATGACTTTTATTTTAGATCGTAATCCAATCCTTCGACCCAACATCTCACCCTTTATAAAGCACATGGTTATATCACATTCGACATAGTGATTTATGTTACATTTGACATTGGTGATTATGTCACACGGTCATGCCACATTTATGGACCCTTTATAAAGCATGATATAAGGTAATAGATACTTTGTAACACATTTATGACTCAGCTTTCATTTGACACCCAATTTGACATGCTCCTATGAACTTCACATGTTGGTGATGACAAATGAAACAGGTCATGCATTGAGGCCCAAAAATAGCATGTATAGTCCACACATAACTGTTGGAGGTCAGCAACCAATCAGGAGCATTTAAAACATTTAAAACCTTGACTAATCGACATAGCAACAACCTTTGTTGGGTCAAAAGCATTTCTTACAATCTATGTGTAGCATATCTGTCAAGACGCTGTCAGCAGCTCTTATCTCGTTTTCAATATAGACAGAAAGACGGAAACAATCTTTCTCAGAAAAAGTGTTGTTGTCTTGTTTCTGTTTCAAAATCTTCTTCAGGCTCTCTACGCATTTATTGACCTTTTGTGAAATTTATATACAGAAAAAAAATACTTCATAAGTCCTTATAAGGTGGAATATGTTGCCTCATCCATCTTAACCTGTTTATAGACAAAATAATATGAATTCATAACAATGCCCTAGTTTGAGGTGGTCCTAGTTTGAGGTGGTCCGTAATTTGTAGGTAAGCAAGTTAGATAAGTTACAGTAAGTTACGTTGTTAGCCACCTGTAGCGATGTTTCCGAGATCTGGATCGTGAGCTGCTTCTGGAGCGGGAGTGGGACCGAGACTTGGAGGCTGACTTCGTTGCCTTGGACATCACTGCAAGCTACCTCTTTGAGACAACAGCCTGTCAGACAAACAGAGGGGAGTCAGTGATCATGAGCATCTACTCAATTTCAACATTTCACCCACATTTTAATAGGCCCACATAGGCAACATTGAATAAGTAGAACAAGGAAAAATGTTATCAGCTAAAGTGCTGGTCATAGGATTAATAAACATGATTGATTATGATTTAATTTTTGCGTACAAAAACTGATATTCTTCAATGAGGCCTACTACATAGGAGATACCCACACTTTAATACAACTTAACAAGATAAAGGATTATTTTTTTGAAGATTTAGAGCAAAATGGCTGTCAAAGAGTAAAAGTGGGCAAATCTGTAAATCACTGTGACCGAAGTGTCAGGTGGCAAACTACAACCAGACGGCTAGGCCGCTGAATGATTATCTACAGTCAATGCAGAAACGGAGGGATTAAGATAAAGATCTATGACTCCAGAAAACCATGACAACAATACCTCCAAGAGACATAAAGCTTTTGTGCAAAAATGTGCAGTGAAGCAACTTTAAAAGAAGTGCAAAAAAAGCTACTAGCGTACACTAACTATTGCTGCCAAAATACTGTTGGAGAACAGTGTGGATACTGCAGCAAGTAACATAACCAGTTTCATGTAGTCAGTCAAACCAGTTTCATGTAGTCAGTCAAACCAGTTTCATGTAGTCAGTCAAACCAGTTTCATGTAGTTAGTCAAACCAGTTTCATGTAGTCAGTCAAACCAGTTTCATGTAGTTAGTCAAACCAGTTTCATGTAGTTAGTCAAACCAGTTTCATGTAGTCAGTCAAACCAGTTTCATGTAGTCAGTCAAACCAGTTTCATGTAGTCAGTCAAACCAGTTTCATGTAGTTAGTCAAACCAGTTTCATGTAGTCAGTCAAACCAGTTTCATGTAGTCAGTCAAACCAGTTTCATGTAGTCAGTCATTTGCATTAAGGAATCTGTTTCATTCCAGTGATGAGACTGAACTTTTGACTTGTATTAGTCCCAAGAAAAGATGAGGAACCTTACACTAAGTCTGCTTACGTCTAGACGTCACTATAATGGGATAGATGCATTCTAGGCTCAAGCCTCTATACACACTTTATATATCCAGTAACAAATGGAACAATCACCTTACATTCCACTAGCCTGTCACATTGTCCCTAATTATTGTGCTAGTCTAAGAATGGTTGATGGGAATGTTTGTTCTCCCAAGAGAGGAAACCTTATAGCCAGCTGTTCAAAAATAGACTAATGGCAGCTTTCAACAAAGATAAAAGAGGAAAGAGTAGGGGTTGTTTCACCACTATCTTTCTTCTTACCAAACACCCATTAGTCTCATTGTTATGACAGCATTCTATGGTATCTATCCGGCACAGAGTCATACTGAAAACTCATTCATCATTCCAATATTTAATAGTATTACAACCCTGTTTTTGTTCACTTGTAGAAGATTTTAGAACCACTTCATGTGCAAAGGTGGAAAATAAAAAGAGAGAAGGAGTATGAGGAGTGACAGCAAAGGCTTTATGGACACGATGCGACCAATGAAGAAATAGCAAAATACATGACTGATGTTTATAACACGTTTATAGCATACAAATCAGTCTCAGCGCTAAATGGAATGTAATAGAAATGACAGCCAACATTTACAGGTCAGGGGCGTTACTATATCATCATTATACACGACAGAACAAGATGGTGCCGACAGACACGGTCGCCCTGTTTCTAGCTCCTAGACAACTTTGCAGTTTTTTTTATGTTGTTGTGTTATCTCTTACATTATTTGCTCAGAGTGTTTGTTGGATTATTACAGCTGAGAAAAAAACTACTTTTGGACATTAGATCAGCAGTTGCTCACCATAAATTTGAGCAGAAATTTGACTTCCCTGACCTGAATCCTTTGTTTGAACTTTCCGAGGGAACTCTATTCATCTGGGGGCTGCACCAAAATTCTGACGTCGGTGAAGAGGAAGAAGTCCAGAGAAGTGGAAGAAGAAGTGGGGCCCTAGTCAGACTCAAGCGGCGTGTATACCATCCCTGGACAATAAAGTAAACAAGTTCAGGGCGAGGATCTCCTTCCAGAGAGACATCAGGGAGTGTAACATACTCTGTTTTACAGAACCATGGCTCTCTCCGGATATATTGTCCCCGTCCATTCAGCAAGCGGGGTTCTCCATCCATCGCGCAGACAGGAAGAAAAAACTCTCAGGGAAAAAGAAAGGCGGAGGGGTTTGTTTCATCATTAACAACCCATGGTGTGATTGTGGTAATGTACATGAACTCAAGTCCTTTTGTTCTCCCGATCTGGAATACCTCCCCATCAAATGCCGACCACATTACCTCCCAAGATAATTTTATTTGGTCATCATCACTGCAGTGTATATTCGACAGTACAGGGACAAAGTGGAGTTGCAATTCAATGGTCAGGATTTGGCATAAGCAGCATGAGTCCATGGACCCATCATGCCTGGTACAGGCTGGTGGCAGTGGTGAACTGGTGTGGGGAATGTTTTCCTGGCACACTTTAGGTCCCTTGATATCATTTGAGCAACAAACGTTTCCAACACCTTGTAGGCCCCGAATAATTCAGTCTGTTCTGGAGGCAAAGAGGGATCCGACCCGGTACTAGATGGGCGTACCCAATAACTCTGACATTGCTCGTTCTGATATTTTTTATATATTGTTTAATTTTACTTTTTGGATTATGTGCATATTGTTTCATATTGCTAGGTATTATTACTGCACTGTTGGAGCTGCACTGTTGGAGGATTTCGCTGCACCTGCAAATACGTGTACGCGACCAATGAACTTTGATTTGATTATACAAAGTTACAAGACATTACTGGAGAGCTTTATAAGTTTCACAGACTGAACAACTGGGCTGCCAATAAAGAGAAGGGAAGAGGTCCCTCTGGCTCACCTTGAATGTTAACAATGTGTGAAAAACACTCTCCGAAATAAAGTAATTGAAAGGATAATGGTCATATGGTGCCGGACCAGCAAGTGGATTGGCTCATGAGAGTTGAGAAGATGATCTGATTATTGGGCCTAATGCAACTGCCAATCAGTGGCCCGAGAGTGTCCATTCTAGAATAGCACTAACATCTTAACATGTTCCTTACCCCCGTGGAGGGTAAATACGATTCCTTAAGGGGATTCTGGCTATATTCTGAGAATGACTCATATGATCCAGCAGATGAGGTTATTCAGTCTATGGACACTCTCCATGGCACATGATCTTCGGTCTAAGTGAGTAGGGATCAAAACATTTATTTTTCATTTTGAGAAGCATCTGAGGGGGAATGCCGTGAGGAGGAAATTGCAGACTAAACATTGGGAGGACTTCAAAAACGGTGCACCGGCATCAAGCAGCACATGGTGGTCGTAGAGTATATCCCTGCTACTGTTTTGGTGAGTACTGAAATGGATCCCTCCTCCTGCTACTCCTCTATGGTACTCCTTCCCTCGCTTTTCTTCATTGCAGACTGCACTTGTTATTTTTGGCTTCCAGGGCTAATTTCCTGAAGGCACTGGAATATGCTTTTATTCTTACCGGGCACATTTCATGACCAGCATTCAGAGCGTGCTCCCGTATCCAGATTTGGAAAATAAAGGGAACCTAAACCCTGGTCAACAGATGGTATGGCATATTAGGAAATTAGAAATTTTGTAAAGTACTCTCTGCAGAAGACCTTTATCTCCCAGTCATACACAGTTGACTTAATACCCGTAGCCTATAGCTGTATAAGTGCATATACTGTAATACCAAGAATTTGTTTAAAACTCATTAAACAAACAAGAAAAACATCTGTTTTAAGGGTTCTCTCGGGACAGGTTTCATATGGCTGAGAATAAACCTTTCTGAAAGCTCTCAAATGCCTGTCAAATGAAACTAAACAAGATGGGGGCCATAACTGTGCATTCATCCACTAGGTAACTAGAGTATAATCACTTCCTTCACTTAATTTTGTGTGACTGGTTTATCTTACTGGTAAAACCGTGTAGTGCATTGCAGGGGCCAAAACTGGGCAAACTGGGCATTCACTAGGTAACTATTGTATCATGTATCATCATCTTTAACTTAAATAGATGCTCCCCTGAATTGTGTGTGACTGGTTTATCTTACTGGTAAAATGGCAAGGATATGTGTAGCCCATTCCAGGTGTAGTTAACTGTAACTTAATAAGTAATAAGTGTCAGTAAAGTGTGATGAATCATGGGTCCATTTCAGTCAGAGCACAGTGACCCACTTCCAATTGATAACCAGAGGCAGCTGCCTGTCTCCTCCTAGCAGAGTGTGCTCCCCAGCCTAATCACTAGGATTTAAACATCCAAAAGGCTGTAACAAGCATCTACACTAATTATGTACCCTCTACTGACAGACACACAAAAACACCCACCGTGGTGCAAAGAGTGACAGCTGCTCAAGCCCGGTCACCTGTTTATTTTATTTAAGGGCAGAAGTTGTTGCGGACAATGGTTGGGCAACTCGATACAGCAGCAAGAGTATAAACAGACACACCCCGCTCAATCAACTACTCTATCATTAAGACCTGGATGCCTCAGAAGCAGCTGGAATCACATTTGGCAACTATATGGACCACTGAGACAACACTCCCAACAGCAACTGTCACTGAAATGTGGGCATCATTGTCAGAGTGTCAGTGTTTTCCCTCAAGATGTGGCTTTGTAGAGGCGGTTCATGGATTGCCAAGCGGACTCTGCTGCTGGAGTCAAGATACACTGTGTCGCTTCCTTCCATACAGTTCCATGGACATCATAGGATAATTATTATGCTTCTTAAAGTTGCCTTATTACCAAATAGGCCCATTGTAACTTGATTTAGGCCTATTAATAATGGAACTCTCAGATAAGAATTAACTCAACCATGACTGCGTCATTGTGATTTTCTGAGGCAAACTCATCACTGACCGAAGCTGACAAACCAACATTGAATTGGACAATGCAACAATAATCATTAATACCACCCCCCCCCCCCAAAAAAAAATCACTTAATAACTGAAAGGCTGAGAAAGTTATGTGGTTTATTTTCTCAGAGTGAGAAAATACAGGGCCCCATAGCAGTGTCCTCACTTAAAGTTCAGTGTCTGTCTACGTGAGACAGTCCCTCTATTGGGTGCAACCGCCACAGCGGATTCACATCCACTCCCACCAATGGAGTAGGATCCATGTGCAGTACATATAATCACTCTTTGTTCCTACTCGAGATTTCTTAAAAACCTCCTCAGTCAGCACTATAATCAGTATGTTTATTTCTTGCTGTAAATAGGAGGAAAGTTCATATCTATGTGAGCTTTTGATTTACACAACTGTTGTCCTGAAAATACATAGCAGAACAGTACTGAGGCATCCTCAAATTGTGAGGACATGCTACTCAACTTGCTGCTATCAAGATGGCACTCAACAGCTAAAGGTCCTCTCTATTTTGGTCCGTTGTGAACAGCATGGCAAATGGCAAGCTATCGTTCCTTATATCAGCAATGTGATGAGATGATGTATATGTTAGGTATTGCCCATTGACAGACATCTTCATTCAAATGTAGTCTAAAGCTGTAGATATCTGATGTATTTGGTCAACTTTCAGTGTCAGCCATTCTACCAGGGCCAGGGTCGTTACATTCACACACACGTGATGTTATCCCAGAGTTGACAGAGTCAAAAACGCCATATCAAATTGTCGACTTCTCCTGTGAACTCCACCTTTTCTCATCCCGTTTTGCGATTGTCTGAAAAGAAATGTCACGTAAAGTTGTGAATCCTGTGAAAAGACAAGTGTTGATACAGCACCCTGTAGATACAACACCTTGACACTGGAGAGTGCCAGTTACAGGGGTGTCCTCAAATGTACACCACAAAGAATTGAAGGCATCACCCATGCATTCACAGCATCAACTGTAGACTAGTCAACAACAGAGCATACATACTGTAAAAGACCACAAGGCCAATTACTGTAAATCCTATTGCTTTACAATGATCCCCATTAACAGCAAATAGAAAAGTTATTCTTAATAAATAAACAAGTGACAGTACAGTACAGCCTCTTTGTTATAAGGACCTGTGCCAGGATACAGGTGGGAATGTGGTTACACTTTTCTTATCTGTGTACATTTGAACAGATATTATTAACAATAAACCAGGATCTTAGAGCAAACTGCAACAGGATATGCTATGATGTAGTGATTATTTATGAATAGGGCAGCACAATTAACCATGTCCCATTTTTTACTCAGAAATAATTAGAAATTATAATTGGGGGGTGAACTATGAACTATGAATGGGTTTTGCTCTATGCAACTGATGCATTTATGAAGAAAGCTGGATACCTCACTGGCTGACTGAACTCTAGCATTGCTGATCAATCAATTGACAACATGAAATGCATTTAAAGTGAAAGTGACATCGAGCTGTTGACTTTCTGTAACTTGTAGTGATGGGCATTCCGGCTCTTTTCAGTGAGCCGGCTCGTTCGGCTCAGCTCAACAAAAAGAGCCGGCTCTTTTGGTTCCCAAACGGCTCTTTAAAAAAAATATGTTTTGTATCGTTTCAAGTCAAAACAGTTTGCGATAGTTTGACTATGACTGGTGTTAAAACAATTCTAATTAAATTTTTAAATGAAACCATCTCTACCTTAACCACAATGTATTTAAAAATGCATTAGTTTGTTATGAAAAAGAATGCTATTAAACATTTACATTTAAAGTATAACTTTTTAATGTATATAAACAAAGTGCATATAAATCTAACCATTCAAAACGAATACAATCTGAACAGCGTAATATAATATTGCACCATATCAAAGAAAAATAAATAACAATGTGCAAAACGGTAGCATCCCAGTTAAAACATTAAACTGGTCCCTCTTTTCTCTATCTTCTTTATTGCCATGTTATAAACAGCAGCACACAGCAATGCTGACCATATTTTGCTTTTATGAGAGATTTGCATTCAGAAATGCAAGCTGCCTCACTTTCGAGGGGCTGATGCGGTTTCTTCTCTCAGTAATTATTTGTTTCAAGAAGACCCTCTGAGGGAACGGATGTGGCAACTATGCAGAGACTCTCTGTCATGACTTTAGTAAACCGTGGGTAGACAGAGGCCTTGTTCTTCCACCAGCTCAGAAGATCTGCAGATCTTTCAGAACGAATGTGTGGTGCACTTGAGTATTTAGGCCTAAATTATTTTATACATTTTTTCGTTCTTTGAATTAGTTAATTCTATTCATTTAAATATTTTGATCATTCATATCTTATTTTTTAAATATTTTTATAAATAGATTCGGTTCTTCTGATATGCGAGCCGGCTCCCAACGTTCACCTACAAGAGCCGGCTCTTAGAGCTGACTCGTTCGCGAACGACCCATCGCGAGTAGCTTGACAAATGGTGTCGAAGAAATCCCAGAGAAATACAAACATAACATTACACTGTATCGTGCCACGAGAACAACCTCACATGTAATACATTATAGCATATATAGTAGCTGGTTGGGATAAAATGACATACTACAGCAGGGATAGACAGGCTATAGCTTACCTCCGATAGTTCTGTTTTTTTCACGGTCCTCTGGCGGGTCCGGGTCGTATAGCTTCTTGGGTCACAGTCGGCGGAGGATCCGTTTTGTCACACTGTCAACCAAGTAATTTTCGATGATAGGTTGCAGTCCGAATAAACAGGCCAGTTGAGCTAACTTTGGCTACTGTGTGTCAAGCATCATATTGACCGAAAAATGTGCGGGAATTACGTTTATCAGCTCGTTCAACAAGCCTTTTATCAGGTCCGTTTTGTATTCATGTCACATTAAATAACTAGAGCAGTTGTAATGCGACACTGCGCTGTGCGCTCACGAGGAATGAATTCAAAGTGGAGAAATTATCCGAGAACGCATACAATACGAAGCTATAGTACTGACTACAGTAGAACCTTCCTTCGCAGCGCAGCAGGGGGTGTGAGTGCTGCTCAGTGCTCAGCGCACGCAGGTCAAATTTCCTTCCTGTTATTCCCTCGTCAAACATACACTGAACAAAAATATATACGCAACATGCAAAGTGTTGGACCCATGTTGCATGAACTGAAATAAAAGATTCCCGAAATTTTCCATACGCAAAAAAAGCTTATTTTCTCTCAAACATTGTGCACAAATGTGTTTACATCCCTGTTAGTCAGCATTTCTCCTTTGCCATAATAATCCATCCACTTGACAATGGTGGCATATCAAGAAGCCGATGAAACAGCATGATCATTACACATTACCTCTTGCTGGGGACCATAAAAGGCCACTAAAATGTGCAGTTTTGGCACACAACGCATTGCCACAGATGTCTCAAGTTTTGAGGGAGTGTGCAATTGGTATGCTGACTGCAGTAATGTCCACCAGAGCTGTTACCAGATAATTGAATGTTAATTTCACTACCATAAGACACCTCCAACATTGTTTTAGAGAATTTGGCAGTACGTCCAACCGGCCTCACAACCGCAGACTACGTGTATGGCATTGTGTGGGCAGGCGGTTTGCCGATGTCCACTTTGTGAACAGAGTGCCCCATGGTGGCTGGTAGTGTTATGGTATGGGCAGGCATAAGCTATGTACAATGAACACAAGTGCATTTTATCGAGGGCAATTTGAATGCACAGAGATACTGTCACGAGATCCTGAGGCCCATTGTCGTGCCATTCATCCGCCGCCAACACCTCATGTTTCAGCATGATAATACACAGTCCCATGTCGTAAGGATCTGTACACAATTCATGGAAACTGAAAATGTCCCAGTTCTTCCATGACCTGCATACTCACCAGACATGTCACCCATTGAGCATGTTTGGGAAGCTCTGGATCGAAGTGTACGACAGCATGTTCCAGTTCCCGCCAATATCCAGCAACTTCGCACATCCATTGAAAAGGAATGGGACAATATTCCACAGGCCACAATTAACAGTCTGATCAACTATGCAAAGGAGATGTGTTGTGCTGCATGAGGCAAATGGTGGTCACACCAGATACTGACTGGTTTTCTGATCCACGCCACTACCTTTAAAAAAAAAAAAGATATCTGTGACCAACAGATGCATATCTGTATTCCCAGTCATTTGAAATCCACAGATTAGAGCCTAATGAATTTATTTCAATGGACTGATTTCCTTACATGAACTGTAAAACGCCGTAAAACCTTTGATATTGCTACATGTTGCGTTTACATTTTTGTTCAGAATAGTTACACTTTAGCAAAATGTTTTCTATTTCATCAGCAGCTGCGAGTTACATTGTAACCAAGTCCACCACAATTGTTACAATTTGCAGTCACTACAGCGCTTCTGCAGAAATGGCATTGGTCATGTACGCTGCAAACACCGTATAAGAAAGAATCCAAGGCAGGCGGGTTGTAACGGTTTTCCTCCTCCTCTTCATCCGAAGAGGAGGAGCAGGGATTGAACCAAAATGCAGCGGATTGTGAAGACATAATGATTTATTAAAGTAAAGACGGAAAAACACGAAAACGAAATACACTTGAATAATTAACAAAATAACAAAACGGAGTAGACAGACCTGGACATGGAACTTACAATAAACACGAAGAACTCACGAACAGGAACAGACTACAAAAAACCGAGACAGTCCCGTATGGTGCGACAAACACTGACACAGGAGACAACCACCCACAACGAACACTGTGAAACAACCTACCTAAATATGACTCTCAATTAGAGGAAACGCCAAACACCTGCCTCTAATTGAGAGCCATACCAGGCAACCCTAAACCAACATAGAAACAGAAAACATAGAATGCCCACCCAAACTCACGTCCTGACCAACTAACACATACAACAAACTAACAGAAATAGGTCAGGAACGTGACATAACCCCCCCCTTAAGGTGCGAACTCCGGGCGCACCAGCACAAAGTTTAGGGGAGGGTCTGGGTGGGCATCTGACCACGGTGGTGGCTCAGGCTCAGGGCGAGGTCCCCACCCCACCATAGTCAATCCCAGCTTTCGTCTCCCCCTACGAATGACCACCCTCATTTTACACCCCCTAAATTGAAAAAGTAACCTTAAGACAAGGGGCAGCACCGGGACAAGGGGCAGCACCGGGACAAGGGGCAGCACCGGGATAAGGCAGCTCAGGACAGAGATATAGCTAAGGACAGAGAGGTAGGTCAGGATAGAGAGGTAGCTCAGGATAGAGGGGCAACTCCGGACTGAAGGGCAGCTCCGGACAGAGAGACAGTTCTGGATTAATGGCCGCTCTGGGCTGAGGGGCAGCTCATGACTGGCTGACGGCTCTGGACGCTCATGGCTGGCTGACGGCTCTGGACGCTCATGGCTGGCTGACGGCTCTGGACGCTCATGGCTGGCTGACGGCTCTGGACGCTCATGGCTGGCTGACGGCTCTGGACGCTCATGGCTGGCTGACGGCTCTGGACGCTCATGGCTGGCTGACGGCTCTGGACGCTCATGTCTGGTTGGCGGCTCTGGCAGATCCTGTCTGGTTGGCGGCTCTGGCAGATCCTGTCTGGTTTGCGGCTCTGGCAGATCCTGTCTGGTTGGCGGCTCTGGCAGATCCTGTCTGGTTGGCGGCTCTGGCAGATCCTGTCTGGTTGGCGGCTCTGGCAGATCCTGTCTGGTTGGCGGCTCTGGCAGATCCTGTCTGGTTGGCGGCTCTGGCAGATCCTGACTGACGAATGGCTCTAGCGGCTCCTGACTGACTAACGGCTCTGACGGCTCGGGACAGACGGGCGGCTCTAATGGCTCGGGACAGACGGATGGCTCAGACGGCGCTGGGGAGACGGATGGCTCAGACGGCGTTGGGGAGACGGATGGCTCAGACGGCGCTGGGGAGACGGATGGCTCAGACGGCGCTGGGGAGACGGATGGCTCAGACGGCGCTGGGGAGACGGATGGCTCAGATGGCGCTGAGGAGACGGATGGCTCAGATGGCGCTGAGGAGACGGATGGCTCAGATGGCGCTGCGGAGACGGATGGCTCAGACTGATCCTGTCTAGCGGAAGGCTTTGGCTGCTCCTGTCTGGCGGAAGGCTCTGGCGGCTCCTGTCTGGCGGAAGGCTCTAGCGGCTCCAGTCTGGCGGAAGGCTCTGTAGGCTCATGGCAGACGGGCGGCTTTGCAGGCTCATGGCAGACGGGCGGCTTTGAAGGCTCAATACAGACGGGCAGTTCATGCGGCGCTTGGCAGACGGACAGTTCAGGCGCCGTTGGGCAGACGGCAGACTCTGGCCGGCTGAGACGCACTGTAGGCCTGGTACGTGGTGCCGGAACTGGAGGCACCGGACTGGAGACACGCACTTCAAGCCTAGTGCGGGGAGCAGGGACAGGGCACACTGACCTCTCAAAGCGCACTATAGGCCTGGTGCGTGGTACCGGCACTGGTGGCACCGGGCTGAGTGCACGCACCTCAGGACGAGTACGGGGAGAAGGAACAGTGCGTACAGGGCTCTGGAGACGCACAGGAGGCTTAGTGCGTGTTGTCGGAACTGGAGGCACCGAACTGGATACACGCACCATAGGAAAAGTGCGTGGAGGAGGAACAGGGCTCTGGAGACGCACTGGAAACCTGGTGCGTAGTGTAGGCACTGGTGGTACTGGGCTGGGGCGGGGAGGTAGCGCCGGAAATACCGGACCGTGCAAGCGTACTGGCTCTCTTGAGCATTGAGCCTGCCCAACCCTACCTGGTTGAATGCTCCCGGTCGCCCGACCAGTGCGGGGAGGTGGAATAACCCGCACCGGGCTATGTAGGCGAACCGGGGAAACCATGCGTAAGGCAGGTGCCATGTATGCCGGCCCGAGGAGACGCACTGGAGACCAGAAGCGTTGAGCCGGCCTCATGACACCTGGCTCAATTCCCAATCTAGCCCTACCAGTGCGGGGAGGTGGAATAACCCGCACCGGGCTATGCACACGTACAGGAGACACCGTGCGCTCTACTGCGTAACACGGTGTCTGCCCGTACTCCCGCTCTCCACGGTTAGCCTGGGAAGTGGGCGCAGGTCTCCTACCTGCCCTTGGCCCACTACCTCTTAGCCCCCCCCCAAGAAATTTTTGGGGTTTCTTCACGGGCTTCCGTGCTAGCCGTGTACCTTCATAAATCCGGTCTCGAGCTTGATTCTCCGGCTTCCATCCACGTCTCCTTGCTGCCTCCTCATACCACTGCTGTTGGGCTCTGCTGCCTCCATCTCCTCACGAGCGCGGCGATATTCCCCAATGTGCGCCCAGTGTCCTTTTCCCTCCAATACTTCCTCCCAAGTCCATGATTCCTGTGTAGCAGGCCACTGCTCGAATTCACGCCGCTTGGTTCTGGATTGGTGGGTGGTTCTGTAACGGTTTTCCTCCTCCTCTTCATCCGAAGAGGAGGAGCAGGGATTGAACCAAAATGCAGCGGATTGTGAAGACATAATGATTTATTAAAGTAAAGACGGAAAAACACGAAAACGAAATACACTTGAATAATTAACAAAATAACAAAACGGAGTAGACAGACCTGGACATGGAACTTACAATAAACACGAAGAACTCACGAACAGGAACAGACTACAAAAAAACGAGACAGTCCCGTATGGTGCGACAAACACTGACACAGGAGACAACCACCCACAACGAACACTGTGAAACAACCTACCTAAATATGACTCTCAATTAGAGGAAACGCCAAACACCTGCCTCTAATTGAGAGCCATACCAGGCAACCCTAAACCAACATAGAAACAGAAAACATAGAATGCCCACCCAAACTCACGTCCTGACCAACTAACACATACAACAAACTAACAGAAATAGGTCAGGAACGTGACACGGGTCTTATAGACATGTTCCATAATTTGTTGCTATACTACAGCAAGTTATTTCTGTCCTGGCAGAAATTGGACAGGAGGAAACATCATTAGTCTAGATTAAGATATACCAGAGTCATAAAGACTGAAATGATGAAGGTGGCATGAACCTTGCACTAATTGTTCAATATCTACCATAGGTGCTTGACATATTCATTTATCAACATACCTGAGTGCATGGACCAACTGGATGCACTGACAGTTCAGATGCTGGGGTTACAATGACATTGCCTTCAGCTGTGTATTTGCAAGGCAAATATTGGTATACATTAGGATGAATCAAGCTAACACAGTCTGGAAAAACAGGGAACAAAACAACCCCTTAGGCAAAGTTCTGTTGAGTAGTACTGAGCCCATTCAAATCACAAGAACCACAACCCCAACTACGGACTTCTATTACCAGGGGATGAGACAACACAATGAATCCATCATACAATGATACATAATTCATAGGTCATGGTTAAGGCAACTATATTTTTTTCTGACCATGTGATCTAATCCTGGGAAAGGAAAAACACCTGGCCCTAGCAATGCCAAAGACAGAAGCCAGATGAATTGAAGCCAAATGAAATGAATTGTCTTCCAAAAAAAAAACAGGAGGTAGAGTTATAACATCAGCATAATGCATGTGGAACTATATTTTACAGTAGACTATTTAACGGTAAACATCCATTGTTGTGAGACCTTTTCATCAACTGTTGGCTGTCACACTTCTTTTTAATCTTTGCTTTTTATCTTGACATCGACCAGATAGAATGCACAGTACATAGTGCTAATGTTCCCATGCCAAGTAGGCCTACAGCTTTCCAGTGGTAAGCCTACAAGTAACCCACAAGTAACCCACAAGTAACCTACAAGTAACCCGCAAGTAACCCACAAGTAACCTACAAGTAACCCACAAGTAACCTACAAGTAACCTACAAGTAACCCACAAGTAACCCACAAGTAACCTACAAGTAACCTACAAGTAACCCACAAGTAAGCCTACAAGTAAGCCTACAAGTAACCCACAAGTAACCTACAAGTAACCTACAAGTAACCCACAAGTAACCTACAAGTAACCTACAAGTAACCCACAAGTAAGCCTACAAGTAACCTACAAGTAACCCACAAGTAACCTACAAGTAACCCCTTGCATAGACCCAGCTAGAAGACAATACCCAAATAGTAACTAGCCGGTGGTGGAATAAGTACCCAATTGTCATACCTGAGCAAAAGTAAAGACACCTTTAATAAAAAAATGACTCAAGTAAAAGTGAAAATCACCCAGTAAAATACTACTTGAGTAAAAGTAAAACAATATTTGGTTGAAATGTAAGTATAAAAAGTAAATATAATTGCTCAAATATACTTAAGTATCAAAAGTAAAGTATATTAAGCAGACCAGATTGCACAATGTTCTTGTTTTTGTTTTTTTACAGATAGCCAGGGGCACACTCCAACACTCAGACATCATTTACAAACAAAGCATTTGTGTTTATTGAGTCCGCCAGATCAGATGCGGTAGGGTATTTACTTAGTTACCCTACACCACTGTAACTAGCAAAGGGAAGTTAGACTTTTCCACTCATAGCAAAAGCTTTTTGCTCAAGATGCAACACAGCCTATAACAGTGCCAGCTAGCAAATCACCTAAAGACACTTTTGCTTTTGTCTTTGCGTCCTGTTTTCTACTGTGTAACACTTGTTCTGCCAGGTGGAAAACTCCTTGTGGGAAAACCACATTAAGAGAAACAGAAAACCATACCTGAGTACAAACTTAACCTCCTTGTGAAGCTTACTGTAGCATTACTGGCATTTGTGGTATGTCATTATCAATATTTGAAGAGCAGGGCCTGTATTCATAAAGCCTCTCAGAGTAGTAGTGCAGATCTAGGTTCAGATCCCCCGTACATGTAATGTTACACATTATGATTTTGAAGGCAAAACTCATCCTACATCAGCACTCCTACTCTGAGATATTTTGTGAATATTATCAAATTATTCTCATGTGTGATAAAAGAAGAGGCCTTGGAAGGTTCACACCTTGAAACAGACTGCCACTTCTGCCAGAACCTTGGACAGCGATGATGAACCAATTTTGCATTGCAAAGACAAATTCCTCTAACCAAATGTGTGGCATGTATAGCACAAGTCAATCTCAAAACAAAGAGTGGTATCTGAGAGCTGATTTGATTAATTTAGAACAGGAAGCCAAAAGCAAAAGCCTACAGTACATTGTTCACCTCATGAGTAGATGTGAGAGCAGGCAAAGTAGAGGTCAGTGGTTGTAAAGTGGTTAAAGTGTCAAAGAGAGATGTCTCTCCATCAAGCAGGGGTTGTTATGCAGTGTTTTACGGTTATAAGGGATCACCAAAAGGCCTCACTATCCTACTCTTTATCCACCAAAATAATTTAGCTGCAATACTTTATTTAATACACTGTATCTCTGTCCGAATATTTTTGGGGGTTGGGAGTGAAATGTAGTGTAAAGGTGTTAAACTGTCTTCAGGAACACCTTCCAAAAACGTTTAACACTTGAGTTTTACCGACATAAGTTTTGTGCACTCATATCTAAACAAATATTCTATATGATTTACTATCCAATTGACAGAATTCATTTGCATGTGTTCAGAGCCCAGTCTATGGTTCAGAGCAGCTATGACACAAGTATTTTACTAGTTCAACACATTTGAATACATAAATAGAGACACATTTGTCTTTATTGTAAATTAATGAATAGTTATCCAGTGATATATCGATTCCAAGGATACTTGGGTTCTCTTTGACTGAACAGCGCACACTTTACAAACCTTTTTGGACAATCCCAAACACATGCCACATTCCCTCCTCAACTGTTTTGTGTGTGTGTGTGTGTGTGTGTGTGTGTGTGTGTGTGTGTGTGTGTGTGTGTGTGTGTGTGTGTGTGTGTGTGTGTGTGTGTGTGTGTGTGTGTGTGTGTGTGTGTGTGTGTGTGTGTGTGTGTGTGTGTGTGTGTGTGTGTGTGTGTTTACCAAAGAGTGGTTTTGCATTAACCCTTACAGTTGAATAGTTGCCCCCTGAGTCACGCCCATCATGGACTTCCCCACGTACCCTATTAGCCCTGGACTGTGACCCACAGAATTGGTATAACCCACAAGTGTACAGACATCAGGGAGGTTTATTTTTGGGCGACCCCTCTGACACCACTTTCTTAATCTGTGCCTGGATAAAAGAGGTCTCACTCCCCCACATACAGCCCACCTGTTGGAGCCGTTTGCTCCCTAACTGACAGGTCAGGACACACAATATCCAAACTCAGTTCTATTAAACTGCCCTCATCTGCAGGGGGCCACAGACAGTGCAGCTTTCATGGTAAAGAATAATATAAGATACTGAAGCAGGAGATGCTTAAGGACGACAAGCACAGATTCAACCAACACCTATTCTGAACCTCAAGAAGAAAATCATCTCAACTCTACTGTGCAACTCTACTGTGCAGAGTGTAGTGTATAATGTCAGAACATCTGCTGTCTCAGCCACTACCTGTCACCAAGGGTGTACCCCAAGGCTCGATCTTTGGCCCCACGCTCTTCTCAATTTACATCAACAACATAGCTCAGGCAGTAGGAAGTTCTCTCATCCATTTATATGCAGATGATACAATCTTATACTCAGCTGGCCCCTCTCCGGATTTTGTGTTAAATGCTCTACAACAAAACTTTCTTAGTGTAAAACAAGCTTTCTCTGCCCTTAACATTGTTCTGAACACCTCCAAAACAAAGGTCATGTGGTTTGGTAAGAAGAATGCCCCTCTCCCCACAGGTGAAATTACTACCTCTGAGGGTTTAGAGCTTGAGGTAATCACAATAATTGGGAGTATGGCTAGACAGTACACTGTCCTTCTCTCAGCACATATCAAAGCTGGAGGATAAAGTTAAATCTAGACTTGGTTTCCTCTATCGTAATTGCTCCTCTTTTACCCCAGCTGCCAAACTAACCCTGATTCAGATGACCGTCTTACCCATGCTAGATTACGGAGACGTAATTTATGGATCATCAGGTAAGGGTGCTCTCAAGCAGCTAGATGTTCTTTACCATTTGGCCATCAGATTTGCCACCAATGCTCCTTATAGGACACATCACTGCACTCTATACTCCTCTGTAAACTGGTCGTCTCCGTATACCCGTCGCAAGACCCACTGGTTGATGCTTATAAAAACCCTCTTAGACCTCACTCCCCCCTATCTGAGATATTTACTGCAGCCCTCATCCTCCACATACAACACCCGTTCTGCCAGTCACATTCTGTTAAAGGTCCCCAAAGCACACACATCCCTGGGTCGCTCCTCTTTTCAGTTCTCTGCAGCTAGCGACTGGAACGAGCTGCAACAAACACTCAAACTGGACAGTTTAATCTCAATTTCTTCATTCAAAGACTCAATCATGTACACTCTTACTGACAGTTGTGGCTGCTTTGCGTTATGTATTGTTGTCTCTACCTTCTTGCCCTTTGTGCTGTTGTCTGGCCCAATAATGTTTGTACCATGTTTTGTGCTGCTACCATGTTGTGCTGCTGCCATGTTGTGTTGCTACCATGCTGTGTTGTCATGTGTTGCAGCCATGCTATGTTGTTGTCTTAGGTCTCTCTTGTCGTGATGTGTCTTTTGTCCTATATTTTAATTGAATGTATTTGTATTTTTAATCACAGCCCCCGTCCCCGCAGGAGGCGTTTTGCGTTTTGGTAGGCCATCATTGTAAATAAGAATTTATTCTTAACTGTCTTGCCTAGATAAAGAAAGGTTAAATAAATTAAATAATAAAATACTGATTGAGACCAATGATTAACCAGTACCTTACTAGGGATCAAGGACACACTTTGAATAGAAAGTGACGTGTTTGGCAGACTGTGTAATTTCCCAACATTGCTGTGTGGACACAAGTATCATAAATGGGCATACAGTCTGAACCAAACATGTTTTCTCAGAAGCACTTCTGAACTTGACTATTTTCCCAGTGTCTCCGTGCCAGTGACTTTGCATGATTTTGATTTTAAAGCCTTTTGACCATCTGTTAATGGTTACCACAGCGTGGCGGGATCTACAGTTTAGCAATACAGTTGGCCATGTTTCGATTATTAAACTACGAAGCATTGTGATGACATGAAGGCATTATAGATTTAGATCTCATTGTATGCAAATAAACAACGTTCTCAACATTCAGATCAATTTCTCTGTAAAGCCCAAACTATGTAAGTGATGCATAGAGCAGTCATACATAGAGCACATAGTGCTACACACTTTAACCGTTTCCTGCCCGGTAATGGCGGCGTGGGGAGACGGGGTTGGTTGGAGCCAAGAGGCCATGCTATCGTCAAATCCCACGTCAACTCCCAAATCCAGCCTCTACTCACTTTCCTACTCCAAGCTGACACAACCATGGCACCTGTTCCACCCTCTACAAAACACTGCTATTCAATTAAAGGCCTTTTTATGTGAACCTCTTGCAACTATCCAGCTACCCAGGAGCCCAGAAAGATCAGCTTCAAAGGAGAGGACAATGAATTGAAATTGGATTTAAAGGATTCGAGGTGAGGACCCATAAAGGTAAATCTTTTCACCTAAGTACAGAGGCCTTTAACCTTTCTAACCAAGAGAACAACTACAAGGTGAAATCCACAGATTTCACAATGTCCCATACAAATGAATAAGAGAAAACAAACAAATGAAACACTAGTTCAATGTCCATTACCCTCCATTGACTGTCACTACTATTCAGCCCCCAAACGACATTTGATTATGGTTGTCTGATCTGTTGTTGTTTGCAGTGAATTGAAGGATGGGTTCTTTTTGTGCCACAAGGCTAGAATTAGTGACTGCAATAATATAAATGTCAGTGTGGAGGAAAGTACATTTCATAATTTCAGTTGTAAATTCCTAAAGCCACAGACCTCCATCAAATGTGTTAAAAATCTTTATATTTCAGGATGGTAGAGTTAGTTAGATGTCATATTTGTTCATAATGAGTCCAGTAAATTGATATGCGATGTCTCTACCATCTGGCCAGTCCTATCATAGTCCACAATCAGTGTGGACATCTCACACTTTACCAAGTCGGGCTCTATGTCTCTCTCAGTCTCTTCGTCCTCTTCTTTGAAAGACAGGCCGGGGCTGACCTGAGGTTGGGTTAAGAGGATGATACCGTTTGTGGTGGGCAGCTGCCCATGACTCCAGACTGACTCCAGAGGTGGTGTCATCCCTCTGTTCAGAACCTCTTGTCACCCTCTAGATGTTTCCACAGACCTGTGGGCTCGGACCTCCTCAGACCACATGGATCTGTGTGAGCGCTCAAGTGAGACGAGGGTCGGAAACCCAAGAAGGTGCCATCTGATCTAAGATTTTATCGGCCGTGTCATTATAATCAACAGTCCAAATTTGATGAGCAGACAGATGGCACGTAACGTTGACACGCAGATTTACGATCATCTTAATTGACGCAGTTCTTTGCCATTCCATATCAAGAAATGTGGAACAAAAATTAAACCTACACACTGGTATATGCTCCCAAAGAGATAGTTTAATCAGAAAATACTTAGACCCTAACTGGGTCTGCACCAGCATAAACTGGTCACCAGCACACCATCATAAACCAGCATCGAAGTGCTTAATTATTTAAGGCAGTACATTACATATAGTGCATCACAAAATATTCAGACCCTTTCACTTTTTCCACATTTTGTTATGTTACAGCCTTATTCTGGAATTCCCCATCAATCTACACACAATACCCCATAATGACAAAGCAAAAACAGGTTTTTAGAAGTGTTTGCAAATTTATTAAAAACAAAAAACAGAAATACCTTACTTACATAAGTATTCAAACCCTTTCCTATGAGACTCGAAATTGAGCTCAGGTGCATCCTGATTCCATTGATCATCCTTCAGATGTTTCTACAACTTACAACTCCGTGACAGGATTGTGCCAAGGCACAGATCTGGGGGAGGGTACCAAAAAATGTCTGCAGCATTGAAGATCCCCAAGAACACAGTGGCCTCCATCATTCATGAATGGAAGAAGTTTGGAACCACCAAGACTCTTCCCAGAGCTGGCCGCCTGGCCAAACTGAGCAATCAGGGGAGAAGGGCCTTGGTCATCGAGGTGACCAAGAACCCGATGGTCAGCCTAACCAGCTAGACCATGCTAGTCAGACCAGCTTGACAAGCATAGACCATTATGAACCAGCATAGACCAGCTTGAAATTTTGGCTAGTCTATGCAGTTTTTTTCAGCCTGGAAGTCTGTCTAAGGTAGTAGTGAGTTGGTTATTGTTCCGTCGCTGGCATTGCTATGGTTCAGATTCCCAAAACTGCCCAAATTTCATGCTGCTGTAAATCTGGATTACATTTGCATAGTGCCAGATTAAATATGAGTCTCCATTAACATGGCTACCCATTTCCTGAAAGCTAATTCAGGAGTCCACTGGTGAAGGTAATTAAGGCTGCCAAATCGCTTACATTTTTACTGTGCTACACTTGTCAAACCACTCTGAATCTAAAGACTTATGACAGACATAATTGCTGTTACAATAGTTTCGGAATTGTTCTACTTTGATACATTCAAGGCATACAGTAAGATGAGTACAGCTCAAGGCATACAGTAAGATGAGTACAGCTCAGCTGTAATGACATTTGAATGTCAACAAGTCTGCTATTGTGTAAATGGTTACATGCAGCAGAAACAAAAAATAAATGTATAGTACTGTCTGTATGTACAGCTGTGAGGCCGTTTTGGCCAGTCATTAGATGGATGGACTTCCTGAGGATGCTTTCATCCAGGGACGTGATGTTAAAAAAATTAAACTCAAGTGGTTTGACAAATGTGATAGAAGCTGCCAGCAGGAAACAAAACAAAGGACGCTACTGTATTTAACTGGGCCAAGGACAGTGTATACAGGTGAACACAGTATCAGTAAGTTTGTGGATTAGCACTGGTTTCACTATTTATTCCCTCATGAGAATAACCATCTTACCAAGCATTTCTGGGTTTTAGAACTCTGATGGAACAAACAGAACTTGTTGAATTTTTTTCGCATTGGAAGAAACTGTGAACTTGGCTTAAAATGAATGATGTTTCTGTTTTGAATTGTGACAGGGACGAAAAGGGCTAATAGATTCGAAGTAAACAGCGTCATTAGAAAAATAAGAAGAAGTCCATACAAGGAAGCTTATGTGTTTTCCAAAATATGACCTTTGCATTGGAAATACGTGGGAGAAAATGAAAAAATAATAATGTTTGAAGAGAACCGGCCAACGCATAATAAGACGGGCATTTTATGCACATTTCCAGTATTTCATTTCCTCTGTAGACTAGACCCACATAGTTTTTATTTCAGACTTAAAAAATAGACTTTGTCACATTGAACCTGAGCTACAGTGCCTTCAGAAAGTATTCATACCCCTTGACTTATTCCACATTTTGTTGTGTTACAGCCTGAATTCAACATGTATTACATTTGTTTTTTTTCTCACCCATCTACACACAATACCCCATAATGACAAAGTGAAAACATGTTTTTAGAAACTTGTGCAAATGTATTGAAAATGTAATATGTCATTTACAAAAGTGTTCACATCCCTTAGTCGATACTTTGTAGAATCACCTTTGGCAGCGTTTACAGCTGTGAGTCTTTCTTGGTACATTTTTAAGAGCATTCCACACCTGGATTGTGCAACATTTAAAAACGTATTCAAGCTCTGTCAAATTCGTTGTTGATCATTGCTAGACAACCATTTTCAAGTAGATTTTAGTCTAAACTGTAACTCGGCCACTCTGGAACATTCAGTCCTTAACGATTACAAGAATACCCATAACATGATGCATCCACCACTAAGCTTGAAAAGATGGAGAGTAGTACTCAGTAACGTGTTGTATTGGATTTTCCCCAAACATAACAGTTTGTATTCAGGAAAAAAAGGGAATTGCTTTGCAGTATTACTTTAGTGCCTTGTTCCAAACAGGGTTTTTTTTTTTGGTGGAATATTTGGATTATATAGAGGCTTCCTTCTTTTCCTTCTGTCAATTAGGTTAATATGTGGAGTAACTACAATGTTGTTGATCCATCCTCAGTTTTCTATTATCACAGCCATTAAACTCTGTAACTGTTTTAAAGCCATCATTGGCCTCGTGGTGAAATCTCTGATCAATTTCCTTTGGTGTCCACATCACCAACAAACTAACATGGTCCAAGCATACCAAGACAGTTGTGAAGCGGGCATGACAAAACCTATTCCCCCTTAGGAGACTGAAAAGATTTGGCATGGTGAAATCTCTGATCAATTTCCTTTGGTGTCCACATCACCAACAAACTAACATGGTCCAAGCATACCAAGACAGTTGTGAAGCGGGCATGACAAAACCTATTCCCCCTTAGGAGACTGAAAAGATTTGGCATGGTGAAATCTCTGATCAATTTCCTTTGGTGTCCACATCACCAACAAACTAACATGGTCCAAGCATACCAAGACAGTTGTGAAGCGGGCATGACAAAACCTATTCCCCCTTAGGAGACTGAAAAGATTTGGCATGGGTCCTCAAAAGGTTCTACAGCTGCACCACCGAGAGCATCTTGACTGGTTGCATCACTGCCTGGTATGGCAACTGCTCGGCCTCAGACTGCAAGGCACTACAGAGGGTAGTGCGAACGGCCCAGTACATCACTGGGGCCAAGCTTCCTGCCATCCAGGACCTCTATACCAGGCGGTGTCAGAGGAAGGCCCTAAAAATTGTTAAAGACTCCAGCCACCCTAGTCATAGACTGTTCTCTCTGCTACCGCACGGCAAGCGGTACCGGAGCGCCAAGTCTAGGTCCAAGAGGCTTCTAAACAGCTTCTACCCCCAAGCCATAAGACTCCTGAACATCTAGTCAAATGGCTACTCAGACTATTTGTATTGTCATCGTCCCCTCCCCCCTCCCTTCTGTTGTCATCTACAGTATGCATAGTCACTTTAATAACTCTACCTACATGTACATACTACCTCAACTTACCGGTGTCCCCGCACATTGAATCTGTACCGGCACCCCGCTGTATATATTTATATTTTTTACTGCTGCTCTTTAATTACTTGTTACTTTTATCTCTTATTCTTATCCATATTTTTTGAAACTGCACTGTTGGTTAGGGGTTCGCAAGTAAGCATTTCACTGTAAGGTCTACACCTGTTGTATTCGGCGCATGTGACTAATACAATTTTATTTTATTTTATTTTATTCCTCACCAGCAACTGAGTTAGGAAAGAAGCCTGTATCTTTGTAGTGACTGGTGTAAATGTGTAAATGTAATTTAGTGTAATTAAGAACTTCACCATGCTGAAAGGGATATTCAATGTCAGCTTTTTTTATTTTTACCCATCTACCAATAGATGTGTAAAATTACGTGATATAATTTATAGATCTTTAGGTAAGGGTGCTCTCGAGCGCCAAGCTGTCCTTTACCATTCGGCCATCAGATTTGCCACCAATGCTCCTTATAGGACACATCACTGCACTCTATACTCCTCTGTAAACTAGTCATCTCTGTATACCCGTCGCAAGACCCACTGGTTGATGCTTATTTATAAAACCCTCTTAGGCCTCACTCCCCCCTATCTGAGATATCTAATGCAGCCCTCATCCTCCACATACAACAGCCGTTCTGCCAGTCACATTCTGTTAAAGGTCCCCAAAGCACACACATCCCTGGGTCGCTCGTCTTTTCAGTTAGCTGCAGCTAGCGACTGGAACGAGCTGCTGCATCAACCACTGCAACAAACACTCAAACTGGACAGTTTTATCTAAATCTCTTTATTCAAAGACTCAATCATGGACAATCTTACTGACAGTTGTGACTGCTTTGCGTGATGTATTGTTGTCTCTACTGTCTTGCCCTTTGTGCTGTTGTCTGTGCCCAATAATGTTTGTGCCATGTTTTGTGCTGCTACCATTTTGTGCTGTTGCCATGTTTTGTGCCGCTACCATGTTGTGTTGCTACCATGCTGTGTTGTTATGTGTTGCTGCATTGCTATGTTGTTGTCTTATGTCTCTTTTTACGTAGTGTTGTCTCTCTTGTCGCGATGTGTGTTTTGTCCTATATTAATATATTTCAAAAATATATATTTTTAATCCCAGCCCCGGTCCCCACGGGAGGCCTTTTGACTTTTGGTAGGCCGTCATTGTAAATAAGAATTTGTTCTTAACTGACTTGCCTAGTTAAAATAAAGGTAAAACAAAAATATATATATATATAATAATAAATACATCCCCTTTTTGGCGAGGCATTGAAAAACCTCCCCGATCTTTGTAGCTGAATCTGTGTTTGAAATTCACTGATTGACTGAGGGACTTTACAGATACTTATATGTGTCGGGTACAGAGATGAGATGAGGTAGTCATTCAAAAATCATGTTAAACACTATTGTCTATGCAACTTATTACGTGACTTGTTAACAAACTTATTTAGGTTTGCCATAACAAAGGAGTTGAATACTTATTGACAAGACAGTTCAGATTTTTATATTTAATAAAATTTGGAAAAAATTTGAAAAAATTTGAAAAACATATTTCGATTTTGACATTATGGGGTATTGTGTGTAGGCCAGTGTGTCAGAGTCGTGTGTATAGGTGGCAGGGAAGTCAGGCGCAGGAGAGTTAAACAGAGTGTAAATGGAGACTTTTAATAAATGTCCACTTAACATGCTCCAAACACGAAAATGTACATACAAAAAATAAACATGGGTACGAGGACCCGTCGCGCACCTATACACCAAGAAACAACACTTGACATGATACAATCTCTGACAAAGACATGAGGGGAAACAGAGGTTTAAATACACAATAGGTAATGGATGGGATTGAAAACAGGTGTGTGGGAAGACAAGACAAAACCAATGGAAAATGAAAAATGGATCGATGATGGCTAGAAGACCGGTGACGTCGACCGCCGAACACCGCCCGAACAAGGAGAGGCAACGACTTCGGCAGAAGTCGTGACGCAGTGACAAAAAACGATCAATTCAATACATTGTAAAATCAGGCTATAACACAACAAAATGTGAAAAAAGTCAAGGGATGTGAATACTTTCTGAAGGCCCTGCATATAACATGTATCCAAACAAAATGTTCACATGCTAGAGACCAATTTGAGTTGTTAACTTCTACCATTGCTCTAATTGCTCTGGGGCCTCACATGGGCTCTATCGTGGCTCGTTATTGCTGAACGTAGAACAACTCATGGCAGAGTCAGAGAGCTCTGTAACATGGCACAGCCATGGCACAGCTTATCCACATTCCAGGAGCTAGCTTTGAGAGAGCTGAAATAGGCCTTTGAGAACACTACTTAAAGACTGCTGGTATAATGCTTCATTACTTGCATGAGCTTTAATAGTCGCTTCAGAATGCCTTATACTTGAACGTTTCAGTAAAGTGTTAGCAGGCCTTTTTGTGCACAGAGTCAACGTCTTGAGAAGGCTTAGCAACAGAGGAGATTCTCTCTCTCCTGGCCCAGGCCTCTTTCCTCATCTAAGGTTGGTTCTTAAGCCCCTACTTAGAGGTCTCTGCCAAGAGCCCAGACCTAAATAGACATCCCTCGTTATAATGCACTACGGTGCACTCATAAAATAAGAACTCTCCCCGCGTGTGGCTCACACACACAGCAGCTGGGTCAGTTGGAGTTACTGCTAAAGAGCAGTCTTTACGTCAAGCAGGGGATGAGGGGAATGGTGGTATTGAGGGGTACAACCATTTTCCACCTGGGGGACTTAAGAGGGAAAGCGTTGAGCTAAAATTGAATGGAAAAATATTTGAACTATATGAACCCCCCCAAGGTGGAAAGGCCTGTCATCGGGTAGGGGGGGAAATGGGGGAGGCGGATTCTGCCCTAACATGATTCGATGTATGTTGTTTACGGCTTTGTGCTGTAGCTGTAGTCTTAACTCATCTCAACGGAAAGGGGACCGGCAGCTAACAAAGCCATTCAACCCTCTCCACCGATGACCAATAAATGATCTGAACCTGAACTCAGAGGTGTCCAAGGCCACATGACACCTCTTGTGGTGGATTCTCCCCAAAGTAATTAATGAGATGTGAAATGAAAACATGCTGTCAGGTTGCACAACTTGCCTTCCACTGCCTTTGCAATGGAGTTCCTCCAATTTGATAGATCCTCGACCATGGAATACCAGACAGAGTAGCGTCACCCCATGATCAACTGGAATGCTCATCTTCAGACCCAAAATTCAAGGAAGCACTTTGGCATGTCCCGGGCCTTCTAACAGATAATATGGCACAGATGTGAAGCATGATATCGCACAAGTAGCAGCTGACACATGACATTTCCATCCACTATGTGCTGACAAAATACATTTTCTTCTTCATTGTGTTCACTGGGGTTTATATAAAAGCCAGCTGATCCATATCAAACTCAGATCAGACCAAATGGAATGGGAATAGACATACTTCTGTAATTGACGGAATGCTTCTGCAACAGCCTCCTTCCACAACTAACAAGGCTTCAGCTTCTTCATAGTCAATATCTACGTTTCTGTTGAACATTTTAGAGCTAGTCTCTGGAGAGTGTGTGTGTGTAGAGAGAAAAGAGAACAACGCACACATCCAGCGTAGAGCTGACATTATGCAAATAGTTATGGTTTTGTTTGAAGCTCATTCCTCTGAGGACGGTGAGTGTTGTAAACAATACAGGTGGGGCCACATAAAGGACACAGTTCTCCAGTTGTGCAGGTTGTGAGTACGCGGGTGCATATATGCATGTGAGTGTGTGTTTGTAATGAAGCATGTGGAAAACACGGTACAGTACAAACCAAACTCCTAGGAGGAGCCAGTGACCCTAGGGGAGAGAGATGCCCGGGGAGGGCAGCTAAGACCTTGATTCTACGAGGGTTAACAAACTGAACCGTTTGCTCCATAGCGATAGGCTCAATCCCATGGTGGGAAGGTTGGGATCTGTTATTTCAATGAAGAAGAACACAAGCAGGCTCTATGGTCTGATGCTATAAACAGGTCTCTCTTCGCTTGATGTGAAACATCACAAACACATCCCTGATGGAACCCCATGTGCCTACACATTCCACATGCACACACGCGCGCACGCGCACGCGCACACACACACAAACACTCCACACAGACCCTCATCACAGGTGCACCCGAATTCCCCATCCCGCCACCACCCATGCACGATTGGGTAAAATGAGTGCCCGCGCAAATCCTACCCTACCTCAGACACCCTATCTCCCAGGCCTGTCTGTCAACATTTCAGGCTATTAACGGTCTCGCTTACCGTTAGTGTTCCAGAGTATCACTGGTAACCGGAGATCGCGGGAGAGGGATGGGGCGACAGTGAACGATCCTATGGTTTCCATCATAAAACGTTCATATGGCCTTTGCTGACACCCGAGAGTCCAGTTTGCTTTTTTATCTGGGAGGTTTGAGAATCATATAGCACATCGCTAATGCACCTCTAACACACACAGAAAGAGGTTCAAGGGGAGTTCATTTAAACTTAGTTCGAGGATCATTTGGTCTGTGAATCTACTATCACACCACAAGTCGTTTGTTTTTTCTTCGGATCCCCTCTGCCCTCTAGAAGTGGCCCCAGAAGTCAATCAATCTCACTCTCTCTCTTTCTCTTTCTCTCTCTTTCAACAGAAAACATTCTGCTCTTTTCTTGTAATGGGGAAACTGATTCGGCGAAGTGGGCATGCAATAAATCATGTTTATTTGTTTCCCTCTCTCATTTATTAGATGGCATATTTTCAAAAGGCCATCTCTTTAGCCGTAACTTAATCGCAGCAATCAATGACTGACATACAGTACTTTATTTATGCCAGTCTCTAGGACCTGAGGGCCTAGGCCCCAAGGTCCTAAGTCATGGCCTGACAAGCTCCACACCAGCACATAGACAGAGCCTCACACTCTCAAGGAAAGCGACATTAATAACTTAACAGTTCAACCCGCCGTGAAACGCATTCAAACACGACAAATATTAAGCACCACTATTACTGAAAGTTACAAAGGCATTGAAAGGGACCTAAAAACTCAGTCGCTATAAGAAAGATGTTCTGCTGTGTGTGAAGACATTAGCTGCTCTGCTACTCTAGCAGACCCATTTTGGAGAAGTGATCAGTCTAAAGCAGCAAACAAATATATGTCAACCACATTTTGACATATGCACCCTTTGAAAAAAAAGGTGCTAAGTAGAACCATATAGGGTTCTTTGGTTTGTCTTCATAGGGGAACCTTTTTTAAAAACCTAGAACCCTCTATGAACCGTCTGTAAATGGTTCTACCTAGAACCCTATTAATGGTTTGCACCTGACGTCATAAACAGTGGTGCCTGCTGTGGTGTCGTTAGCATCGTTCCATTAAAATCAGTTGCGGCGCATTAGCATTCACACTATTTTCCTCAGTAGTTTTATCTAAATCGCTGAATTAGCAAACATGCCTGTAATATGTCGTGCTGTCGAGTGTAACAATTGCACCTTAATGGAAAGGGTTAAATTCCATCGTATCCCAACCGATTTAGACTGTCAGCAAAGGTGGCTTGCTGCCTTACGGAGGAATGAATGGACACCCACAAAGCACTATCAGCTGTGCAGTGTACATTTCATGTCTGGTACGTCTTGTCACAGTTTGCTGCCTAGCTATGTTTTCTGTTGTAAATCATCAACTTCATTCAATTCAACTTGTTCAGCATTAATACTGTCATCAGTTAGCCACAATTGCTTTCTGATTACCTACCTAATATTAGCTAGCTACATGACAGTATCAATGCTGTTGTATCAAGTTGAATTTAATGAAGTTGATGATGTCATCTTTACATGACAACCGACACCTGAGGAAAGCCTGAGGGAATGGCGACAAAAGCTTCACACTGACTACAGCCAAAACGAGTGCCATCCATATGTGTTTATCTACTATTTATTTGCATTTTAATGAAATAACCTGCTAATCTATCTCTATTTTAAAAGTGGATGATTTCACTGTTAGCCTGCTAGCTACAGCAGTGTTGCAACTATTAAACTTACTCTGAACTATTTACTATAAGAATAACAGGAAGCAGATTACGTTTGCTGATGCCAACTTCTGAATCTTTTCACAAGGAAAAGTTATAATCCACTGAGCCCAGACTACGTGCCATCTGTCTTCGCCCACCTTACATCCCATTAGAAAGACACCTGTCACTACATCCTAAACAAATTTGAAGCTAGACAGGAGATGAAGAGGAAAACGAAAAGGGGTAAAGGCCCCACTAGAGGCAGAGGAAGAGGCAGATGTCACAGGAGATCGACCTGGAGGTGGGTGTCACAACAAAAACTCATCAAAAATTGTGAATAACCCACCACAGGTTAATGAGAAGGGTGTGCTTGAAAGGATGCACATAACTCTGCAATGTTGGGTTGTACTGGAGAGAGTCCCAGTCTTAAATCATTTTCCACACGCAGTATGTGCCTGGATGTGCAGTATGTGCAGTATGTGCAGTATGTGAAATTGTTAGGTTATATTACTTGTTAGATATTACTGCATGGTCGGAACTAGAAACACAAGCATTTCCCTACACTCGCATTAACATCTGCTAACCATGTGTATGTGACAAATACATTTGATTTGATTTGATTTTGATTTGATTTAGATTTGATTTTGATTTAGTTTTCATGCTAGTGAGGGCCAAGAATCCACTCTCACGTAGGTACGTGGTTGCAAAGGGCTTAATGTGTCTTAATGCAGACAGAGAAGAGCTCCAACTTCTTAATCATAGCCTCAATTTTGTCCCGCACATTGAATATAGTTGCGGAGAGTTCCTGTAATCCAAGATTCAGATCATTCAGGTGAGAAAAAACATCACCCAGATAGGCCAGTCGTGTGAGAAACTCGTCATCATGCAAACGGTCAGACAACTGAAAATTATGGTCAGTAAAGAAAACTTTAAGCTTAAAAAACGTGTCAATAACTTGCCCCTTGATAACCAGCGCACTTCTGTATGTTGTACAAGCATTACATGCTTTCTGTCCATATCATTGCATAATGCAGAAAATACACAGGAGTTCAGGGGCCTTGCTTTAACAAAATTAACAATTTTCACTGTAGTGACTGTGGTGCTGCCAAGGCATTCCCATGGCAGCAAAAGCCTCTCGGTGGATGCTGCAGTGTACCCAAGTGGCATCGGGAGCAACTTCTTGCACGCGTGTTACCACTCCACTATGTCTCCCTGTCATGGCTTTTGCGCCATCAGTACAGATACCAACACATCTTGACCACCAAAGTCCATTTGATGTCACAAAGCTGTCCAGTACTTAACAAATATCCTCTCCTGTTTTCCTGTTTTCCCGTGGTTTGCAATAGAGAATGTCTTCCTTAATTGACCCCTCTTAAACGTAACGGACATATACTAGGAGCTGTGACAGGCCCGCCACATCTGTTGATTCATCCAGGTGTAACGCATAGAATTCACTGGCTTGTATGCGAAGCAGTAATTGTTTCAAAACATCTCCTGCCATGTAACTGATGAGTCATGAAACTGTGTTGTTTGATGAAGGGATTGTCTGTATAGTTTTTGGGGCCTTTTCCCCCAGCATTGTCCCAGCCATATCTGCAACTTCAGAAAGAAGTCCTCCACAATACTATGGGGCTTGCCTGTCCTAGCCACTCTGTACCTCACCATATAAGACGCTTCTAGCCCCTTCTTATTAATGGTTTCTGATGCTTTTATACGTCTTACTACTCGAAAGTCGTCTTAGTTCTCGCTCCAAAAACTCCCGTGGCTTATTTTTCTAATTGCCATGTTTCCCGCGAGAGAGTAACGGTTCATGTGATTGGATGTTAATTATTTGACTAGGCTACCTGTATTTGACATTGTGTTGTTATTTCGCTGAACACTAGATGGCTTAATTAGATTTTTGGCAGTGAAACGAGGCTAATCAGGCGAGAGGAAAACATCACCCAAATGTATAGCCCTGTTGGAAAATCAAAATTGACTGTTTAAAAATGTGTCGTACCCCCGACGGCATTGCGCGTTCCACTCGGGGTACGTGTACCTCAGTTTGGGAATAGCCGGTCTAGGGATTCAGGTAAGGTGGAGTTGGTATGGTCCTTAACTAGCCTCTGAAAGCACTTTATGATTAGTCATTTAGTTCAGTTACCTTGCTTTGCTTCTGGGCCGGCAGCCTTGCGAGGGTTAACACGCTTAAATGTCTGACTCACGCCAGCCATGGAGATCGGGAGCACGTGGTCCTCGTAAGCGGAGGGGGTCCACATCGGTGGCCCACATCGGTGGCTTGGTGTCCTTTTCCTCAAAAACAGTTTCTGTACGGAGGAATTATTTACAGTAAAGGGTTGTTTTTTTGTAACAAAATGACAAAAAATATATAAATGTATGCCTTGTTCACATTTTAGGCAACAGTCTTATCCAGAGTGACTAGGATTAAATGCCTTGCTCAAGGGAACATTGGCAGATGGTGTCACCTAGTGGGCTTGAACCAGCAACCTTTCAGTTTCTAGCCCAATGCTCTTAACCACTAGCCTACTTGCCACCCTTGTCTTGTGCTAATGTAATTCCTTCTGTAGGCCAACTCATTCCCAATAGGCCATAGTAAAGCTGAAAATATGGCTGATTAACCTTTTCCTTGTGAGAATGGTCCCATTATTTTGAGTTAATCGAGTAGAAAGAGAATGTTTTAGTCAAATGCCACCTCTGGAAAGGCAGCGTGGATCTGTTCGTCCAGAAACACCACATCAAACATGAAAAGGCATCTGGAGGTTGTGCACAAAGGCACTAAGCTGGTTGCCAAATGCGTGAAAGAGGAGAAATCTATACACATTATGATAATAAACAGATATGCATCAGTAATATTTCCAAGTGTAACTAAAAATGGTAATAATTAACATACACGGAGTGTACAAAACATTAGGAACACCTGTGAAAGCTATGATCCCATATTGATGTCACTTGTTAAATCCAGTTCAGTCAGTGTAGACGAAGTGGAGGAGACAGGTTAAAGCATTTTTAAGCCTTGAGACAATTGAGACTGGGTTTTTCATGCTCATCAGTTTCCTGTGTGTATCAAGAATGGTCCACCACCCAACTTTCGAGACCTTGTAGAGTCCATGCCCCGATGAATTGAGGCGGTTCTGAGGGTAAAAGGAGGGTGTGCAACTTGGTATTGGGAAGGTGTTTCTAATAGTTGGTATAGTCAGTGTATGTGTACCATTCAGAAGGTGAATGGGCAAGACAAAATATTTAAGTGCCTTTGAATGGGCTATGGTAGTGGGTGCCAGGCGCACCAGTTTGAGTGTCAAAAACGGCACCGTTGCAGGGTTTTATACGCTTAACAGTTTTCCGTATCAAGAATGGTCCATCACCCAAAGGACATCCAGCCAACTTGACACAACTGTGGGAAGCATTGAAGTCAACATGGGCCAGCATCCCTGTGGAAGGCTTTTGACACCTTGCACAGTCCATTCCCCGACAAATTGAGGCTGTTCTGAGGGCAAACTCAATATTATGAAGGTGTTCCTAACATGTTGTACACTCAGTGTATATCGCTAAGAATGTGAGAGTAGGGTGACTGAACTAGCATGTATCGAACCCAGGCCACCACACCGAGGCCACCAGCATCTTAAACTGACTCCATAAAGATGATTTAGCAATACGCAAGAGACTATGTTTTAATTACAGGAATTGAAAGGTCAAGAAAGTCTGAGAATGGAATTCTAAATGCTGGTGTATTTAATTAATATTATAAAATGTATGTATTCACATACAATACATAAATCTTAAGTTACAAAGCATTAACACGCATTACAAGGCATTATTTTATGCATGATCAGAGACGGAAAGAGGGAAAAATAATGGCCCAAAGCTTTTGGTGGAGAGAGAGAAAGAAAGCTCTGCTAAATGACTTAAATGTAAATGTAAATGTAAAGCGAAAGAGAGAGAGAGACAATCAACCCTTTTATATCCATTTTACCATGTTTAGATTCTAGATCTAAGCTGTTGACCAATAGCATTACTGTTAACTTCCAATCAGACATCAGACCTACAGGATGTCATCACAACAGAGAGAGCACAGAGAAGGCTGGATTCCTGAGAAGACAATAAAACGTCTTGCATAGAGTGTTGATAAAAGTCACTTCCAACATTAGACAACTATACAGAAAGCCCGTACATTGCTGAAGTAAGTAAATATAATCAATGATGAGAGAATAGTCAGATTAACTAATGCCTGCCATGGACATGGTCGCGGAGCAGGAAGATCGGAGTACCGTGAACTAAGAAGTTGTGAGTTCAAATCCCAGAGGGAGACATGTTGAATAATGATTACTGAATAAATGAACATGCACAATGTAGTTTGGGTGTGTCAAATATGTACAGTAAATTGAAATCACTGTGTGCGTGAGTATTTCTGATCTCGCCAACAGACAAAGAGCTATCAATGGTTCACCAGTCAGGGCCTTAATTGGCTTGGCAACAGTAACAAGACTTGATGTGTAAAGTCGTTTTTAACACATACATTTTCTTGCAACGTTCCAATGAAACATTTTATGTTCTAAGAACATGACAACCATGTTCTGGGTATGTTTTCTGGGACGTTGATGAAATATTCTCCTAACCCACAGAAAACTGGACACATTAATGTTTCTGCCATGTTCCCATGAAACATGTCTAGAACATTCATATCTTATATTCTGAGAGCATGGTAACCACGTTCTGGGAAAACTCCATTTGACATTAAGGGAATGGTCTCTTGGAAACATTTCTTGCACATCACAGGAACATTCCTATGAAAACGTTAGTTAATGACCTAATGAGAATCTTAAGGGAACATTCTCTAAAGTTGTGGGAACGTTTGTCGTTAACTGGGGAGAGTGCCGTAAAGAATCTTCATCTCATGAAGACGATACAGATGCCCACTGGGTTCATACATCGGTTGATATATGCCTACTGCATTTAGAAATAGCTTTTATGATATCCAAAACATTGCTTCAGTGGTTTTCCTCTCTCAGAAGTGTGTGGCTTTTGGAGGAAATCAAAATGGCCGCTCCCTCCAGGAGACATAGAGTCAGAGAGGAATGCCCTTCGGGAAACTACAATGTGAGTCCCTTCTAGAATGCTCCAGGGCTGAATCTCCGACCGCATTTTCTCAAGAGAGAAAGAGAGACAGAGAAACAACAAAATGAAAAAGATATTTGGTTGCGATTATGCCACGCTCCCTGTCCCAATCTTGCCAGTCATGGGATGGGATTTCGAGGTGAGCATGCATAGAAATTAAACATTGGCGTCAGTCACGGCGCTGGAAATAGCATCTGGAAGATGGCCAGACCATTCCAGTATCCGCTGGTGTGGATCCGTTTAGGCTTTAGCCGGTGGTCTAACTTGTGGGAAGAACACAATGGCTTTTGGAACACTGAAGTCATAGCCATGTTTCCTCCAATGATGGATAAACAAAATTTGTATGTCTATGGTTTTCTCTGTTAAGGTACACAATGGCTCTCTTGGGCCTCACAGTGGCTAATCGAGAATGTTGTTGTGTAGACCCTAGTTGTGTAGGGCTCTGAGCCTATTCTAACCAAACCAAATCATTCTGAATCTGATCAGTGCTAAATTATCCCAATTGGAGAGCAGAAAAATGGGGGATGAAAGAGGCCAAAGCCAGAGACCACAACCTCAATGACGAGGGAGGAGATCACATTTCTGGGTCTCGAGTCAACATGGTAACAACAAATTGGAGGAAAAAAAATCATCCTAAACAATAAAATGAAAGAGGAATCTTCCTTCAACCATTATAAACCTCAGTTCGCAGTAAAATGCAGTAAAACGTTGCATTTCAGCTGACAATACAAAGTCTATTTTCCATCCAGGCTCATTAGTATTCTTCAGTGTCGACTGTTCCATTTAGCTTGGCTTTGCAGGTATTGTGCATGGCTTTGGGCTGAGCACGGACTGTGACCTACAGGTTTAACCCCCCTAGCAACTCCAGAGCCAAAGTAGGCATACATTTAGAAGTGTTTGCCAATTTAAACGGCACCTCTCACAAGTGGTGGCTTTGCCACTTCAAAACTTGTTTCCATAACACCAACTCCCTCAGACACAGAGCACATCACAAATAAGTTTCTAATGTTAGGTCTTGTGAAATGTTCTAAAAGTGACCCCTCTTCATATCACACTCTGTAAAGATGACTGAATAGATCAATGGACACTACTGTGTGGTCCTGTAGTTTACGTTGCTGGAGTGGAGCTCGACCTGCAACTGTAACCAAGGAGACATCAGTATCAGCTGACTGGAGTTGTTTACAGTAGTTGCCCCAGGCCTCTCCACGCCACTAAGTGGAAACTGTCATCCTTGAAGTGAGACATCGCACTCCCTATGGTTGTTTGTTCTGTTTTGGTTTGATCAAACTCTTCAGATTGGGTCGCCTGGATGATCAGCATAACTTCATGACTCTGTGACTGATCCTATGACTGGGATGAGGTTGACAGTGTGATAAGGGAGTATAAGCTCATTTGAAACATTGTTTCAACAGAATGTGATCTTTTTGGAGGAGATGGGTTCTACTAGAGATAGCTTGAAGCTGACAATGGATTGATGTTGGGGATAAAAACCTAAACGCTGGCCTTCTATAGACAAGATGTGGTGTGTGTGTGTGTGTGTGTGTGTGTGTGTGTGTGTGTGTGTGTGTGTGTGTGTGTGTGTGTGTGTGTGTGTGTGTGTGTGTGTGTGTGTGTGTGTGTGTGTGTGTGTGTGTGTGTGTGTGTGTGTGTGTGTGTGTGTGTGTGTGTGTGTGTGTGTGTGTGTGTGTGTGTGTGTGTGTGTGTGTGTGTGTGTGTGTGTGTGTGTGTGTGACTCGAGAAAGAGAGAGCCTGGAAGAGTTGAGACCAGTGCCTCATTGTCTCATCTTCCTGGCATCTGGGAAACTAAGTAAGAGACCATCCTGTGTAGATAACCAAGGTGGCTTATGGGAAGGTTAGAAATGACTGACTAAGCAATCTTGCTATCAGCTATATAAAAACTGTGCATCGTCTATAAAGGCTAGACTCTCAGCCTAACAGTCAGTCAAGACTGGTGGGCTGGCGGTCTCATTATTGCAACAATGAATCAATATTAAATAAAGATGATTGTTTGAAGAAATTACCAATCTCTCTCACTACTGAATTTCCATGATGAATTTCAGAACCCAACGACAGAACCCAACGTATTCACTTTGGTGATCTATTCTTTTAATCCTGGAGGTCGTCCGACCCTGAGCCACAAGAGCCAAAGCAACCCATCTGGCTTTGAATCCGTACCACATTTGGTTACTTAACTATAGATAATCATATCATTATTTCCCACAGGCCTAGCGCTCAGAATAGAGCATGTACTAAAAACCTAATAAGCTAGCCATTCGTATCAGATTTTGTGTTATTAACATCCCCTGCCCCCTATCTGTCCATCAAAGTGGTCCGGTCCAATTATCACCTTGTTTGGCAGTTGGTGCTGTGGAGACCATAGAGCCTTGGCGTTCAGGGTTTGATGAGGGCATTCAAAATGTTCAGTTCAGAGTCTTAGCTACAGTGTGTACCGGTGCGGTTGTACCAAACAGCCGCTGTTTCTCTACACATGGCCAGAGATAGGGAGGGAGGGAGGGAGCAGAGGGATGAGGGTCGAAGGGCAATCAGACTCATAAGAAGGGATTTATTCTTCCACTCCCCTATCCAGATGAAAACAGTTCATGTCTCCTGCACTTCTGAAATGAAACAACCCAATGAGGAGTGAATAAGGTTCACGGTGCAATTTGCATGCAACCGAAAAAGAGACCAACGTTTTTCTCTCTCTCTTGTCCCCATAGCTATGCCATTGCCGTGAAGCGAAACTGAACTGTAAGACACAATAACCACTGCTGAGCTGCTGTTTCGGAAAGGAAAATACTTTATTATCCTTTTTTCTTTTCATTTTCATTTTCGCTTGATGTTTTTTGAATGTGAAAGAAAATGGTGGTCTCATTTTATATAATTTCCGTATACTGCCGAGGGAAAATAGTTGGTTTGAATAGACCCACTGTTCTGCTCTGCTTGGCTCTGTTCTGTGCACAGTCTCACTCCCACTAGGAGTCTGTGATGCTGGATCCAGAGCTCTACTCTTGTGGCTCTTGGGCGCAGTCCAAAGTTAAGTTAAGCAGCGTTACCCCCATTCCTCACCTCTGCACCATGGTGCAGACACATGTACTGTAAATGCACTCTCCGTGACACACATTCTGTATGCTTAGACGTGGGACCATCCAGGGGCCAGATCGAGAGGGCAAGTTTTCTGTCAATAGACACAGGGCTCAAAGGCTCTTGGTCTTCACAAAGTAGCTGTGTCGACATGTGACACCATTGTAAACTCGCCAGGCACTCTTAAAATCTTTCCTCTCATAAATGGCTTTAAGATCTGAACGATGAAATAGTATACTCTACATCTGGTTCAATCTAAGGCCAGATATACAGTGCTTTACCTCTTTTAATTTGGCTCTATCACGTACACATACACAGGCGCACACGCGCACACACACGCGCACACACACACGCACGCACGCACGCACGCACGCACACACGCACACACACACACACACACACACACACACACACACACACACACACACACACACACACACACACACACACACACACACACACACACACACACACACACACACACACACACACACACACACACACACACACACACACACACACACTGCTTTCATTTTCAATTACCTCAAAGCAACACCAAATCACAGGCAACACCATGTTAAACTTCCATTCCCATTAACTCTGATTCATAGATCCCATAACTACATCCCATACCTTTGAGTCATCATGGCCATTGTATATTATATTAATTAAACCACAAAGCCAAGCCTTGGTTCTTTATAGACTAAATCTACCACACACAATCATGCACTGAACCACACCCAGTATACTTTGTCAGCAACATCCCACACATGCAACTACCCACTAACAACATCTGCACTCCACAGCTGAGTCATACTACTGGCAACGAAGATGTTGAAGAACACAACACTACATGAATCTGGTCTTCCTCCAGTTTGCATAATGTTAGACTGTTGTTACCCCAGTCCCTTGATCCTACTAAAAGACAAGATGTTGCGCAAGTCGGACATCTCTCTGGATTCACAATCATCTTTATTCAGGCTGATAATTCTTTACACTAGTGATATGGAGAGTTTTACTACCATCATGTGCAAAGAGGTTTGGCTTTGCATGGGTATGTTATATTACAAATGTAGGATATTAATTTGACCCCCCTTTGTAGGAGAACTTTCATGCGATGCAGGAAATGTAAAGCTTGTGTTGTATTTGACATTTAAAAAGGCTTCTTGTCACGCCCTGACCATAGAGAGCTGTTTATTCTCTATGGTGGTTGGGCCGTGACAATAACTAGGGTGGGTTATCTAGGTGTTTAATCATCTATGTTGGCCTGGTATGTTTCCCAATCAGAGGCAGCTGTTTATTGTTGTCTCTGATTGGGGATCATATTTAGGCAGCCATTTCCCCTTTGTGCTTTGTGGGATCTTGTGTTTGTGTAGCTGCCTGTGAGCACAGAACGTCATGTTTCGTTTGTGCTTGTTTTGTTTGGTGAGTTTCGATTTATTAAAATATGTGGAACTCTACGCACGCTGCGCCTTGGTCCATTCCTTGTAATGATCTTGACACTCCTGAAGTTTGTAATTTCCACTTTGACATTTCAGACTTGATTTTCCCCTAGGAAAAATGTATCAACCCCTACAAAAATGTCCATGAATTATAATCCACATAATTAACATTTCCAGTTGCTGCAGGATTATTTTCCTGCTGTTGCTAACGGGCTCAAATTAAGATCCTACATCTGTATTATGTGACTGCCCTGGAGATACAGTAGGTGGACTTGTAGATTGCAGGCCAGTTCTCATCCATTCTCTTCAGTCTGACTTCCTGAGTCCCAATGCCTGTGGAGATTGCCTCTCCCTATAGAATACTGATTTGGTGCCTCTTTCACACCAGATGAGGAACACATGTCTAGAAATCCGGTCGTTCTCTCTTCCCAGTTATTTTCTCCCTCTCTTTTTATGGAAAAGACAAACAGATGACAGAACAGTACAATTATATTTTGTGCAGAGGAGGGAGCATTCTCCCATGGTCATTTTAATAGGCTCCTGAACAGAACGAGGCCCATGAACTTGAATTTAAGCAGGTTTATTGATTTTTGTACAAGATGCCTTGTGAGTGGCAATGGTCTGAAATAGCCTGCTCTTAGCATTGCCCTGCTTAGCCTGGTCCTTCAGAATGACAAATGGCCTTCAGACCTACAGTACGGTGGTCCTTGTTGACCTTTTTACGTGGAGTAAAGTGCAGACTTTGTCATTACCGCACGTAAAATTGCCAAAAGATATTCTCACCAGTATACATTACAAGTTGTCTATTACAGAGCACTTTTTTCTCCTTCTATAGTTTATTCAACCTTTATTTAACCAGGCGAGTCGGTTAAGAACTTATTGTTTTAAGTTAAAGGGATACTTCGTAATTCACGCATTAGCACAATGACTGGAAGTATATGGGTATCTGCTAGCATGCTAGTAGATACCCATAGACCTCCCGTCTTTACGCTAATGCTAGTTAGCATTGGATCGCGAAATTACCTCTAACTTCATACTGGACACAGAGACATAAAACTCTGGGGAAGTAGATAAAAGGCCTCGTTGACAAAATCCTGAAGTATCCCTTTAAGGCAATCAAAATGCGAAGATGATGTTTGGGTGGTAGATCAACAGGTGAGACGTTCCAAGAAGGCAGAGGGATGGGGAGAGTGGAATGCTGTGACACAAAAAGGTAGACAGTTTGTGTGCTATGTCTTTCCATAATTGTAGGTTAGGTGGACAGTGCCAGGTGGCATGAAATAACAAATTCTTATTTACAATGACAGTATGGCTAAACTGTTCAAGTCTCCTACAAGTCAAGCAGAATGCAACACAGCCGTGACAACAGCATCACTCTCATAACCTATAATCAAACCCCCTCTGTTTTCTCCTGATTGATCTCTTTTGTTATTCAGTTGGTGTTTGTTACATAAGGGGAACCAGATCCACTTGGGAACACATGTGCTACTCTTCTGTATGTCCGATATCAACTACCCCGCTTTTCGCAAACACTGTGTCCTATCCACTTGCAACCCTAAATTACTTTGTTTACAGGTAATCTTCCTAACAGCAAGGCCAATAGGCCATGCCAAAGGCCACATGTCAAATCAAATCAAATCAAATCAAATTTTATTAGTCACATACACATGGTTAGCAGATGTTAATGCGAGTGTAGCGAAATGCTTGTGCTTCTAGTTCCGACAATGCAGTAATAACCAACAGTAATCTAACCTAACAATTCCACACTACTACCTTACACACACACACAAGTGTAAAGGGATAAAGAATATGTACATAAAGATATATGAATGAGTGGTGGTACAGAACGGCATGGCAGATGCAGTAGATGGTATAGAGTACGGTATATACGTATGAGATGAGTACTGTAGGGTATGTAAACATAAAGTGGCATAGTTTAAAGTGGCTAGTGGTACATGTATTGCATAAAGATGGCAAGATGCAGTAGATGATATAGAGTACAGTATATATACATATGAGATGGGTAATGTAGGGTATGTAAACATTGTATTAAGTGGCATTGCTTAAAGTGGCTAGTGGTACATTTTTACATAATTTCCATCAATTCCCATTTTTAAAGTGGCTGGAGTTGAGTCAGTATGTTGGCAGCGGCCGCTAAATGTTAGTGGTGGCTGTTTAACAGTCTGATGGCCTTGAGATAGAAGCTGTTTTTCAGTCTCTCGGTCCCTGCTTTGATGCACCTGTACTGACCTCGCCTTCTGGATGATAGCGGGGTGAACAGGCAGTGGCTTGGGTGGTTGTTGTCCTTGATGATCTTTATGGCCTTCCTGTGACATCGGGTGGTGTAGGTGTCCTGGAGGGCAGGTAGTTTGCCCCTGGTGATGCGTTCTGCAGACCTCACTACCCTCTGGAGAGCCTTACGGTTGTGGGCGGAGCAGTTGCCGTACCAGGCGGTGATACAGCCCGACAGGATGCTCTCGATTGTGCATCTGTAGAAGTTTGTGAGTGCTTTTGGTGACAAGCCGAATTTCTTCAGCCTCCTGAGGTTGAAGAGGCGCTGCTGCGCCTTCTTCACAACGCTGTCTGTGTGGGTGGACCAATTCAGTTTGTCCGTGATGTGTACACCGAGGAACTTAAAACTTTCCACCTTCTCCACTACTGACCCGTCGATGTGGATAGGGGGGTGCTCCCTCTGCTGTTTCCTGAAGTCCACAATCATCTCCTTTGTTTTGTTGACGTTGAGTATGAGGTTATTTTCCTGACACCACACTCCGAGGGCCCTCACCTCCTCCCTGTAGGCCGTCTCGTCGTTGTTGGTGATCAAGCCTACCACTGTAGTGTCATCCGCAAACTTGATGATTGAGTTGGAGGCGTGCATGGCCACGCAGTCGTGGGTGAACAGGGAGTACAGGAGAGGGCTCAGAACGCACCCTTGTGGGGCCCCAGTGTTGAGGATCAGCGGGGTGGAGATGTTGTTACCTACCCTCACCACCTGGGGGCGGCCCGTCAGGAAGTCCAGGACCCAGTTGCACAGGGCGGGGTCGAGACCCAGGGTCTCGAGCTTGATGACGAGTTTGGAGGGTACTATGGTGTTAAATGCTGAGCTGTAATCGATGAACAGCATTCTCACATGGGTATTCCTCTTGTCCAGATGGGTTAGGGCAGTGTGCAGTGTGGTTGCGATTGCGTCGTCTGTGGACCTATTGGGTCGGTAAGCAAATTGGAGTGGGTCTAGGGTGTCCGGTAGGGTGGAGGTGATATGGTCCTTGACTAGTCTCTCAAAGCACTTCATGATGACGGAAGTGAGTGCTACGGGGCGGTAGTCGTTTAGCTCAGTTACCTTAGCTTTCTTTGGAACAGGAACAATGGTGGCCCTCTTGAAGCATGTGGGAACAGCAGACTGGGATAAGGATTGATTGAATATGTCCGTAAACACACCAGCCAGCTGGTCTGCGCATGCTCTGAGGACGCGGCTGGGAATGCCGTCTGGGCCTGCAGCCTTGCGAGGGTTAACACGTTTAAATGTTTTACTCACCTCGGCTGCAGTGAAGGAGAGCCCGCAGGTTTTGGTAGGGGGCCGTGTCAGTGGCACTGTATTGTCCTCAAAGCGGGCAAAAAAGTTGTTTAGCCTGTCTGGGAGCAAGACATCCTGGTCCTCGACGGGGCTGGTTTTCTTTTTGTAATCCGTGATTGACTGTAGACCCTGCCACATACCTCTTGTGTCTGAGCTGTTGAATTGCGACTCGATTTTGTCTCTGTACTGAGACTTAGCCTGTTTGATTGCCTTGCGGAGAGAATAGCTACACTGTTTGTATTCGGTCATGCTTCCGGTCACCTTGCCCTGGTTAAAAGCAGTGGTTCGCGCTTTCAGTTTCACGCGAATGCTGCCGTCAATCCACGGTTTCTGGTTTGGGAATGTTTTTATCGTTGCTGTGGGTACGACATCGTCAATGCACTTCCTAATGAACTCGCTCACCGAATCAGCATATTCGTCAATATTGTTGTTGGACGCGATGCGGAACATATTCCAATCCGCGTGATCGAAGCAGTCTTGAAGCGTGGATTCAGATTGGTCGGACCAGCGTTGAACAGACCTGAGCGCGGGAGCTTGTTGTTTGAGTTTTTGTTTGTAGGCTGGAATCAACAAAATGGAGTCGTGGTCAGCTTTTCCGAAAGGGGGGCGGGGGAGGGCCTTATAAGCGTCGCGGAAATTAGTATAACAATGGTCTAGTGTTTTTCCAGCCCTGGTAGCACAATCGATATGCTGATAGAATTTAGGGAGTTTTGTTTTTAGATTAGCCTTGTTAAAATCCCCAGCTACGATGAATGCAGCCTCAGGGTGTGTGGTTTCCAGTTTACAAAGAGTCAGATAAAGTTCGTTCAGGGCCATCGATGTGTCTGCTTGGGGGGGAATGTATACGGCTGTGATTATGATTGACGAGAATTCCCTTGGTAGATAATGCGGTCGACATTTGATTGTGAGGAGTTCTAGATCAGGTGAACAGAACGACTTGAGTTCTTGTGTGTTGTTATGATGATCACACCACTTCTCGTTAATCATAAGGCATACCCCCCCGCCCCTCTTCTTACCGGAAAGATGTTTGTTTCTGTCGGCGCGATGCATGAAGAAACCAGCTGGCTGCACCGACTCCGTTAGCGTCCCTTGAGTTAGCCATGTTTCCGTGAAGCAGAGCACGTTGCAATCCCTGATGTCTCTCTGGAATGCTACCCGTGCTCGGATTTCATCAACCTTATTGTCAAGAGACTGGACATTGGCGAGTAGTATGCTAGGGAGTGGAGCGCGATGTGCCCGTCTCCGAAGCCTGACCACGAGACCGCCACGTTTTCCCCTTTTTCGGCGTCGCACAGGGTCGCCGGCTGGGATCAGATCCATTGTATTGTGTGGAAGGCAAAACACTGGATCCGTTTCGGGAAAGTCATATTCCTGGTAGGAACGATGATGAGTTGACGTTAATCGTATATTCAGTAGTTCCTCCCGACTGTATGTAATGAAACCTAAGATTACCCGGGGTACCGATGTAAGAAATAACACGTAAAAAAACAAAATACTGCATATTTTCCAAGGAACACGAAGCGAGGCAGCCATCTCTTTTCGGCGCCGGAAGTCACATGTGTGAATGTGTGTGTGTTCTATGTGTGTATCAGTGGAGGCTGGTGGGCAAAGCTATAGGAGGATGGGCTCATTGAAATGGCTGAAGTGGAATCAATGGAATGGAGTCAAACATGTGGTTTCCATATGTTTGATATCGTTCCATTTATTCCATTCCAGCTAATACAATGAGTCTGTCCTCCTATTCTCCTCCCACCAGCCTCCGCTGGTGTGTATGTGTGTGTATGTCTGTTCATACGTGAATGCATGACGCAGCGTGCGCGAGTGCATAAGTGTGTATGTATCTGTGTATTTGAATCCCATCCCTTCTGTGCTCTGGATTGGATTGACATCACCCAGCTTGGCAGCACCAGAGGCTCCTCGACGATTCAGTTGAAGTAAATCAAGTCCAGACAGCCAGACAGCTAGAGGGTCCACAACATCCAATGCCAACCAAACTGCTTTATTAATGCCAACCATCAGCAGTTATTTATTAGCTTGGCAAATTCAGCAGTAGAACAACTCCACTTTATACCATAGGAGTCTGGAGCCTATTTATGATGCAAATGTTCTGCTCACAACGTCTAGGCAGTGTTCAACATCCATACTAGGGTCCCTGTATTGCTTCCAATGTGAGTGTACAAAAGAAGTCAGTTGTAATATTTTGAAGCTGTAAGTACATCTGTAATAATACTGAGCCAAACACAAAATGTTTAAATAAAATGGAGGTTGGTGCTGAAGTAGGGAAATAGCTGAAGAAACCTTGTCGCCGGAGAGGGGTCCGAATGGGCCCAAAGTTTGTGGGGTTGCTGACTGCTGGTGGCATTTCTATGAAAACACAAGCTTCATCCAATGTATACTTTTCCCAATGTATACTTTTCCCAATGTATACTTACTTGTGTATCCTAAAAAAGAAGGCCTGCATTTATTAGCCCTGGGGGAGAAACTTGACTTGTGGCCCCAGGACTCGCCACCTCTGTTGGTGTACAGCCTGCCCTGAAACGGTTTATTTTTAATTAAGTGGGGCCCGCCAATTTAGGGGAGTAAAATTAACCAAGGGGTTCTGTCTAGATATGGATGGGATTCATTGACAAGCTTTACTAGGTTGCCATGAGGTTATCTGAGGCACTTTGGTGGTTCAATTCTCTACCCTTGGATTTGGACTCCACCTCATAGATTTAAAAGCTTTGGAATGGTGTGAGCATGGGGTAGAGGGAGTTTCCACCATATTTCCTACACCAATCGCATGCCTTTAAATCTATGAGATGGAATGAACGAGTGCACACTTAGGGGAGAAGGGTACTATATCAAACCACAACCAGTGTTTAGACGTTTAGTGCGAAAGGTTTACCTAATGAGGACACTCAGCAGCTGGACCCTAATGCGAGATAGTTGGGAGAACTGGGGGGAACCAGACTCAGACATCATCAACCAGACTCAGACACCATGTGTGTATGTATGTATGTGAAAGTTCCACTCTGCACTGTGTCTAGGCGATGTGTGATGTGTTCATATAATGTTAGCATTTGCAAAATGTGAAGTCCATTTGGGTTAAATGTGAGTGAACAAGGGTGCTGTATTTTTTACTTCAAAATATGAGGTTAATTCTAAATTCAAAGTCATTGTCACGTTCCTGACCTTATTTCCTTTGTTTAGTATGTGTTTAATTGGTCAGGACGTGAGCTGGGTGGGCATTCTATGTTATGTGTTTCTATGTTGGGTTAATTGCATTTGCCTGATATGGTTCTCAATCAGGGGCAGGTGTTTTACGTTTCCTCTGATTGAGAACCATATTAAGGTAGGCTGTTCTCACTGTTTGTTTGTGGGTGATTGTCTTCCGTGTCAGTTTATGTACCACACGGGACTGTTTCGTTTTGTCTAGTCTGTTCCTGTTCGTGCGTTCTTCGTTTTATGTAAGTTCTCATGTTCAGGTCTGTCTACGTCGTTTTGTTGTTTTGTAGTTATTCAAGTTTGCTTCGTGTTCGTCTTGTTTAATAAATCAACATGTATTCATCACCCGCTGCATTTTGGTCCGATCCTTGCTCCTCCTCAGACGAGGAGGAGAACAGACGTTACAGTCATACATTCACTATAGTATTATTACCCTGACCTGCCACAGAGACATACAGTACAGTCGTGGCCAAAAGTTTTGAGAATGACACAAATATTCATTTTCACAAAGTCTGCTGCCTCAGTTTGTATGATGGCAATTTGAATATACTCCAGAATGTTATGAAGAGTGATCAGATTAATTGAAATTAATTGCAAAGTCCCTCTTTGCCATGCAAATGAACTGAATCCGCAAAAAAACATTTCCACTGCATTTCAGCCCTGCCACAAAAGGACCAGCTGACATCATGTCAGTGATTCTCTCGTAAACACAGGTGTGAGTGTTGACGAGGACAAGGCTGGAAATCACTCTGTCATGCTGATTGAGTTCGAATAACAGACTGGAAGCTTCAAAAGGAGGGTAGTGCTTGGAATCATTGTTCTTCCTCTGTCAACCATGATTACCTGCAAGGAAACACGTGCCGTCATCATTGCTTTGCACAAAAAGGGCTTCACATGCAAGGATATTGCTGCCAGTAAGATTGCACCTAAATCAACCATTTATCGGATCATCAAGAACTTCAAGGAGAGCGGTTCAATTGTTGTGAAGAAGGCTTCAGGGCACCCAAGAAAGTCCAGCAAGCGCCAGGACCATCTCCTAAAGTTGATTCAGCTGCGGGATCAGGTCAACACCAGTACAGAGCTTGCTCAGGAATGGTAGCAGGCAGGTGTGAGTGCATCTGCACGCACAGTGAGGTGAAGACTTTTGAAGGATGGCCTGGTGTCAAGAAGGACAGCAAAGAAGCCACTTCTCTCCAGGAAAAACATCAGGGACAGACTGATATTCTGCAAAAGGTACAGGGATTGGACTGCTGAGGACTGGGGTAAAGTCATTTTCTCTGATGAATCCCCTTTCCGATTGTTTGGGGCATCCGGAAAAAAGCTTGTCCGGAGAAAACAAGGTGAGTGCTACCATCAGTCCTGTGGCATGCCAACAGTAAAGCATCCTGAGACCATTCATGTGTGGGGTTACTTCTCAGCCAAGGGAGTGGGCTCACTCACAATTTTGTCTAGGAACACAGCCATGAATAAAGAATGGTACCAACACATCCCCTGAGAGAATTTTCTCCCAACCATCCAGGAACAGTTTGGTGACGAACAATGCCTTTTCCAGCATGATGGAGCACCTTGCCGTAAGGCAAAAGTGATAACTAAGTGGCTCGGGGAACAAAACATTGATATTTTGGGTCCATGGCCAGGAAACTCCCCAGACCTTAATCCCATTGAGAACTTGTGGTCAATCCTCAAGAGGCGGGTGGACAAACAAAACCCCACAAATTCTGACAAACTCCAAGCATTGATTATGCAAGAATGGGCTGCCATCAGTCAAGATGTGGCCCAGAAGTTAATTGACAGCATGCCAGGGCAGATTGCAGAGGTCTTGAAAAAGAAGGATCAACACTGCAAATATTGACTCTTGCATCAACTTCATGTAATTGTCAAAAAAGCCTTTGACACTTATGAAATGCTTGTAATTATACTTCAATATTCCATAGTAACATCTGACAAAAATATCGAAAGACTGAAGCAGCAAACTTTGGGGAAATAAAAATGTGTGTAATTCTCAAAACTTTTGGCCACGACTGTATATCTGCCAGTCATTCATTCCAGTTGTCAAAGCAAGTTAAGATACAGGAGAAGATAAAAGCCATAAAGTGGCCATACATTTATAACTTCAAATCCAACAAGTAAACTATAATCTGCAATAAAAACATGTACTGTATATTTTTCCAGTTATGTTGTGGCCAAGTAGTGTTACCAAAAATGCATGTTGAATCAGAGTGGCCAATCAGAGAGGCCAATCTGTGAAGGCAAATCTGTGAAGCAGGATGCCCTATATTCAGATACAGTAGTGCAGCTCCTTGAGGTTGTGCAATACACTCTGGTTACTCATATGAAACATGATATGCTTGAGAGAGTTCTCACTGCACATTTCTGTCACACTACTCCCATTCCCTCTTAATAACCTCTTAAAATGGTATTAACATACTGTACATTAAGAAGATTAAATAAAAATAGACCGGTCTGCAATGTTGAAACATTTTCATGTCCAATCATGTGCACGTGTTGCTTATGTAATAATCTCTTTTCTCTCAGCATTAGATTTGGCCAATGAAGGACAATGTGGCAGTCAGTGACAATAAATCTTTGTCTGTACGTAGGCCATATGTAATGACGGCCATGTCACACCAAGGCACATCATCACACCAAATACTTAGACCAGCAGACAGCCAGCCCCTGTCTTTTTGGCGAGATTACCTCCTTTCCAATCACACGTCAACGTGAGAGAGCGAGAGAAAGAGAGAGAGAGATGAGGAGAGGAATGCCAGGGGGACTTTCCATTTTTAAGAGTTAGAAGCATCGGTGTCTCACTCCCCATTTGGGAGGCGGTGCAGAGCATAAATTAGGAAGGAGAGAGAGAGGGGAGAAAGACTTTTCCATGGATCAGTGGAGAAAATGACAGGCCGGGGAGGGGTCATCCTGATTTTATATCCTGAGTGTCCCTCTTTTGTTTCTGTTTTTATGGAAATGTATTCCTATGGAAATGCATCCACATTGGACAACAACAACCAATGAAACATTTAACTGAATGGACGAACAGACGAATACACTGATTCGGTGACTGAGTTCATCAGGAAGTGTGGAAGAGATGTTGTATCCACTGTGACTATTAAAACCTACCCTAACCGGAAACCGTGGATAGATGGTAGCATTCGTGCAAAACTGAAAGCGCGATCCACCGCATTTAACCATGGCAAGGTGACTGGCAATATGGCAGAAAACAAACAGTGTAGTTATTCCCTCCGCAAGGCAATCAAACAGGCAAAACGTCAGTATAGAGACAAAGTGGAGTCGCAATTCAACAGCTCAAACGCGAGACTATGTATTTGAGGACACCGACGTCTTACTTCCAGACAAGCTAAACACTTTCTTTGCTCGCTTTGAGGATAAAGCATTGCTACCGACGCGGCCCGCTACCAAGGACTGTGGGCTCTTCTTCTCCTTGGCCGATGTGAGTAAGACATTTAAGCGAGTTAACCCTCGCAAGGCTGCCGGCCCAGACGGCATTCCTAGCCGCATCCTCAGAGCATGCGCAGACCAGCTGGCTGGTGTGTTTAGGAGCATATTCAATTTCTCTCTATCCCTGTCTGCTGTCCCCACATGCTTCAAGATGGCCACCATTGTTCCTGTCCCCAAGAAAGCAAAGATAACTGAACTAAATGACTATCGCCCAGTAGCACTCAATTCTGTCATCATGAAGTGCTTTGAGAGACTAGTCAAGGACTCACTTCTGTCATCATGAAGTGCTTTGGAGAGACTATTCAAGGATCATATCACCTCTACCTTACCTGTCATCCTAGACCCAATAGATCCACAAACAATGCAATCGCCATCACACTGCACACTGCCCTGTCCCATCTAGACAAGAGGTAAACATATGTAAGAATGTTGTTCATTAACTATAGCTCAGCATTCAACACCCTAGTACCCTCCAAGCTCATCATTAAGCTTGAGGCCCTGGGACGGAACCCCGCCCTGTACAGCTGGGTCCTGGACTCCCTGACGGGCTGCCCCCAGGTAGTGAAGGTAGGAAACAACACCTCCACTTAGCTGATCCTCAACACTGGGGCCCCACAAGGGTGCGTGCTCAGTCCCCTCCTGTACTCCCTGTTCACCCATGACTGCGTGGCCAAGCACGCCTCCAACTCAATCACCAAGTTTGCAGATAACACAACAGAAGTAGGATTGATTACTGTCACGAGAATTATGTTCTCAATGTTCATAAACCCAATTCAATGAACTACTCAGTCTGAAACCCAGGATTTGTAAGAAACTGGTTGAAATGAATCAGACGGAGGCCCAGCTACGATAGTCAGAAAGTTTAGTTACGAGAGCGCTAGTTAGTTGTACAAAACCATTCATTTTATACTAGCTCCTTACGCACATACTCTTGCACACAAACAGTAGGTATCCTACGCACACACTGTCCTGCTACCCAGCCAACAGAGATTAGGGGAGTCCGTGAGAATCACTCCCCGTCCTCCCTCAAGATAGGGGGACCCTGGGAAGTACTCTCAGTGTGCCCCAGCCAAGGTCGGCACCGAATCTTGCTCAGACAGTCTGTGTTTAAAACACTTTAGAGACATATTTTTATATTGTTTTACCCTAATTCTGACTAAAACTACAAACATCATGACTAAAACTACACACGTAATTGATTATAATTTTATGATTCTAATCAATTTCATACAATTAGATGGCGTCAGGGTGGAATGTTCTAGTCATTCATCTAAACCTATAAATTCCATCAACAAACACCAACAATGACAAGACAGCCTACAGGGAGGAGGTGAGGAATCTGGGAGTGTGGTGCCAGGAAAATAACCTCTCACTCAACATAAAAAAACTAAGGAAATGATTGTGGACTTCGGGAAACAGCAGAGGGTGCACCCCCCTATCCACATCGACGGGACCACAATGGAGAAGGTGGAAAGCTTCAAGTTCCTTGGGTAATACACCACGGATAAACTGAAATGGTCCACTCACACAGACAGTGTGGAGAAGAAGGCGCAAATAGAAATTTAAACTGGATGGTCTTCAGAGATAGATGGGAGGGGTTGAGAGTAGAGAAAGGATGGGACAAAAAACTCTCAAACTATGAGAAACAAGATTCTCTGGTCTGATGAAACCAAGATTGCACTCTTTGGCCTGAATGCCAAACGTCACGTCTAGACGAAACCTGGCACCATCCTTACGGTGAAGCATGGTGGTGGAAGCATCATGCAGTGGGATGTTTTTCAGCGGCAGGGACTGGGAGACTAGTCAGGATTGAGGGAAAGGTGAAGGGAGCAAAGTACAGACATAACCTTGATAGAAACCTGCTCCAGAGCACGCAGGACCTCAGACTGGGGCGGAGGTTCACCTTCCGAAAGGACAACGACCTTAAGCACACAGCCAAGACAACGCATGAGTGGCTTCGGGACAAGTCTCTGAATGTCCTTGAGTTGCCTGGACTTGAACCCGATCGAACATCTCTGGAGAGACCTGTGCAGCGACGCCCCCATCCAACCTGACAGAGCTTGAGAGGATCTGTAGAGAAGAATGGGAGAAACTCTCCAAATACAGGTGTGCCAAGCTTTTGGCGTCATACCCAAAAAGACTTGAGGCTGTAATCTCTGCCAAAGGTGCTTCAACAAAGTACGGAGTAAATGTGATATTTGATGAGGGAAAAAAACTATTTAATCCATTTTAGAATAAGGCTGTAACTTAACAAAATGTAAAAAAAAGCCAAAGGTTCTGAATACTTTCCGAATGCACTGTACTTCCTTTCATTTTTTTAACTGGTACCGGTCTGCCTTCAGGCGAGTCTCGTAAGGCTTGTGGACGTGTTCGTGAGAGACTCACCTATACATAGAGGTGTCATATTAGTGTTTGTGAAATACTGTTTTTTGGGATGTCTCATGGACTGAATACCGATGTACTGTAGCTCGGCCAGTTTCCACCACAGATATCTCTAGCTGAAACAGACTGTTTTATTATGCCAATTAGTTTTCCACAGGGCCACAGAAATTGACTTGAGTGTCACGTTCGTTGTAAGGAGGAGACCAAGGCGCAGCGTGATATGCATACATTCTTCTTTTAATGAAGAAAGAACACTGAACAAACAAACAAAGTAACAAAACGAACGTGAAGCTATACAAAACGAGTGCTGACAGGCAACTTCACATAGACAAGAACCCACAAATACCCAAGGGAAAATGACAACCTAAATATGATCCCCAATCAGAGACAACGATAAACAGCTGCCTCTGATTGGGAACCAATTCAGGCCACCATAGACCTACATATGCCTAGACTTACAAACACCCTTAGACATACAAAAACCCTAGACAATACAAAACACGCATACCCACCCTCGTCACACCCTGACCTAACCAAAATAATAAAGAAAACATAGATAACTAAGGTCAGGGCGTGACAGTACCCCCCCAAAGGTGCGGACTCCCGACCGCAAACCTGAACTTATGGGGGAGGGTCCGGGCGGGCATCAACCCTAGGTGGCGGCTCTGGTTCTGGATGCCGCCCCCCCTCTTTACACTGATCCCTCCGCCTTTGTAGATCCAGACCGTCGATCATCGCCGGAGGCTCTGGACTGCGGATCATCGCCGAAGGCCCCGGACTGGAGACCCTCGCTGGAGACCACGGGCCGGGGACCGTCGCTGGAGGCCCCGGACCGGGGATCGCCGCTGGAGGCCCCGGACCGGGGATCGCCGCTGGAGGCTCCGGACGGGGGATCGCCGTTGGCGGTTCCGGACTGGGTACTATCGCCGGAAGCTCCGGACAGGGTACTCTCGCCCGGAAGCTCCGGACTGGGTACTGTCGCCGGAAGCTCCGGACTGGGTACTGTCGCCGGAAGCTCCGGACTGGGTACTGTCGCCGGAAGCTCCGGACTGGTTACTGTCGCCGGAAGCTCCGGACTGGTTACTGTCGCCGGAAGCTCCGGACTGGGTACTGTCGCCGGAAGCTCCGGACTGTGTACTGTCGCCGGAAGCTCTGGACTCTGGAAGCGCACTGGAAGCCTGATGCGTGGTGCCGGAACTGGTGGTACCGGGTTGAGGACACGCACCTCAGGGCGAGTGCGGGGAAGAGGCACAGGCCGTACTGGACTGTGGAAGCGCACTGGAGGCCTGATGCGTGGTGCCGGGACTGTTGGTACTGGGCTGAGGACACGCACCTCAGGGCGAGTGCGGAGAGGAGGCACAGGACGTACTGGACTCTGGAAGCACACTGGAGGCCTGGTGCGTGGTGCCGGAACTGGTGGTACCGGGCTGAGGACACGCACCTCAGGGCGAGTGCGGAGAGGAGGCACAGGACGTACTGGACTGTGGAGGCGCACTATAGATCTGCATCTTAGAGCTGGCACAATGCGTCCTGGCTGGATGCTCACTTGAGCCCGGAAAGTGCGGGGCGCTAGCACAGGACGCACTGGGCTGTGCAGACGCACCTTAGACACAGTACGTAGAGCCGACGCAGGATATCCTGGTCCAAGGAGGTATACTGGAGACCAGGAGCGCTGAGCCGGCACCATCCGTCCTGGCTGGATGCCCATTCTAGCCCGGGAACTGCGAGGAGCTGGAATAGAGCGCACCGGGCTAAGAATGCGAACTGGAGACACCGTGCGCATCTCTGCATAACACGGTGCCTGACCAGTTACACGCTCCCCACGGTAAGCACGAGGAGTTGGCTCAGGTCTCCAACCTGACTCAGCCAATCTCCTCGTGTTACCCCCCCCAAAAAATTATTGGGGTTGCCTCTCGGGCTTCCTTGCTAACCGTGTCCCCTCGTATCGTCGCCTTTCCTCCCAGGTCCAGGATGTCCTCCACTCATCTTTCTCCCAGGATGTTCGCTCCTCATTCACACGCAGCTTGGTCCTTTTGTGGTGGGTTCTTCTGTCACGTTCGTTGTAAGGAGGAGACCAAGGCGCAGCGTGATATGCATACATTCTTCTTTTAATGAAGAAAGAACCCTAAACAAACTAACAAAGTAACAAAACGAACGTGACGCTATACAAAACGAGTGCTGACAGGCAACTACACATAGACAAGAACCCACAAATACCCAAGGGAAAATGGCAACCTAAATATGATCCCCAATCAGAGCCAACGATAAACAGCTGCCCCTGATTGGGAACCAATTCAGGCCACCATAGACCTACATATGCCTAGACTTACAAACACCCCATGACATACAAAAACCCTAGACAATACAAAACATTCATACCCACCCTCGTCACACCCTGACCAAACCAAAATAATTAAGAAAACATAGATAACTAAGGTCAGGGCGTGACATTAAGGCTGATTTTGTGAAATAGCACAGTTACAAATAGAAATCAAACTGGATGGACATCAGAAGTAGAGGAAAGACTAAAAACAAACGAAATATAACTATTGTAAAATAGATTGTGTCTGTAAAATGTGATTAATATGTATAAACTGAAGGTAGAAGCCTAAGTGATATTGTTTTTTAAGTTTACTCCAATTGGGGGAAGGGTGGTAGGGTTTGCGTGGAATAATAAAGGTATATTCTAAAAATAGAATGTATATGTATGTATGTATATATGTATGGGTATGTATGTACAGTATATATGTGTATATGTATGAATGCTAATTTATGCATATATTTATGCATATATATATATATATATATATATATATATATATGTAGCATCCACATACATACATACATACATACATACATACATACATACATACATACATACATACATAAATACACGTACGTATATATATATGGGTATGTACGTGTATTTATGTATGTATGTATGTATGTATATGGATATATATATTTACCCAAAAATGTATCGGGGATTGGAAATGATGCAGACAATTACATTGATGGAAGCAACAATCTATCCTCAATATTAATGCTGATCCACCCCTTTATAAATAAATAAAAAAGAGGGTTAAGGGAGTGGGACATTTTGGAAGCAACTGAGAACATCTGTGTTGTTGATCTTAGCACGTATTGATGGTTTAAAGATGCACTATGCAGAAATTGCTCCTCCACTTCCTGGTTGCTGAAATTGTAATAGTTTGCTAGTTTGAGTTTGTGACAAAACAAGCAAGTATAGGGCAGAGAATCATTGCACCATCTAAATATATTTTCCATAACCAAAAATATTGTTTTTTCAGCTACTTGAAGCTGGTGTTCAAAAGTTAAAAACAAAATTTAAGCACAGGAAGCATAAACATAGCACACTTAGAACAGATCTACCGCTTCTTAGAATTGCTTTCAATGAGAATGACAGATCTATGACTCACATTTCTCTGTGGATTTGGTCACATGTTAACTTAAGTTACATAATGCACCCCCCCAAACAATGGAGTCTATTAATGAACCCCAGAATCAATCTAAGTAGCATAATAAAGAAATCAAAATCAAAATATGTCAGATTAAACTAGTGATATCTGCATCGAACGCATCCGCGGTGGAAGGTGGCCGAGCTAAAGTGGTGTTTGTCTGAGACATCCCAGAAATCGGTGTTCTCACAAAAATGTCTGTAGCATCCAAACAGTTTGGCCTACAAACTAATATCATCACTCTATGGAAAGATGAGACTCTCATGAACATGATGGTTTTGCGGTACAAGTTTAAAAAATGAAAATTTGTGCCTGCCCAATAAACGGGGTTAAATATGTTTCTCCTAGAATTTTAAGAAATGGGCTATAGTAGTAAAGGCAAATTCAATATTTTATCAAATCATGTATTTTAAAAAATAAATTATTTTTAAAGGGTTCCTAAAATTTCAGAGCTATACTGTATAAGAAAGCTCAGGAAATAAAACAGTTTTTATTTCTTTACACATATTTAACCCCGTTTTTTGGGTAGGCAAAAAACTTCCTCTGTACTTCCATTAATTTTTTTAACTGGTACGGGTCAACTTCAGATGAGGCCCGTGATACTTGTCGCAGAGCAAAACAGAGGCCACCGTCTTGTTCGTGAGAGTCTCATCTTTCCATAGAGACAGACACTTCAAAACCTTATTCCTTATGATTCATTTTTTTACTGTCTTTTTTGCCATTTATGAATATGTTATTCAATTAGTTTCTGTGGGCTATAAAGCCCCCCCAACGGCTTAGACTTTTAGAGGTTAACGAGAGATCAACTCAAGATAGAACTGTGGCTAACATAGGCTCAACATAGGCCCTTCATGTTTTTGGTTCTTGATTTGAAACGGGCCTTCTAAAGGCTGTAACTTTGGCAAACATGGAGTCCAACTAATATAGACTTACATTTAAACTGGTATGCTTTGTGAAACAATTGGTTTCAGGCTACTAACAGCCCTTCTGCTTGCAAAAATCTCTAAAAACGTGTTTTCACCTTGTCATTATGGGGTATTGTGTTAAGATGGGTGAGAATTTTTCATTTATTTAATCCATTTTGAATTCAGTTTGTAATGCAACAAATGTGAAATAAATCAAGGGGTATGAATACTTTTTGAAGGAACAGTAGTTAATTATAGTAGCCTTGGTGAGTAACCCCCACTCATCAGACTTTGCCATGTAATCCACCCACCCCATCCCTGTCCCCATCACTATCCAACGGTCCCTGTCCAGGATTGTTTAATTATTACATTGAACAAAACCCTGCTAGTGCCAGGGGTGAAAAGGTGACGTTGACACAGTGTGTGTGCTTACGGTTCTTCTCGTCACTGACAGGAATAGGTATCTCAGTTTGGCCCGTTATCAAACACAGGCTGACCCAAAGATAAGGTCTACCTAGGGTTGCAAGTTTTCCAGGTGGATGTTTCTCGATAGGTCTTGTACTATGCATCTGTAGGCCTCACAAAATTATGCAACCACTTGTGTGTGTGTGCGTGTGTGTGTGCGTGTGTGTGTGCGTGCGTGTGTGTGTGTGTGTGTGTGTGTGTGTGTGTGTGTGTGTGTGTGTGTGTGTGTGTGTGTGTGTGTGTGTGTGTGTGTGTGTGTGTGTGTGTGTGTGTGTGTATTCCACATCTGTTGCTATGGGGTAATTATGTTAGGGACAATACAGGATGATTCACAATAATTGTTTTTTCCAAAATAATAGTAATACATGTATGTTTTGTAATGCCAATCCTGGTTATAGGTAACAATCCTTCGTATGAACTGCTTACATTTTTACACATATTATACATTAATTGTGGAAATGCATTAAGATATGCAAGATTTTTTATTATATACTGAAAAAATATATATACGCAAACATGTAAAGTGTTGGTCCCATGTGTCATGAGCTGAAATAAAAGATCCCAGAAAAGCTTATTTCTCTCAAATTTTGTGCACAAACTTGTTTACATCCCTGTGAGTGAACATTTTTCCTATGCTTAGATAATCCATCCACTTGACAGGTGCGGCATATCAAGAAGCTGATTGAACAGCATGATCATTACACAGGTGCACCTTGTGCTGGGGACAATAAAAAGCTTCTCTAAAATGTGCAGTTTTGTCACACAACAAACTCAAAAGGGGTGAAGATATTAATTAACAATAATTTTGTTCAAATGTGCCAATTGTTCAAACAGACCCGCAAGGTAGATGGATTCTTTTAAATATGTTATTGAACCATAAACAGATTTGGCTCATTAATCTATACGTTCCAAATCATAATGATCAACGCTTCATTGGAAATATATATAATCATTTATCAAGCCTACAAGCAATACAATATTCTATTATTACGGAGGGAGATTATAATACGGTTTTAATTACCTCAATGGACCGTAAAGAAAATCACACTATAAACTATCACCCTTATGCACTTAAGAAAATCACGAATATCATAGATATATTGGAACTATTTGATATAAGGAGGCTTAAATATCCTGACCTACTGAGATATACATGGGGGAGGCTCAATATAGCTAGTCGTATTGACTACTTTCTTATGTCATTCTCGATGGCACCAAAAGTTTAAAAAGTGTTAATAGTGGACAGAATGCGGTCGTCGGACAATCAAATAATTGGCATATACATTACTCTTACAGAATGTCCACGTGGGCAAGGATGTTGTAAAAACAAATTGGATGACAACTTGATTTTAACCAGGACAGAATATTTTATAACTGACGTTTTCCGACATAACGAACTGTAGGTATAGCAGATCCCCTTATTGTATGGGACATTTTTCAATGTGCCTTTAGAGGCCATGAAATTCAATACTCATCTTTTAAACAAACGCAATTTAGGTCAAAATTATTCAGAAATACAAAGGAATAGAGGGACCCAACAGTACAGATAGATAGCAATAAAAACTGTACCACAGAGGCACAGAATACGTTAGAGGAAAAACAAAAAGAAATGGAGGAACTTACTCAAGAAAGATCAAGTGTAAAATATTATAAAAAATAAAGCAAACTGGATGGAATATGGGGGAAAATGCATAGAAGTTTCATAGAAATGCGACCAACATTTTTTCCTATTAATAATGCAAAATTAGCAGAATATAACTTTTGTGAAAAATCACAGCACAGTTGAAAAATATATGGCATATAAAACAAAAAAATGCATGGTGTTCAGAGATAGATGGGGGGGTTTAAGTGAAACTGAAGGGTGTAACCAACAATTACAAGATAACTCATGTAAAAAATACTGTGTCCATAAAATGTATATAGGCTCAAAACAATTCTGAAACAGCATAGCTGAAAAATATATGGCAAATAGAAACTGGATGGTCTTCAGAGATAAATGGGAGGGGTTGAGAGGAGAGGAAGGATGGGACTAAAAGACTCTCAGACCATGAGAAACAAGATGCTATGGTCTGATGAAATCAAGATTGCACTCTTTGGCCTGAATGCCAAGCGTCACGTCTAGACGAAACCTGGCACCATCCCTACGGTGATGCATGGCTATAGTAGTAAAGGCCCTCCCAACGGCTTGGACTTTTAGAGGTTAGCGTGAGATCACCTCAAGATAGAACTGTGGCTAACATAGGCTCAACATAGGCCCTTCATGTTTTTGGTTCTTGATTTGAAACGGGCCTTCTAAAGGCTGTAACTTTGGCAAACATGGAGTCCAACTAATATAGACTGAATTTTAAATGGGTATGCTTCGTGAAACAATGGGTTTCAGGCTACTAACACCCCATCT